>NC_079376.1:18140000-18476666 GCF_021018895.1 Seriola aureovittata | reverse complement strand
AGCTCCGTGTGTGCAAACATGCTGACTTGCTGTGCACAGGGATTTGCATTGTGAAGAGTGTTTAGCTGAGCTTAACAGGACTGGGAGGTGTGTCAGTTACACAGCCTTCTTCTTTTGATAATATTTATGAGTGAATATTTGCCAGAAAATAATCATCCCACTGGAATTATGCAAAACACAGGCTATAATTAGAGAAAATTTAAGTCGTTTATAAAGCAGTGAAATATGATGTGAAATTATAGATGGCTAAAAGCCTCAAATGACACCAACAATTAAGTTTTTTCTAATATTATTTTATGAAAGAATAAAATATACTTTACATTAAATCACTGCAGGTTATTGAGGATTCGGAAAACGTTCCCAGAGTCAAAGGCATTGCACATTTTAACGTTCCTCATTAAAACATGTTCAACATGTTCAGACTGATCATCTTCACATACTCATACATGTTGGACGGTTTTATCAGTTGAGTGCCAGCCTCCCCCATGCAATGACCATGTTTCTTATTTCCTCCTGAGCCTCCTCCAGGTGACGAGCCTGTTGAGTCCACCTCAGAAAAAAGCCTGAGGATCAGACATGGGCTTTAGTCAAGACTCCCCAAAGTTATCAACACTTATGCATACAACACTAGCGAAGGCACTGCAATTATATAAGAGGCTACAATACTGAATGAATGTTAGTAATGATGCTAACTGACAGGTCAGAAAACACAAGGTCAGGTTTGAATGCATCTGCCAATCAAAGCTCACCTCTCCAGAGCTGCAGGGACTGAGGGTGGACTGAGGGCCAGATTGCCAGCTCAGTGCGCTCATACAGGGGGTTGGAGTAACGCTCTCTCTCCTCGGGCCTCAGCAGGGCCTGGAACAAACAGTGAGTCTTCTCCTTCACTCCTAGAGAGCACCTGAGAGAAGGAGAATGAGGTAACGTGACGCACGTGAAGATAAAGGTTGGTATGACACAGAAAGTTTTGTGTCAGCCATTGATTCCAAATGCCAAGTACCACGGACCTCTCCTGGTCGCTGTTACAGAGGAAGGTGCCGTAGTTGGAGGCGTAGGCCTCAGTCGCCAGCTTCAGGAGCAGCGCCTCGGAGAAGCCCAGAGCCAGAGGGAACTGACGCCACAGCTGCCACACACAGTCCAGCAGCAGCAGGAAGACCGGGGACTCCTGCTGGAGACGAGCGTGGGAGTGGGCTGAGTGGGCACATCGCTGCTGGAACGGGTGTCCTGCCTGAGAGAGGAAATGCACACAGTACATACACAGGCACACTGAATTCTGTGGCAGGCTGAATGTATTCTGTAAGGCAAAACCCAGGGGGAAAAACACTGGCTGTGCAGTTGCAGCTGTTAGTTTGTGGCTACTTTGAGCGTATTGTAAATGGCCTAACTGAAGGAGAGTCAGACGACCATATCAACATTTTTATGGACTCAGATCTTCTCTCATCTGGAATATGCTGTTTGGACTGTCAGAGGACCGTGACCAGAGAGTTTAGTAAGAAAATCAACCTGAAAAATAAAAGTGTGGGGGAAAACTGATGGGTCGTCACGGGTAGTGTTATATCTCTGTTGTTTCTATAACCCACTGTGTGGCCAACATTTATTCCAACAGGTCTTTCCAAAAAGGATATCTTAGCGTCTTCCCAATCTTCTCATACACACACATACACTCACCTGTACCCACTCCCTCTCCAGCAGAGCCAGGAACCCCTCCAGTGTGCGGCAGCATGGGTCCATGATGAGCTGAGCCACAGTGCTGATGAGCAAAGTGGAATCTGTCCCTTCAGAACCATGAACCAGAACCGAATGACCATCTCTGGACAAAATCAACAAACACAGCACAGTGTTGTAACTCTATATGCATAAAAATCACGCTGCATTTATTTCAAATCAAAACAACGACGGAAAGTGCTGCTGTCAGGATTTAAATGCTTTAGTTTTGTCTTTGTTGGTGTTGTCATTATTTGTTCAGTTGTCCTGACATCATTATAGTTTTTCCTTATAGTGCTTTTGATAAAAATATGCATTTGAGTTCCTTCAGGCAGGGTACTGCACCGTACCTTTGAACATTTGGCACATTTTTGTGCCTTCTTGTCTGCACGTCTATAGGAACATTTCAGTACCCCTAGTGACAAAAGGTACCTTTATGTCCTGGTACAAAAATATACCCAGTGGAAAGGTACAGAATTGGTACTTTATGAGGTAAAGTTGGTGCGACACGTCAGTTTGTACCTTTATGAGGTAAAACATACCCCTACATTCAGAGACAAATCTTTTAACAAAATCAGCCTTTTATATGTAAACTAATCCATTTTCATTGCATTTCAATATATTGTTCTGATAGAACTGATTTGTCCTTAAAAAAGTTCCAGCACATGACAAAAAGCGGTGCGTCTCAACATTAAGCTGAAGCATAAGACCTAAGGAGCCATTCTCTAATCACTGAGTGCCACCAAGCAAAATTTCATTTTGGTTTCATACAGAAAACAGGAAGTTAAGTAAAAGTACAAAATGCAAATTCATGATTCACATACTGTATTAGATTCAATTAATTCAGTGTTTTAACACTGTCTTTATGAGCCTGCATCATGACCCTACAACATCATCAAAACCATTATAACAAAGACTAGCTGAAATCACTAAATGTACACCCTATACACCCAGCTATGTTGTTAATGAAGATGATAAAAATTATTCCAAGACCAACAATTGAACGGGAATTGTCACCTATTCTATTACAACAAACCCAACTCTATATTTAAATTTTGTAATCACTGATCTGCAGCATCATCTGCCTGTACTTCAGTCTTGTTATATGTACAGTTATGTATTCTTTGCTGTCAGCAATGATTTTGTATTGTTTTGTAAGTTCCACAGTTATCAGCCCAGTTATCACCCTAAGGAGCATTTCAGGACATTACAGGGTACTTTTCTGAAAAATGTACATTAGGGTACAAAAACGAAACCCTTATTTCTCTGTGTGTACAGTTTGAATTAATGACATCTTTCTATTATAGTATTCAAACATTAGTATTTGAGGATTTTACTATCCTCCTGTAATGTTTTATTTAAGTGAGAAAAAATTCTTCACAGACAGATGTATTTGCATACAGCTCACCAACTGTAATCCCACCACACACACATAAGATGTGTAAGATCTTACCTCTCCACACACTCTGCCAGCAGGCCAGCAGTTGACAGAGCAGTTTGGATGCGAGACAGCCACTTTGAATTCTCGAGCTTACTGAGCCAACGGTCCATATTATGGGACTCGTCACCACAGGCTTCCACCAGCTTAATTAGACTCTCCTGGAGAGCTTTACCCCTGTTGACACACATATGTAGGAAATGGTGAAAGATCAGTATCATAAAACGATGAACAGCATCCACTCCCAGTACACGTTTCTTATACACACACCTTTCCACCTGTCTGTGTAGTCTCTTCCAGCGGCTGTAGCACGATTTGGACTCAAACCCTCCACCTGTCATCCGGACCTGCTGAGCCTGCTGACTGGAGCGGGTGTCAATAATGTAACCTTTGTCAGAGCCGTCAATCACAGCCTCGAGGAGGAGCTCATCTTCCCTGCAGCGCTTCCTATTGGCCCCCGTCAGCGGCTGACTGCTGCGCATGATTACCTGTAAAGTTTTAGTTTGGTCAGAATTTTTTGGTAGCTTGTATAAATTGTAGGCTAGAGGAGGAACACACAAGCATCTCACCATGCCATTCTTCCTGTGGTAGTAGCAGAGGACGGGGAAACGTCCCCCCTGTCTGAATTTGGCTGCTTTTACCAACATGTCATCATTTATGTCCTTGGGAACGATGAGAGCTGAGGGGTAGGTGGGACACACTGAGTGTTCTTTGTTCACAGTGCTCAATCTCCACCTATCATGCTGCAAACAGAAGAGAGAGAAGGTGATTAACACTAGTCACACAAAACAAATAACTAATGAATTACTGAAAACAGCAGTTCCCTGGTTGGAAAATTTCAACTTCATGATATTAATGTCACAGGAAACAGCTCTCATGTGGGTGGGTGCATGTGCTAACTGCTGACATGTTCATTCTTAAAGACCAGGAGGGAAAATACATGTTTTGTTTCACTGTTGACTACTGATTGGTCACATCATATAGGTATAAAATGACAAAACTGCAACATGGGATGCCATTCTGTAATGCAAACTTGTACGTGAAGCTAATATGTTTTCCAAAGAAACAGCTTTGAAGAAATAGTTCAAATGTTGTGAAATACATCGACTCGCTTTCTTGCAAAGAATTAGATGTGAATATTGATACGACTTTCATGTCTAAAGAATATATATCAAGCTGGGGCCGGTAGCAGATTAGCTTAGCTTAACTAATACTGGAAACATGGGGAAACAATTAGCCTAGCTCTATATCATTGTTCTAATTAGCCTATTTTTAGTCTTTACGCTAGGCTGAGATAACCATCTGGGTGTACAGACAGACCTGACACCCCTAACCCTAACCCTGTGACAAATTTTGATATTAAATTTTCTTTAATCAAGAGTTACAGTTTACAATTTGTAGTTGTCAGCTAAACAGGACAGCTCAACTCTCGTGGAAGTGGCAAGAAAGACAAAGACATGCACGCTCCAATCAGGTTCCACTAAGCCAGCCTGATGAAAAGTACAGATATCTCCCATGTTCTGGGAACATTGTGCCTGTAAAACACATGCAACAATGCTGCTGCCCTCAGGGTCCACCCCTCACCATAGCAACATGCTATTCCTAGAGGAAGATGTCTGTCTGTTAAGCATGAATACACATTATGTGCAGCACATTCTGAAATTAAGGGAAAACAAATGAAAGCTAAGCAACAAGGATATCCTGAATCCTGACCCCTACATTCATTTGCCCCTGGCATTTTCCTGTCATGTGGGTGGTGGGTCACTGTTGGGAAAGGTTGCCTGTGAGACTTATGTGTGTACATGTGTTTTATGCATGTGAAATTACATGTCTGTACAGCAGCAACAAGTTTATAGAGATTCATCTGTTGCTTACGAGCTCTGTCACTTGACTGTAGAGCTTTTCAGGGGATGAGAGACCCCACTGGTCCTCCAGGCTGAGATCAGTAGGTCTGTAAAAGAAAGGATACATCTCCGACACACAGTCCAGACAGGACAGAGTCTACAGAGAGTGAGAAAGAGAATGTTGTAAGACATCGAAATAGATTATTATCAGATTTAAAGCAGAAACCAGGGCAAAGAGGAAATAGTGAGAGATAATGTATTCAAAAAAAGATGAGAGCCCATCACAAGACCAAATAATGATTTCCTCAACCTTTTGTACATTTCAGGGCTCAGTACGATTCTAGGATTAATTATTATACCTCGATAGAGCGTGCAATATTGAGACACTGCTCCATGCCTGGGATGTCAAGCTGTAGCACACGCAGATCTTTACACTTGATGGTAATCGTTCCTGAGGATCCAGATATCCTACACACACACACACACACACACACACAAAGACACACACACACCACTATGACTCTTGCAAAAGAATGTAAACAAAACATGTATTTCTACCCCCCCTCTCCCGTCAATGCTGCATGTCTTGATTCTTGCAGTGCAGAAAGTTTGACTTGCAGCAGAGATGGATGACAAACCCAGTCTGGGTTTGGGCTGTGTGTGTGTGTGTGTGTGTGTGTGTGTGTGTGTGTGTGAGAGAGAGAGAGGGGGGGGGCTTTATATTGCTGACAAATCAGTGTGCAACTCCTACTCTCTGTTACTGACCAAAAATATATCCAGTGGTTTCCAGCAAGGCTTAAGCTTCTACAAGGCTTAAAAGCAAATAGCAAGCAACCCTCAACACAAGCGTGTGCAGGGTGACAGGAGAGCTGCTGTAATCTTGTTAGCAAATTTCATTCTCCAGTACTGTGGACAATAAGGGCAGCACAGAGCAGACACACTGCAACACAAATGATGTCCAACCTTTCACTGCGGCCTGCATTAGAGAAGAGGGCGGAATAGCCCAAAAGGTTTTCCACACTGGTAAAAAAAAAAAAAGATTTGAGGAATAGTGTAATTAGACATGAATTAGACATTAGATCATTCACTGGCACAGTAGAGGCAACTTGGTGATGGTTAGTTATTGTTGATTAGTGTGATTGATTATTTGTTTGATCATGCACAAGTCTGCAATCATACTCTCAAGAAATTAGTGCTTGAAAGATCCCTCATTAATTGATGTAATTAGACGCATTAAACATTATGGCTGTTGATGGATTCCTGTTGACTCAAGAGACGTGTTGTTGTTTTGGCCGACTTCTACCGCTGCACATGATCATTTTCTAATGCAGTAGGAAACTACACGACTTGGTAAGATGTACATTGTCACAGTGACGATGACCTCTCACTTCTCAGTCGTCCTCCCTCACCTTTTCTCAATGGCATCGATGTTCCTGAGGAGCAGTAAAACCTGCCGGGAGCTGCCCTCCCCCCTGTCCGAGAAGAGCAGGTGGTGGCCGGTGATGCACAGGGTGCCCCTGCTCGGCGGGTGTAGGGGCTGTCGGAGCACAACATCCTCCACATTGGCGGTCTTGATGTGGTCAGAAAACTCCATCTGCTGTCGGTTAAAAATCAAAACCCACCGCTGGCGAACTTAAGAAGCACAGACCTCGACTTCAAATCACTTCCTCGCCTCTTCTGTTAGAAAATGAAAGCAGTGAGTCTCCTCCTCTGTCTACACCGCTGTTGCGCTCTGTTTGTTTGACGATAAGGAGGTTATAAATAGATTTCATTTTTCTGTGAACATACCCACCCAGCCTCTGGTGTATAGCTTTCACCTTCTCAAACACAGGGTGGTCACCGAAATGGAAAATGTGTTGCTTGAGTAGACTGAAAACGGAAGTGCACGTTTCCTGAGTGACAGCAACACTGAGATGTGTCACAAAAAGTTTTGTACATCGTGGGGGGGGGGGGGGGGGGGGGGGGGGCAGAGAGAGAGAGAGAGAGAGAGAGAGAGAGAGGCAGCGGTGATGTGCTTGATAAAAGACAGATGACCACTAGATGGCAGCATAGGCAAACAGAGAGAGAGCAGGTGTAAATCACGACCCACCGGTCAGACTTTTGCTGTTTTGTGCTGTGGTGGAGGAACTGCTTGAGTCTTTTACTTTACATCTGCATTCAGTAGCTAATGGAAGTATTTAGGAATGAAAGTACTTTTACTCATGCAGAATGCCTCATTTTAATAAAAAAAAAAGTACAAGAGTACAGTGGTGGACTGTAACCAAGTACATGTACTCAAGTACCGTGCTTCATTTGAGGTACTTGTGGCTTACCTGTATTTCCACTTTATGCTACACTTTATCCTTCCACTGCACCATCTTTCAGAGGAAAGTGAAACTTTCCATGTCCCTACACAATACATGTATTTACTCTTTGCTGATTGCAGCTTTTACATGCAAAACACATGGCAGGCTTATGAAATTGTAGCCCACGCAGTGTGTTAGATTAAACTACCCAGGAATGTAAAGTGGTTCGATACAGCTCATTATTATTATTTCTGTATTTTGATTTAAGTAATAGTTTGAATTCAGAACTTGTGTTTTTACTTGTATTGGGGCATTCTACACTGTTGTAGAAATACAATAGTAAAGAATCTGTCCACTTCCTACACCACTGCTTGTTTAGAAATATGAAATAAGATAAAAGTTTGACAAAGCGACGCCCAGTCTCTGCTACAGAATCTGGAGGAAGTTCAGGGAAATCTGTCTTCGTTCATAAAAAGCCTATAAATTCTGCAGCCTCCCTGTCCTCCGCGGGATGGGCGGTCACTGCTCCTTTTCTCCCTATAAAGGAGGTGAGGACCTGTTGCGCTCAAATCGCCAAGCTGCAAAAACCTGCGAGCGATCTCGACGCGGATTTTCCAGGGACTGTGTTCTGTCGCGGTCTGACTCTCCTTCTCTGGAGCGATGGATTTTAAGGAGTTTGGAGATGAGTCCTCCGAGGGACGCGCTGAGGATCTGGACAGCGTGAAAGCGCTCACAGAGAAGCTGAAGCTACAGACTCGCAGGCCATCCTATCTGGAGTGGCAGGAGCGGGTCCAGAGCCGACCGTGGAAGGAAGGCTGTCCAGCAGACGCTCCTGGCTCTGGGGGACAAGTCGTTTCCATGCCTGCGATTTTGCGAAATGAGAACTCAGAGCTGGTTGTGCGCAACATCTGTGGCTTTGATACTATTGATGATGCTTTGGAGTTTCTGAGAAAAGAGCTGGTGAGTGACAACCAAACATTTTATTTCATTTTATTTGACAAACATATAGGGCAATTAGTGTTATTTTTAGTGCAAGTAATGTCATAGAAGTTGAAATTCCTTCTTCCTGTCGAACCAAAAATCAACAATGATACCCATCTACACATAATAGATGTTCTATGTTGCAATGATTCGTCAGTGATGTGCTCTGCATAAGTCAAGGCGTTGCATGACTGACTTCATGCAGTCATCTTTGCATAAACAAAGTCTGTGGAACAAACAGATGTCTGTTTTCTCACAGTCCCAGGCTGCTGTACCCGTATATAGCACATACCAGTGATTAAAACCCTTTGATGAGTAAATAAAACTAAATCTAAAGTTATCTAAATCCAAACTTCCACATATTTTCTGGTATCTCACTGATGCTCACTTTCTCCTCAACCTCCTTTGCTCCATCCTCCAGAGGGAGATGCAAGTCCAGGACAACCGTCTGGCCCGTCAGCTGATCCGTCTGCGAGGGGAGATCCACCGGCTGAAGGTGGAGCAGGTGTGTGACCGCCATAAGGAGATGCTGGACGACGCGACCTACGAGCTGGAGGAGTGCGGAGAGGAATCAGACCTGCTGTGTGACATCCCCATGAAGGCCGCCTTTGCTCTGTCCACCCCTCTGAAACACCTGGGCCTCACCAAGATGAACATCAACTCCAGACGCTTCTCACTTTGTTAAAACAGTCAAGATGACTGTGAATGTTCCCATGGCTTCCTCTCTGGTGCTGTGGGCATATTATTGGGGTTATTTCCTCCTTTGAGGGTGTTTTGGTGACAGACTGAAGAGTGGCTGCCAACTACTGGTGCCAGGGGTGAAAATGAAAATAAACTCTTTAGATGTGCACAGCGGCTTGACATGCATGAGGAAGCTTCTGTGTGCAGACCTGTAGGGGCACACACCCTTAATACCAACACACCTTCCTGCTGGACGGAGCCTGGGCTGCTCCACTATTGACTGTTCTTTGCACAATGCAATGTGCATCAAAGTAGATGAAGACTAAGAGCAAGACTGAAATGTAATGATAGCTACGGGATGGGCATTATGTTATATATCTTATACAAAGGTCATTTGGAGTTGCAGAAACAAGGTTGCACATGTGCCAAAAAGGTGGGGGAGGGAGGAGGTCACAAGGTCACATCATTAGTAATTCACAGATATATAAAGTATAAAGGTGGCACATCTGGTTCAATCTGGTCTTATCAGATAAAGCAAACGTTAAGTGTTCAGTATCCTCACAGGAAGTCGGTGGTCTCACTCCTGCAGATTTATACCCCTCGTTCCTCACAAACCAAAAATATCTCTATACGCTCACCGCTGCAGTGACAGGACCCAGGAGGCTACAGTATGTGTGATACATTTTGTTTTCCATTACCACAGTGCACATGCTGCAGAGCACAGATTGTAAGCTATATATGGCAGGATAGTGACGGAGCGGACTGAGGTGCTCAGTGGGCAGTTTAGGCCATGTTAGATGGTTTATTATATAAGTAAGAAGAGTAAAATATTTTTGTTGTTATATTTTACATATCTTGTAATTGTGTTAAATGTAAAATCATTTATTGACATTTTTATCACTGATATTGTTAAATCATGCCACTGTAATATGAATGTACATGACAAGTGAGTTTAAAAACAAAATGCCTTAAAATGTAAACGGCTAATTTTTTGCATATACAACACAATATTAAAGAGAGTTTACTATGCCTGTCAGTTGTAAATTGTATTTTATTGGCACATCAAGAAGTTTAAAATGCAAGTTATTACATGATTGAAAAGTGTGCTACTATCAGTCTTACCTTGCTTAAATGCCACCACATGCCACATGATCAGATCCATCCCATGTCATCCATCCTTGTTTCTTAAAGCCGCCCGTGCACAATAGTCTCCTCTTTCCCTCCACAAGACATTCATGACCCGGTGTAATATCCACACATATGAATGGAGCCCTAGGGGGATGTGCATAACCACAGACATTGTTGAGCATAATTAGTTGAACAAGAAACCAAATATGCCTTGGCAGAATGCGGTCACTGTGTGAAAATGAGAGCAAAAGTAGGATTGTTGAAATGATTGTAACATGCCATACTTCAGGACATGGGTGACCTCATTGTGTGACGTTAGACCTCGACAGTGGAAATGAGTGTTATATGGAGAATGCAGGTATGATACCTTGAGGCTTTGTTCTTTAGTGAATGCTTTTACAATGAAGCGCTGCAGACTGGTGTGCCACTCCGCTCTGCCCTGCAGAGTTTCCCTTGACCCCCCCCCCCACACACACACACACACACACACACACACACCACACCACTTGTCATCATATGAGCGGAAGCTGATATCAGTTTAAATAAAGCATATACATCTATCAGTTTATGATATTTGAAATTGTTAAAGACTGTGTTTAAGTGTATGTGAGTAAGCGTTAGCATCAATCGAGAGCCACACTTGCTCACATGAAAGAGGCCAGCACCTGCACTGTGAAGCGGGAGGTAGGAGGGCTGGAAAACTTTCTGCATATTGATAGCATCTCAGTTTGATTGCGTAACAGAATGCGATTTCCAGCCACATTTGGAAATCGTGACAGCTGTGAATAGGGATACCCTTAGAGCCTGTCACAAGCTGAACTCTGAACTGAAGATGGCGAGGCCCTTTTTTTATGTCCCACTTGATCCACGATATTATTTCATCCTGTATCTGTACCTTTTTGTTTTCTAGTTGTTTTACAGAAATGAGCTCAGTAAAAGGCTCTGTAACAGACCACCGCCTAAATGTCAAAAAGTGAAACAGCTCCACTCAGCCTCTTAGACTGCCACTCTAATTTAACAGTAAAAGACACAACTCCGGTGGTTTCATCACGAGCGAGACTTAATCTAAGCTGTGGCAGTCTTCTAAGCACACATTTCTGTGCACTTCCTGTAATGTTTGGACTGACTTCCTGCCGGTGCATGCTATGTAGCAGCAGCCGTTCACCACAAGAGAAGAGATGTGGTCCACAGCTCGAGCTGTCTCTGAGGTAGAAAACACGAGAGCTCAGGCTTACAGGGTGTCAGCAATCTGAGATACTTGTTATTTCACACACACACACACACACACACACACGCACACACACACCCCACTGCCCGAGGCTTAAGGTGACCATGATGTGGACTCCATTCAACAAAAAGCTTTGGTTAAAATAACGATTAGCGAGAGAGTCATGCACTCATTGTTGGTTTTTTCCTCTCTAAGTGAGAGATCTTTTATTTCATATTTGATTAGGTGGTGTAAACAAGGCCGAAGTCTATTTTTAAATGCTTCACTGGCCACAGGCAGACCCAAACCACAAGTACGAGTGACAAAAATAGCCTTTGTTGTGCGTATAATGCACC
Source organism: Seriola aureovittata (assembly GCF_021018895.1). NCBI lineage: Eukaryota > Metazoa > Chordata > Actinopteri > Carangiformes > Carangidae > Seriola > Seriola aureovittata. The sequence goes on along the minus strand of NC_079376.1, from coordinate 18,465,042 downwards.
TGAGGTTTGCAACTATTACACAAGTGAATCACAACAGTCCCACATGGTCTTACATATACATGGGACAATGGTCTACCTTTAAGACCAGTCTGATGAAATCCCCTCTCTTATCGAATACTCATACAATAAGATCTTTAGCAATAACCCTGGACAACCAACTCAGCCTCACACTGATGGTGTTCCTCACCTTAAAGGTCACTGACTAACAGATGTTACAAGAGCAACACAAAAACATGTAAATATAACCTCAGCCTGCCATAGCCTCCTTTCTTAACTGTATTGGAACATTTACATCTTGGCTCCCACTTTGGGAAAGGTGCTGTCCTGACCCCTTTACCATGGAGCCCATAACGTTCCCCTCAGCTCACACACAGCTGCACAGTAAAGCACCTGTTAGAAGCCTGCAGAGCAACCCTCAACCTTTCAACGACAGGAAACTCTCTGGGTTGCTCTCCTCCACTCCTCCAAAGTGTGTGCTTGCGTATGTATGTGTGTGTGTGTGTGTGTGTGTGTGTGTACAGATACCACATCAGTACTTCTAGCAGTGAGTTAGTTATAATAAGAGAAGCGGATGATGACATCTTCACACTCTGGCTCCAGTGGTGAAAAACTCACCTATTGCTAAATAGCTCTTTTAAAAAATAACAATTTAATTAAGAATATCTCGATGGCGGGACCTGAAATCTGACCTCATTGGCTGCCTGAAGAGACATTTCGTATTTCAAGAGGTGAGTATCAAGCTCATGATTCTTTCACCGTTACAAAGGTTTAGAAATAACTGTGACAAAGGTAGATTGCCTAACATCAGTTTCCTGTCAGTATTATGTGTTATAGCAAATATCCTTCAGAAATCAGAGATTGTTTATGATCTTCTGACTTTTACACGAAATATACTGAACTTTCAAAACTGACGTATAGAGAGGAGCAACATCCACACCCAAAAATAATTGCTAGAAATAACAAATATAAGCTAACAAGAAAATAAGCCATCCTTTGTTCTCATTTGTGTTGCGTGGTTTAACATAAAGGATTGTAACAACACATGTTCAGATACTGGTTGTGTTATCGTCACTGCTAATAAAAACTCAGTATTACAAAGAAGACGGGACGACATACGATCAACACCAGACTTTCAGATTGTAATAGAATATAGCCTGTATCTTATTAATCTAATTTACAAGCTTATAATTAAAATTTGAAGGAGGATTCAGGCTCTTATGTGTTTGTAAATTCACACCTGTGACATAGGCATGTCTACATATGTGGGTAAAGGCAACTGGGTGTGAACTATAATAATAGGAATTAAAATGTGAAGTGTAAAAATTGTTACTGTGATTTTGATGCTACTCTGAAAAAATTGTAGAAAAAGTCTTTTTTTTTTTTTCCACGTAGGGATGTTGTCTCTTAGTTTATGGTGTTCTGAATGGCTTTTGAAATATCATAATTTATCAGCCCACAAGCTCCACTGACAATGCCAGTAAATTAAGACGAAAGACTTGGGTTATTCTTATAGACCTCACTTAACATATACATACCCATAATACTTTGCAAACAGTAACAATCAACAGGATTTGTTTAGAAAGGCTTTCAGCTGCATGTCATAAAAATTAGAGGGTAGCCCCTCAGCGGAAAATGCTGACTTTGTTTGTATGATTCCCAGTTTGTGGGCCAGTAGGCGTAGGAGTGCTGATAATTCAAAAAAAAAAAAAAAAAGACTTCTTCATACCCCTGTGATTCTCCTGTGATTCATTTCTTGGGGTCTCAGTACAGTGGTGGGTTGTTATTGCCGGGGTCAGGCCTCAGCAGATTTTTCTCATGGCTCTGAGCCTTTGGGACAGACGGCTGCTGCGATTAGCCCACTGACCCTGTTCCATGAGTGGTCCAATGGGAGCCCAGTGAGCTTGAGAAAACCAGTTTGTACAGTGCACCACAATGCAGCGCACGTGCAGACAACCGGATTATACAAGATTAGTATTGGGACAGTTTTATAGAGCCCTCTAAGGCCTGTGGTTCGCAGCACGGAAAGTGGTGGTAACACATAACATAGTTGTTTGTCACAGTTTAGTGATTGTATTAGACTGCTGTGTGCATGTTTACACGGTGTCAAAAGAGTGTCTAAAATGAAAGATTTTAGAGCTGCTAGGCTCTGAGTTAAAAGCATGATTCACCGCTGAGCCTCCATTTTGAGGTGAGGCCCTCACTCACATCCGATTAAAGCAGTGTTCAGAAACAAAAACAATTTGTGTCTCCTGTTCGTGTTCTCCACTTGCAGGCTTTAAAATGCAGCCATTAGAGAGGTCTTTCCTGAAACATTTTTATTTATATTTATTTTTGTCGACAGTATTTAATGTGTTAGGCTGGTACGAGATTACGTTTATTTTCGGACACGATGTCTACCTAGAATGCTAGCCAAAGAGAAAATACTTTCATTGGAGAATTTCTGCCTTTAAAATATTAGTAACTATCATGTTATTAATGTTCTGATGCCCTTACGATACCTTTAAAATAATCACGCTAACCTCTAAATTGCAGAGAAGATGGGATGTAACTGCAGTTCGGACTATTCAGACAGTGACTGGATTGAGAACTTGGATGAAATCTGTGAACACTGCAACTGTCCCATACCCCCCCAGGCATGTAATCCAGTAAGTGAATACATTTTGTATGTGCAGTAGGCCTATGTATTTGTTTGCACATGTATATGTGTCAATACACCATACTGTATTATAGTTTATGAATGAGTGTTTGTGTGTAGTTTGACATGAATGATTTTGGGCTTTTGTGTGGATGAATGTGAACGGCCACTTGGAAGAATTACACAGAAGCAGACTGACTTATCTTACCAAGAGAATTCTAAAATACAATCTGCTATTGTATGTTTGAGTCCAGAAATATTTTATAACTTACATAACTGTGAGGGAAGTTGTCCTTTGTGTGTGTAATCGAAAGGGAGCGTGTTTATTCCCCCAATGTTTCCTCTCTGTGAGTGAGATGTCTCATTAGATTAAAATAAAGGAGAAAACCACCTGTATTTGCCACAACACACCGAGACACTTTGTCTGGGAGAAAAACCAAAACTGTTGACGATTTACCGTTGAGATGTGCGTTAGTTGGTTTTACTGTGAGTGTGACATTAGTCTCTTGTATTACCTCATAAATCTTCCATTGTTCTTGGATGTCAAATGTACGTTCAATCTTGTTTTCCTCTTGCCAGTACACAGATCAGCTGATTCCTTACCCATCACAACATTCCCCCCCTACATCGCCTTTACCAGGTAATAAGATACAGTATATTTTTCCGTGTGTCTGCGTGTTTATCTACAGGTGCATGTGTCTGTAATGTTACTACAATGTAATATGATGAGTTAAGTCAAGGTAAATCCATTTTAATTTTGTAGCCTAAGATCACAAATTTGCTTCTGTGGGCGTTACAGTCTGAACAACATGGTTGGTATCAAACACTACAATAAACTTTAGGATGAGCAACAAAAGAGGAATCCCTCTTCCAGGATGGACAGTACAAACATACTATACTGTAAAATATTAAATATATATTGAGTGTGATAAGTGTAACCGTTTCCGGCAGATTGTATTGTAAAAGTATGATTGGAGGTTAATAAGATGATAGTGTTTACAATTACTAAAATTCATTACAGGTTTTTTTTCCCTTTATTGGTTATTAGCTATATTAGTTTCTTAAGCCTAGCAGAAATTAAATCACCCCAATTAATCCATTCAATTATCTTATTCATAACAGCATTTTCCATTTCCTTCACATTTTTTTTTCCAGTTTTGCTTTTTGGATAGTTTGTTTGCGGGGTCTTATGGTCGCTGTGGAGTCTGAGCTGGGACCCACGTTTTGTTTATCAGTGGAAACATGGGCACTGGCCAATCACTGTGTGCAAAAAGCAATTAAATTTGTTCTTTCTTTCTTTTTGACATAACTTTAAGTGTGCAAATGTTTAACGATGAGCAGAAAAAAAAAAAAAAAAACCCCACACATCTTGTGTTCCTTCTGGGGCTTAACTTCCCGGCTCTCACAACCCCATATCGTCTTCCTGTACCTGCAGTATTATATTTCTGTTGAAGTAAAAAGCAAATCATTGTAAGCTTGAATCCTTTGTAGGTTCTTGTGTGGTTGGATTCTCTTTGGAAACAAAATATTGTTACTCCAGTAATCAAGGAAACAATTTACCGCATCAAAAAAAAAAAAAAAAAGAAAATCAGTCAAAAAGCCTTTGTCAGATAAAGCTTTCATAGTGACTGAAAATTTCTTCTCTCTACACAAGAGAAATTTGATTTTGGTGGATAGTTTATTAATTGGGTTACATTTCTGTGCACTTCACCTTCAGCCATATTGTCAATAAGAGGAGATCACCACACATTTCATACTGCACAACGGGACTAGACAAGGATGCCCTCTCTCTTCCTTCGCCATTACAACCGAGCCTTCAATACCAAAGGAATTCAAACACCCAAAACACAACATAATCCTGCATTGTAATACAACGATGGGAACTGTCCCCAGTGTATTTAACTTATGTTTTACTTAACTAAAACCCACAATATTCCTCTTGCAGACAACCTTGTGGTGGCCATATACAGCTATGAACCCACCCACGATGGTGACCTGGGCTTTGAGAAGGGAGACAAACTCAAGATCATCAACAAGTAAGCTGCTGATGAACACATAGTAAAGCCTGGTAAAACTGAATTATAATAATATTTCAGCCACAGACAACAATTTGATCACTATCCACTGACCCCCACGTCACCTTCTGCCTCATTTAAGTGTGTGAGTCTACAGCACCTATAATACTTAACAGCTATACTAACCATCATTTATAGCTCCAAAAATAAACCTGGGTTGTCGCGGGGGCCTACAGTCTAAGGTGCTCAGTTTGTATTCACATTATCCCCGGTTCATTTTCCGACCGGAGACTTTGGTTCACTCATTCGCTCGCTCAACCCATGTTTCCTGTCTCTCTACTGTTGACACATAGTTGGAAAAAATGTCAAAAAAAAGTTTAACCAAATGATTACATTGCGGGTGTGAAAGAGGAAACAACGTAATGACAGGAAACATATAAATAAAGAAAATAAGAGGTAAATATGATGCTTACAGATGTGCAGTGCTTCTATTTTTTTGAGAAATAAAAAGATGAAAAAGAAGAAAAGAACTAGTTTATTTGCCTTTATTTAACGACCAAGTCAGTATCCACCCTGCAAATGGTAATGGAGTTTAAACCGACATAAGGGCTGTAGCCACCACTGAGGACATTGACGTCATGTCCTCTGTAATATTTCTGGACATTTTGCAGGCGAAATAATGACAGGAACAAGAGTTAAAATTTTCTGATTATACATAAACTACACATATTGTTCTTCTAAAGGCCAATTATAAGATTTTTAAACTAAATATATCGAAGTAAAGTTAAAGAAATTTAACATTATAACCATCAGTGACCAATCCATAAATTACAAAAAAATACAATTGAAGAGTTAAATTTAAAAATAAAATATGATTTTTGTAAATTTTACAGAGTTTGGTTGGTGGCCAGACAACATTTCCTTAGCTGGGTGGGATTCTTTGAGGGGAGTCAGGACTGCTGTTCCTAAAATCCTGGCTCTGGCCATTGGGGACATCGATATGAAAATATAATTAATTCTAATTTTAACAATTTCAACTGAAAATAGAGTCCACTGAAAAACTTTAAAGATTTAAGAGGCTGTATACAATATGGTGAAGATTAAAAGTCAGTCATGAGTGCACCTCTGTTCTCAGTAGTCTCTCTTGGCTCTTCTGCTGTGTTAGACAATTTACCCGCCTACTAACTGTGATGCGGCCCATTTCATGCAGTGATCATTTACGTTGCGAAGCACCCTTTTGCCTATAGGGGGTAATTTGAAACTGCTTTCTGATCTAAAACCGTCCGGACTGCTGTGAGGCATCACAGACCTGTAACTCACTCATGGTATTATTCTTGTCTCTTTTGACATCCAGGGATGATCCAGAGTGGTATTTGGCAGAGTCTCTCACCACAGGCCAGCAGGGCTACATCCCACACAACTTTGTTGCTATGACCACAGTGGAGACTGAACCGTACGTCATACAGGAAAATAATGATACTGTTCTCAACACCATGTCACTCAGCCTCAACATCATCTCACATAATGCATGCTGTGTCCCTGGGAAAAGGGAAGTGGTTAGCTAAAAGCGTGAAGCATATTATGTGTTTGTGCTGTAGGTGGTTCTTCAAGAACATTTCTAGAAATGAAGCCATGAGGCTCCTCCTCGCTCCTGGGAATACGCAAGGCTCCTACCTGATTCGAGAGAGTGAGACAACCCCAGGTGAACTCATCTTTTAGTCATCATAGCATTTCCCCCTATACTAGCTACATGGAATTACACAGCGCTTTCTAAGCAGTATATCTGAACATGTCCTTCCTCTGTTACATTTTAAACATCAAAATAAGTGTGTTACGTGAGTGTAATGAGACTGGTATCCTCCGTGAACCTCGGTTTTGTTATTACTGGCAAACAAACAACAAACCTTTTGTATCCCAACTCGCTTTATCTATGTGATTTCAGTTTTGCTTCACTGCTAAGAATGAAAATGGAGGAAGACATTTTTACATGTATCTTTACATCATCCCATTTGTTTAGCAAAAGCAGCATGAACAGTGTTATGCTAACCCCACCTGATATGTGCCATAAACCGTCATGATTTGGTCACATCTGAACACACAGGCATAGTACACATATCTTTAGATTCAGTGTGACTTACACTTCCTGAGGATACCATCTCCAATGTCCAGTGTGAATACATTTCCATAAATCCACTAAGAAATCACAGGAAAATAAGTATCAAAGTAATCCGCTGACAGTTGTCACTCCATTCATGGGTACACCGCAAACAGGACCTGCTAAAAGCTAATTTGGCATACTTTTAATGGTGACAATTTACCAAAATATAATAATCCATTAATATTAACTTTTTTATTGTTGCACTATCAATATTCAACTTTTTGTTTATCTCAGCTTTCATCTGTTTGTGTAAACTGCACGCTCCTTCACAGAAGATTATGCCTCCTTATCGTTCTAGGGTCATACTCCTTATCAATCAGAGACTTGGACCACAACACAGGTGAAGGAGTCAAGCACTACAGGATCCGCAACATGGACAACGGTGGATTCTACATCACAGCCAAGATTTCCTTTAACTCGCTGAAGGAGCTTGTCCAGCATCACTCACGTACGTACAGCCCTTTGAGGATTTAATCAAGGTTACTGACTACTGCGCTGAATCATTTCATACCTGTCTCCTCTCTCTGTCATCCAGGCGATGCAGATGGGTTGTGCACGAAGCTGGTGAAGCCGTGTCAGTCGAGGGCACCGCAGAAGCCCTGGTGGCAGGATGAATGGGAGATTCCTCGTGAGTCCCTGAAGCTGGAGTCCAGACTGGGAGCGGGACAGTTTGGAGAAGTCTGGATGGGTGAGTAACAGAGAAGAGTGAAAAGCAGTGAAAAAGCTGGTGATGGATTTTGGAAAAGAAGTTTGTGTTATCTTTATATTCTGTACAGAGGAACCATTTTGCACAAATACATCACATGTACAAAGCTCAGTTGCTCAATCACTTGTGGGCTTGACAGCGTCTGCCAGACAGCCTTTAGCCAGGGGTTTTCTGCGGTGTATGCAGAACAGTTTCCTCAGCACAGTCTTAATTGTAGGCTTGTTTGAGCTGGTTAAACAGAGGATAATGTGAGGTATTAACCCCATTACGCAACATCACTCAAACTACATGAATCTACCTTATCAATGAGCTAATTGTTTGGAGGAACCGTCTCTGAACAATTCTTGACATGAATGTCTATTGTTATCGTGGAGTATTAAGTTAAACAACAAGGCAAACTGTTTTGACCACAAGGGCAACAGTTGATATAATCTGTGCCACAGCCCCCTTATTATTCAATTGTAGGGTTATTTCCCCCCTCCATTTTTCCATCACCATTTGCCAGCACCATTCAACCTCCCAAACAAACCACTGTATTAGAGCTAAACATCGCCAATCATGGAACTCATTTCACAGCCACTTTCGATTTACAGTATCTTCATGCGTGTAGTCTGGGCACCGTGTATGTTTGTGTTCTCATCCAAACATCGGTTCAGGGACATACTTGAATAATAGGAGTGACTGTCATTTGCTTTGAAAGGTTTATTCACATTAGCTAACATGAAAATATGCGATAACCATCCTTTATACTGAGGAGATTTCCGTTGCAGATTAAAAAAAACACAGAGGAATGCTTTGAATAGTGAATATAATTTCTTCCCAGCATTGCTACGCTTCATGCATGGTGTGAGATGTAGTGTGTTATAAAACTAACTGGCGGTGGGTTTAGTTAACATAATACATGAGAGTGTTAGTGTACCAAAGCTGGAAGGAGATCCTGTTTGAATGAGAGTCCTGTGGATCTGTTGTTGTTAGCACCTTCTTGATCACGACTCCTGATGTAACCACTGTTCATGACCCCTACAGCTGAGATGAAAGCTGCGTGGGTTTACTTTAACATTAAACACAGTTTAGTAATTCATGTGTACACATTTTTTTTTTAAAGTCATGCTAGCAGCATAGTCCTATATTAAGCAATGTCTTTCTGTTCGCCACAACTGGATTGGTCTTCATGAACCTTTGACTGTATTATGAATTGTATTTGCATTCATGGTCTGCAGAGGTCGAATCCGACTGACTTTGGTGACTTTTCCAATAGCACTAGCTTGAGGTTGACAGTTTTGGTTTTGAGTGAAACATCTACCGGCCATTCAAATTCGTAGAGATACTCAAGGTCCTCAGAAATGAAAGCCAATGACTTTGGTGATCCCCTGACCTTTTCTTACGCCACCACGAGGTTGCATAAGTGGTTAAGTGAAATGTTTTGACCTACTAAATGGAGTGCTATGCAACTTGCTGCAGTGTGCAATGTGATCTCTATAGCTTTTCATCTAGTGCCATCATAAAGTCAAAATTTAGTTTTTCTAACACTTTGGTTTGTGACCAACTAACCACCAAATTATTTCCATACGCTTCAGCTGTGTTCAGCGATAAATAGCAAGTGATAGCATTCTAACATGCTAAACTAAAATGGTGAATATGGTTAACATACTAAACATGCATGTTAGCATTGTTAGCATTTAGCTCAAAGCACCACTGTGCCTGAGGACAGGCTCACAGAGCTGCTCTCATGCCTGTAGACCTAGTCTTGTTTTAATCAATGCCTCTCAGAGACCCATTGATGTTTACATGTGTCTTGCAGGTGTCTACAATAATGACAGGAAAGTGGCCATTAAGAATCTGAAGATGGGCACAATGTCGGTGGAAGCCTTCCTGGCAGAGGCCAACATGATGAAGAACTTACAACATCCTCGCCTCGTCCGCCTCTTTGCTGTGGTCACCCAGGAGCCAATCTATATTGTCACGGAGTACATGGAAAATGGTAGGTCAAAATACTGTATGTGTTATAGCCAGGAGCATTATACTAATGACACCAACTGTCAAGTGGGAAATCCAGATATCACTGAAGGCATCAGAGGCAAAGAAAAACCTGGTCCCAGGGTATTTCCATGAAATGAATGCTCGTTTGATGATAAATTAAAAAGAAATCCCTCTGTAATCATATCAGCTACTTTCAGTTCAGTAAATGAAATCATGTCTAAGCCTGTCTGAAACAATCGTTTCCTTAATCTCCTGCGCTGTAACCCTGAACAGCAAAGATGGTGTCGTCACAGTGATCTCTGGAGCGAAGACAAAGACAGTGTGTGTTACAGTCAGAACCCTGTTATAGACTTTCAGGATCAAACATGTTGATCTGTTATCGGATTCTGGGTGAGAACACAGACCTGAACAAAAGACTGGGCTGCTCCATGTGTTTCACCCTTTTCATGTTTTTACATGTACTCTTCACTCCAGTGACTGTGTTGAATCAGCTGAGAATCTTTTGATCACAGCCACAGCTGCGTTGCTATTTACTTGTGTTTGATATAAGATACGATATGAGAGAAACATTACTGGGACTAAACATAATAATAATCACCTGTGATACGGGACATGAATGCAGCTGTGTGAGCAAACCTAAATAAGGGAGCTACAGTAAGTCATGAGCGTTGCCTCTCGAAGCATGCTGCTCTGCTGAAGTGGCCTGGCTTCTGATAGGCTATTTTCAGCTTCTCCTGCATGACCCTCCTGTATTTGTTATTCTGCGTTAAAATGTTTCAAAGCAAATATGAACTTTCACTTCTTCTCTGGGCCCTTCCAGACAGTTTACTGGTGTTTACTCACAGAAGGGAAGTCTCTCCTGGCAAGTCTGAGATAGGGGTGTTAAAACAGGGGTGGGTGATTCGCCATGTTATTGTTCACTGAAACCCCTGATGAGAGTTGGCTACTGTCCAGAGTCTGTATTACGCACATGCACAGACACATGCAGACAAGTATTGGAACACTAAAAGGCTGCAGTTGTAAACAAACTTTAACAATCTTGCCACTGGATCTTGCCCTTTTTTCCTGTCTTCTTTTGCAACAAAGAACATGTTAATTTACTGCAAATCACAAACACAGTAATAAAGTAAATAGTAAAGTAATAAAATGTTGTCACGGTAACACCTGCAAACAACTTTCCATATTACAACCTCAAAGCTCAGTAAAGAATTATTACGCCCAAATGCTGCTGTCATATGAGAATGATCCAATATCTGTGTCACTATCAAAAGTCTTTGTAATTCTTTTTCACTGGGACGAACAAGGACAAAATGCATAGAGAGATGTTGTCAGAAACACAACAACAGCCTTACAGCTGAAGTGAATGGAGTTCCATTGTATAGTCTTGTATGAGTAGCCTGTAAACCACCAGCAGTGCTTCTACATGAGGCTGCCTCTTTGTCTGGTATCCACGTGTGGACAGGGCACAGTTGCCGCCTCTGTTGTCAAAAGAAAGGATGGCTTGGAGTTCCCGTTTTTTCAGTTTGTCTCTTTTTTTATTATCAAAGACAACAAAGATGGAAAATAACAGGCGTGTCATCTCAGCTTCCCTTTGTGACCTTGACAAAGAGCGGTTCTCTGGCTCTCAGACTTCAAAAGCAGTCTTCCGGACTTAAGCAGAAGAGCAAATGCCTTCTCTTTCCTGGCACAGTCATCCCTCTTAAAGTATTTCCTTTGGTTTGCCTTGGTTGGCCGGTGTGCAGAGGTATTGTTCCATCCTAATCAAACTCAACACAAAGTCTGATGTCAGAAATTATGATTCAGCTTGACTGATGTTTCATATACTTCCTCCAAGTGTTATGTTCCTCTGATATGAACTGCTATTCTGGTCCTACTCCATCTATATCTGTCTGTGGGGAATCATGATGTTTTTGACAAAGGAAAACATCATTAGTCGTCCGAACAAAGCGTGATTTTACCTTTGTTTTCCAATTAATATTAGGCCTGCCTTTCATTGTTTGTTAATCTTCTGTACATAGCAGCTTCAAATACAATACAATAAACTACAGACCATCCTGCCACGGTATCTCATCAGCTGCAACGCCTGCCAGCATGTTGACGTTCCAACCCATGAATACTCCGTCAGTACACATGGGTTGGATCACACCAATCTTTGTTTGGTGACTGTATCTTGCACCGTTATGATGCTATAGCAGTGACAAAAAGTCTGTCTACAGACACATAAACCTGCTACAGTGCTCAAAACCGCCTCTGTTATAGTTCCCGTTATAGTAGGTGTCTCCAGGACTACATTTTGCCATGATGACACACACACACACACACACACACACACGCACGCATGCACACACGGACGCACACACACACGCACGCATGCACGCACGCACGCACGCACGCACGCACGCACGCACGCACGCACGCACACATGCACATACACACACAAGGTAAAAACAATAACAGCCACAAGCTGCTTGTAACAAGTGTATGCATCTGCACTGGTGCTGGTAAACTAGTTTATTTGCAGAAATAGGTTGCTAGAAGAGAAATGTTCAGCTCACTTAGCAGCAAGTAGGTTAATGAAAACATGTATCAATGCTGAAGAGATATAACTTGGATGTGATTTCTTACAGGCAGCCTAGTGGAGTACCTAAAAACGACGGAGGGAAGCAATTTGCCCATGAACACTCTGATAGACATGTCATCTCAGGCAAGACACCTCTTTTTACTTTAAATGTGTTTTTCGTCTTATCTCTGTACTCCTTTCACTCTATTTACCAGACACCCTTTCGTTTATTCTTTCACTTCCTATTCTCTCAGCATGGTCCCCATAGACAGGAAACTGACCACTGTTGTAGCACATTACATTCATCACTATTCTTGTAATAGCAGTAGAGCTGTGTGTGTGTGCAGATATGTGTGATATGATTTTTGTCGGTCTAGACACTCTGAGACAAGTAAACCTGTGTTGCTACCAAGCACTCACACTACATTTCTTATTTATTCACAAAGGTTCCAACTCAGTTTAACCTTCAAAATCAGGGCATGGTGACAAAACCAGGAACTTATGATGATTACGTATGATGCAGACTCTCTACTCAATTTCACGTAATTTGTCTTGCTGTCTTTCATCGATATACAATTTGATGCTCGGTGACATTTCTGCCAAGGTGATAATTATTGTGTAGTGTGATCCCAATGAAAGTTAATGTTATGAAATATACCATTTAAGTACTGACAAACAACTCATTTGGTCAGTTGAGCCAGATGTTTGAAATGGGGTTTGACACAGGCTACAAGTTAAAGTGATGGCACTGAATGTCTGCACTCTAAATGTGAAGCTACAGCCAGCAGCCAGTTTGCATTGGTTTGTTTAATCGTTTTTAACTAGCTGCAGCCTCTTGGTTGCAGAGCTAAGACTCCAGAAAGTCACTGCTCGTGGCCACATAACCCCTTCATTTTTGTACAGATTAAACAAACAGTAGCTGCTTCCTACTGTAAGTTAAGCTAAGCTAACCATCTGCTGGCTCTATCCGAATATTTAGCATGCAGATATGAGAGTGGTATCAGTCTTATCTGACTCTCACAACAAAACAAATAAGCATATTTCCCAAAACGTCAAACCTTTTCTTTAAAGGTGCTATATGTACATTTTTGCTATCACTACATAGCCACCATTATCATTAATAGCAGGCTACAAGAAATGTTGTGAGTTCAGCATCAAACTTCATTCCTTTGCTTGCCAAGAGCTGTCTCCAGCAGTGGAAAGTAAGTCCAATGTTTTGCTTCAAATTAACCTATTTTATTTATATGAACGTAGTTTCTTGTCCTGTTGGACTGAGGGTAGACTGGACGCTACAGTGACTCACTTTCGCCCCGCGAGGTACAATGTGGTATTACGACACAGGACTACCCGGGGCTAATGGATTAACATGCTAACTTCAGAAGATATTATTTGGTGTTTGCAACACAAGCCATAGACGTCTTTAAGATACTGCCGAAACTGTTATTCCTTCACTTTCTGTTGATAATTTTAGTTCATTTTTGAATGTTTTAAACTAAAATACTCACATATAGCGCCTTTAAGCTTTATGTTCCATGACTATTCATTAAGAATTTCAATTCATGCTGACGTCTACTGTTTGAAATGTTACATGTCAGTAAAGGAACTCTGACTTATGTATATTGTGGGTGTGGGAATGGAAAATTCAACCACAGGAAGACAAGCTGAGGTTTCAAAGTCTAACGAGACAAAAGATTCTTCATTCAAAGTAAGCAACGTCTCGGACGCCTAAGAGCTTGTCATAGAGAGGTAGAGTTTCTACAGAGCTTTGTGGCGAACATAAAGCATTTTACAGAATGATGCTTTCAAGCCAGTCGTCATGCACTGATGGCATTTGTGGTGAAAGCTCAAAGAAAGTAACTCCAACCATCATGTGATGGACAATAAGAATTAAAGTGATTTATGACTTTTACTGCAGCATTGCAAACTCTGTCCATATCCTTATGTCTTACACTTAAAATATATACATGTACGCAGAGAAGATACCTCACCTAATGAATCCAAAATAATGTTTTAAAGTTTTGCATTGATTCATACCACAATCAAATGAATGGGACGGTGAGAGGTGGGGGTGGGAATCGGCGTTAGGTTGCCTGAGTGGGGAGTCATGACAACAGTAGAAGTTTGTGAAATACACACACATACGTACATATCAGGTTTCTGACAAGATCCTCAGGACCAATCACACTTATGTGATAGATTCTTATGTCTTAAGTATTTACCACTGATACAGGAAAACATTGATGGCTAAATATTTAAACGCAGATTTAGTAACACAGGTTACACAGATGCTTATTAAATGTGGGTGGGGAATTTTGCAGAAATCATCAGCATTTTCTTAATGTTAACACCTCATAAACCAGTTTGCTCATACATTAGTCCAACCATGGAAATGACTCATAGTATTTGACTGAATCAGAAACACAGTCACTGGAATATGCAGTCAGTCTGGGGTAAGGCAAAGGCAGGTCGACAGGTTTTAGTATAAGGAAGTGGAGCAGGCACATCTGTGTACCTGGGTGGAGTACAGAGGTAAAAGGGTATAAGGAACTGACCTGGGGAAGTGGTCAACTCCCTGGTTTGGGAATGTTTCTGCTCATTTGTCCAACACACACACACACACACACACACACACACACACACACACACACACACACACACACACACACACACACACACACACACACACACACACACACACACACACACACACACACACACACACACACACACACCCCCACAGGACCCCCACAGCCAGGCATTTTATGTGTCTGATGATATGCTGTCCCCTGTAGGTGGCTGATGGCATGGCTTTCATTGAGCAGAAAAATTACATTCATCGAGACCTGCGAGCCGCCAATATTCTGGTGTCTCATGAGCTCATCTGTAAGATTGCTGACTTTGGACTTGCAAGACTCATTGAGGACAACGAGTACACAGCCAGAGAGGGTAACAAGATCTTGCGGACACTAAAGATCTTTTATATTACATGTTCTTTTGAACTTTGAAACTTTGTTCAGGCTAAATAATGTGTCATATTGTTTTTTTTTTATCATCATTATTTGGGTTTTTGTTTGAATGCATTTGGCATCGAAAGAGTTTAAATTGAATCACAAAACTTGAAGTGTAATAAAAATCTGTGCAGTTGCTCCACCATGTGTTCATGTCTTTTTTGAGAAATAAAGTTTTCTCCTCTGTTCGTAGGTGCAAAGTTCCCTATCAAGTGGACAGCTCCAGAAGCTATCAACTATGGCACCTTCTCAATAAAATCAGATGTGTGGTCATTTGGGATCCTCCTCACAGAAATAGTTACATATGGACGCATACCTTACCCTGGTAAATACTCATTCACTGTACTCATTCTAGTCCATCTCAAAATCCTTTCATAATGTCACCAAATTACAATATTATAAATGTTTAAAATATCATATCCAATGCCCACTCTGCTACACTTTACCTATTGTGCAGGAATGTCCAACCCAGAGGTGATCCAGAACCTAGAGCGGGGCTACAGAATGCCAAGGCCAGAAAACTGTCCGGACGGGCTTTATAACGTCATGGGTATGTGCTGGACGGAAAACCCAGATGACAGGCCCACCTTCGAGTACCTGAGGAGTGTTCTGGAGGATTTCTTCACTGCCACAGAGAGGCAGTACCAGGAGTAGCCCTGGTGGGGCAGAAAGACATAGAGACATACATTAAATATACTCAAACTAAAGTCGGAGCCTGTGCAGGTGGATGACGGATTTTGTTTTGTTCGTTGAAGAGTTCATACCTTTATATTGATAGAGTACAAAATGAGATTTGCCAAATAAGAGTACTTTGTTTCTGCATCAAGCTTATTCTGACGTGTCCTCTTAGATTTCATACAATTATACATGGACTATATGAACCTGAATCTCTTGTGACAGCTGGATCACTGAAGAGCTAACAACAGAGAGGAGAGTGATCACCGTGCTGCTTGAATAAACTGAGGACTGGCTGATGTTGCTGAATACGTAGCTGCTCTCCTGGTGCTCATTATTAAGATGTAAATATTGTCAAAAGGCTTCAGCTGTGTTTTAACTCTGCAGTTTAATAAATGTTTTCAAAGCGTTTTACTCACAGTGGAAGGCTTTTCATAGATGTTGTTTGTTGTTTCATTAAAGTCAGAAGAACCCACATCACCTAAAATGAGCCACTACCAGCGTTGGTGTTTTGTTTCATGACATAAATTCCCAGTTTCAGTTGTGCAATATTTACGTCACTTTAACGTAAATAATTAACTGTAAGGTTTTGTATTCAAAAAAATAGCTCCACCTGCATTCAGTTAACAGTTAATATTGTACAAAAATATCATAACATCATTCGATAGGAAACATTCTGCTGCAAAATGAGAACTTTTACTTCTTTAAGTACATTTTGATGATAAAACTTCTTTAATTATGTTTTACATGGTTTATACAGTTTGAATGCAAGACCCTTACTTGAAATGGAGACATTTTAGGAGGTCCAGGTCAAAATAACTCCATCACTGCTGAGCAGGTAGAAAAACTGTTACATTGTCACAGTAATTGACCAGGTTAGGGTTACGACCTATGGTTATGACCATATACTCTACCGGGTAGCACAGAGTCGGCCGCCCCCTGTCGAGAGCAGGTAACATTACATCCGTTGATTGGACGTGATACAAACTATCCGGCTCTTGTCGCTGTTGTTTCCTGCGGTGTGAGTGGTGAAAGCCTGCCAAAAAGACTAAAATGGCGCTTACTTCTCAAGGAACAAAGAAAAAAGTTTGCTACTACTATGATGGTGAGTACTCACGGGCCTATACTTTTGACAGCCGATGCACGCAGCGGTGAAATCCGCCACTTTGCGCCAACAAAGGTTGCAGTTTATTTCACCTCTTGCTAACCTGGCACGTTAGCTAACCTAGCTAGCTTGAGTCTCAGGCGGCTCTCATCGGTCTGAGTCCGCACACACTGTTAACGCACTTATAACATTTGCTGAGTTTCCGTAAATGCAATGGTTGCCTTGAATGTACTATTTTAGACGTTTATCTACCGGATCTTAGTACTTTAACTAGATTGGTTAACGTTACTAGCTAGCGAGCTAACAATGGGAATGTGAGTACTTCATTGTCACCACAATTAACGTCAACACCAAGCTAACGTTAAAACGGCTCATGTTGCTACCTTCAAAGGCCAGGTAGTTAAGCGGAAAATAATGTTTCGGTCATTTATCTTTGTGTAAGTTAACAAAGCAGCACCGTGTAAATGTACCTGGGTAGTTTGCAGAGTTGAACAGAAGCGGTTTGATTTCAGTATTTTGGCTGGGAAAGTTAGAGGTCCGGTTGCAGCATCATAACAGTCATGCAGTATAGTAATGTCGAACACACTCACTTAGCTTTTCACTGGACGGACGTCTTTTGCCCAGACACTTATTGTGAAAGGGTGATCCCAGTCTACTTCATTTCTGCAATTGTTTCGATTTTTCAGGAAAGATAAACCAAAAAATCAACATCGTGTGTTTTGTTTGTTCTCATTTTAGGTGATGTTGGAAATTACTACTATGGTCAGGGGCATCCCATGAAGCCCCACCGAATCCGCATGACACACAACCTGTTGCTCAACTATGGCCTCTACAGAAAGATGGAGATATACGTATGTTGCGCTACATAACCTATTTGCTTAGTCAAATCGCTGGGCTTGCTTTTACGATGTTTCCCGGGAACCCATTTGTCCTCTGTGTTTCAGCGTCCGCACAAAGCCAGTGGAGAGGAGATGACCAAGTATCACAGTGACGACTACATCAAATTCCTGCGTTCAATCCGGCCAGACAACATGTCAGAGTACAGCAAACAAATGCAGAGATGTAAGTTTGCGACAGAGGTTGCCTGTAGATAAACTGTGTAAGCAATACAGTGCTTAACTCTGTGCTGCTGCTTTGCAGTTAATGTGGGGGAGGACTGTCCAGTGTTTGATGGTTTATTTGAGTTCTGCCAGCTCTCAGCAGGGGGCTCTGTTGGTAAGTTGCTTCTCTTTAAATACTGTTCACACAAACATACTGTATTGGACTGTAATCTTGCCATCACTGCCCCAGTAATCTGTTAAGTTTAGTATAAGCAGGCTGTTAATTCTTTCCTCCTCACTGTGGTGCAGCTGGTGCCGTGAAGTTGAACAAACAGCAGACAGACATTGCTATCAACTGGGCTGGGGGTCTGCATCACGCCAAGAAGTCTGAGGCTTCTGGGTTTTGCTACGTCAATGACATTGTACTGGCTATTCTGGAATTACTGAAGTGAGTACAGAAGCCCTGTTGCAGCCACTAAAGTACAGGGTTGTTGTGAATGAGTAGATGGTACTGTTCATGGTTGGTCAAATGAAAATTCACTTGGATCAAAAGTAGCAGAACATAGAGGATCTTTCCTCTCCTTCCAGATACCACCAGAGAGTTCTGTACATAGATATTGATATCCATCATGGGGACGGTGTTGAGGAGGCCTTCTACACCACAGACCGCGTTATGACAGTTTCCTTCCACAAGTATGGAGAGTACTTCCCCGGCACAGGCGATTTGAGGGTAAGCCTTGAATTACTGGTGGATAAAAGCCATGTTGTCATAGTCATAATACAATGAGTTGACATTTATCTTCTACTCTGCAGGACATTGGTGCTGGGAAGGGTAAATATTATGCTGTGAATTATCCACTGAGGGATGGGATTGATGATGAGTCATATGAAGCCATATTCAAACCTGTGAGTAAATAATGATTTGTTTACTGTCCATATCTCCTCTTGTGGTTCAGACACATTTGAAAGTGGACATTGTTGTTTGTGTAGATCATGGCTAAGGTGATGGAGATGTACCAGCCCAGCGCGGTGGTTCTGCAGTGCGGAGCTGATTCTTTGTCAGGAGACAGGCTCGGCTGCTTTAACCTCACCATTAAAGGTAAGTTAATTGAACCATTTCGGTCCTTATGGTGTTAGAATATGAGCAGAGGTATGTAACTGTTTTTATGACGTATAACCTGAGAAACAAAAGTGTACAATTTTCAAAACATTTTTTCCATGTGTGTGCTCAGGTCATGCCAAGTGTGTGGAGTACATGAAGAGCTTTAACCTGCCACTGCTGATGCTGGGTGGAGGAGGCTACACTATCCGCAATGTGGCACGCTGCTGGACATATGAAACTGCTGTAGCCCTCGATTCCTCCATCCCTAATGGTGAGTCTTAATGACCGTATTGCACTGAATATAGGTAATCTGGTTTTCATTTCAAATCAGCTTCTACTGTGGTGGTTATTAAAAGCTTTGTCTTAGTATTGTAATATGTATAATACATAATACATCAGGAATAATATAGGAAACACAAATGATTTGTCAGAGGAAAATTTTGGTAATCGGCTAAAAAAAGTCACAGTCTGCTGGTTACAGCTTCTGAAATGTGATGATTTGCTTGTTTTTGTGTCATGGCATTTCTCATTTGACATTTTATGGAAAATAATAGCTGAATCTGTAATAAACCTTACTTGCAGACCTGTTATTTAACTACTTCAGTAGACTCTTCAGGTTTTCTTGGCATAGACACAAGGAAGGAGCCTGACTTGAAATATTTGTAACAGCATATTACAAAACATTAATTCAATAAAAATGTGTATTAATTTTTTAACAATTCTCCTCAACTCTACAGAGCTCCCATACAATGACTACTTTGAATACTTTGGACCGGACTTCAAACTGCACATCAGCCCCTCCAACATGACCAACCAGAACACCAACGACTACCTGGAAAAGATCAAGTGAGTTCATGATAGTGCCAGTCAAATTCATCTTTCTTTCCTCGATGTGTGTTACAAAATGTCAAAATGCATAATGCACAGCATCATCTAATTAAGGCTTCACCGGTTTCAGCAGCAGTTACAGTCACTTTTGTGTTTCTTTAGCCACATCAGTTAGAAGTTAAGAGTCTCAGATTGTGATTTTGTTTGTGCTTGTGGTCAGTATGTTCAACCAACTTTTTGTCCTCCAGGCAACGCTTGTTTGAGAACTTGCGTATGCTGCCTCACGCTCCGGGAGTTCAGATGCAGGCCATCCCTGAAGATGCTGTACAGGAGGACAGTGGCGACGAGGAGGAAGATGACCCCAACAAACGCATCTCCAGTAATAACCTTTTTACAGTGACCCTTACTTTGTCATCGTGCAGTCCACACAAAACGGTAGCGTCATGTTTTGATTTTATCCTTTCCTCTGATAATGTCCACAGTCCGTGCCCACGACAAGAGGATAGCTTGTGAGGAGGAGTTCTCTGACTCAGAGGATGAAGGTGAAGGCGGCCGCAGAAACGCAGCCAGCTTCAAGAAAGCAAAGCGAGCCAAAACCGAAGGAGAGAAAGAGGGAGAAGAAAAGGAGAAGAAAGGTGAGGAGGAAACAAAAGGTATCTACCCTTTTTTTTTTTTTTTTTTCATTCTTATATCACCCCACTTTTTTTTAAGTACAGATCTTATTAGAATGTTTTATTTATTATTATGATGGCTATGAGTTTGTTTGTTTGTTTTTTTTGTTATAGAAGTAAAAGAAGAGGAGAAGGTGCCAGAGGAGGAGAAAATGGACACATCAAAGTGAGAAAACACTGCACACACTGATTGACCATGTTTTCCAGCGAGGGGCTGATGAGTGGGAGTGTTAATCATTACCTTACTCTGGGTCCTTTAGGCCAAAAGAGGAATCCAAGACACCTTGAGGTCCTCAGCATCTAAAGATGCCAGAGCAGCTGATCAGAACTGATCACACCAGATTTTTTGGATTGATCATCTTTCCAGGCTGCTGCTGAGGAAATCGGTGAAGGACTAAACCTTTGTAATGAGAGGTCCTACTCCCTCAAAACGGGACGAGGATCTTACCATGTTTTTCTAGGACAACTTTTCAACTTTGCTGTTTATGGACTAGAGTCAAAATGAGTGTTTTTGAGTATTGTTTTTGTATGCTTTCTTATTTTTTTGTCTTGAATCTTTTTAAGCGATGACATGTGCTTTTCCCTTGTGAAGCAACTCTGTAAAAAAAAAAAAAAAAAATGGCTTAGTACATGTTTGCTTTTATATATCTGATTGATTTAATTTATTTAAATCATAGATATTTTGGCTACTCTGTTTTGTCTTTCAATCCCACTTTAGTCCTGTGCCTTTTTGAATATGTAGTTGAAGCATGTTTGTACGATAGATCCTTTTCTTTAATACATTTGTGTCACTGGTCTTGCCTGCTAAAGTCACCAAGAATGGTTAAGATGGTTGTCTAAACCTATAAACCTCTTACATGTCACAATGTAAGTTTATTATATTCTTATATCTAAGGTTATGATAGGATGTGCCCTTTACTGGCACACTGGCATTTTCTTTGTTAAATTTCTGTGACTCACAATGTTGAAAATGTTTGGGTCCAGTATCAGGCTTAGATTCCACTGAAGTTTGGGCTTGAATGTCCAAGATACTGTATAGTACTCAGTGTAAAATGAGAGGCAAGGTAAAAGCCAGAATTCATTCATTTGTTGTATATATTTGTAAAAGTGTTTCACCACAGAGTTTGCAAGTGTCATTTAAATCAGACAGACCCAGGTGTGTGTTGACCACATTTTAAAACACCAATAAAAACTGCCATAAAAAGTTGTGTAAATGTCTTAAGTTGTGAGTTTTTCAAAATAAGATTTATAACATGTCTGCTTTGATGAAATGTTTGGCGATAACATTTAAATTACGAAATAATTTTAAAGTCGGAATAGAGATGACAAGCTTTCTGTATTCTCAATATTTTCAAAATCTATACAAACAAAAGCTGACCACTTCAAACCAAACCAACAGCAGATAAAAAATTCCTCCTTTTTATGTAAAGGTAAATAAAATGTTATTGCTTTTCCTGGCTTATGTCCCACAAATGTCTTCTTCAGACATGTAGTGTGTAACAGACACATGATGCAAGAACTCCACAGATGAAGCTGCATCTTATCCAGTTGATCCCAGCAGTATGCAACCTATCTCATTAGGTTTAGCTGCTTCAGAGCCATTCACTCTGCTCCACTACGGTGTTGCCGTCCAGCAGTTCATCCCGCTCTGCAGGCTCAGCTTCAGCGCTGATCTCTGGATCCCGTGCTGGTGTTGGGGTTTCAATGCGTCTTTGGATACGCACCTGAAACAGTAGATGAATAGGAATTTCAGAGAAGCCAACTCACATTCATGACCTTAGCGGAGCAAATGTACCGCACTTCTATGCTGTCCTCAACCCTACATAGGAATTGGAATACATTTCTTAGTATTAAGAAGGTTAAGCAGGAAGATATTGCTGTTAACTAACAGACAAACTTACAGTCTGAATGGAAGGTGACTAAAGTAGGTGGAAAAAATTCAATAAAACTAAATGTCTCTTTAAAATCAGCAACCAGGCATCTTTTTTTTATGTTTTTTTTTTTTGTTCTGATAGTTTTGACAAGAAGAAATTTAAACATAGACTGACTTTAACTACAATAAAGACCTGAGTCATAAACAACAACTGTTTAAATTGCAATTTGAATATGTCATATAATTTTAAATGGCAGTTTAGAAAGAATAGATGGGGCCGTTAATATACATCAGTCCAGATAATGTAATTTGTTTCCCCGACTGTCATGCCAAGTAAATTGAATATGTATTTTAAATAAGAATTTTAATGTTACTCCAGTGCTGGTAATGCATAACAATTAACACATGAGCACATATGAAACAAGCGTTTACATGAAATGATGGTGAATGAACCGAGCCACTGTTCATGATGTGTGCTTCTTCAGTTTACTTTAATTTCACTTTCAAGATCAAACCATGCGATCATGCACGGAGACAGCACGAGATGAGGGGAAACAGTTACCACGCTGCCCTGTTGAAGTTTGCATCGTCAGCAGGTCTTTCCATTTGTCTGTATTAAGTTCAATGTCACATCACTATTTCAGGATAGAGTGAACCAGGGCTGTTCACTGTTAAAACTGTTAAAGCTAATGTTTTTGCTGCCGCTGTCACAACTCAGCCTTGTATTAGAATAATTGTTACCTAACTGTTACCTAAGACAGTGATGTTATAGTATTTTTAACACATTGCTATTTGACCTCAAACAGTAAAGAAGAAAAATGAGTATTTTCCTTCCTGCCTACCTCTGTCCTATTTACATTTATGCAAACCACATTTTTTATGTTCAGTAACTCAAAGGTCTGACTGAAATTCGTTACTATAAAGTGACACATTACAGGCAGCATAACATTAATCTATGCTCTCTCTACAAACACACACACACTGCCTGTGACAAACACTGCAGGGCGACGGAGTCAGTGATCTGACGGTGGCTCACCCTCTTTGCCTGGATCGGCCTCCTCCTGCAGGGACAGAGGTAGAGGAACGTAGTGCAGGCAGCGAAGCAGCGGAAGGAGAACACCATTTCCACCACAGACATCAAGATGAGGGGCACCCACAGAATGATTGTGGTCGCCTGATCAACATTGAAAGAAAATGCCACAGCACATAACTCTGATTAATTAACATTTTGTTTTTTTGCAGCAATTTAAGTAAATGTCAAAACTGCTAGTGGGTAAATATTTGCATTCAACTTACATAGATACGGGTGGGGTCAAAGGGGCATTCATATGTGATGCTGGAAGAGCCAACATTATTATTAGAATTCCTGCAGTGTGTTAGCAGGCCCTTGCCTTTATCCATAATGGCTTTTACCATCGAAACTGACAAGCCCAAGGTGGAGGCAACTGCCAAGAGACCAGCCAGGAAGCCGAAGACCAACAGGACCCACTGCTGCAAAGACAACATGATGACAAGCTCTTGTTGAGTCTTAAGGTAAAAAGTAAAACAGTTAAATCTAATATGTGAAAGACATTGTCCCCCATAACAGACAATCTGCTTCTCTTTGTCAAGCAGATGTTACAGGAAAGTAGGAACATGAATTGACATTGACATATTGACATTATTTAAATAGATCTTCCATATCTTCACACACCATGCACTAAGTCAAAACAAAGGGCAAGTTCTAACAGGAGCCAGAAAAGACCAGATGTGAGAGCTGACTGTAGGAGGGAGAAGCTGCAGCAGCAACAACAACAGGGGAACAGTTATTTACCAGGATCCTGTTTTTCTTGTTTTTGGACAAGACAATGGCTGTTATTCCACCAATAATTCCCTAAGAGACAAAAGATGTTACATGTTCAGTAAAAATGACATATACTTCATCACATACAGATGAAAAAAAAAAACAATTAATATTTTAAAATATTTCTACTCAAAATGGCTCTATTTAAGGATGAATGATTTACATCCATGGACACAACTTACAGGTATAAGCTATCTGCTGATACCTTTAATAAATATGTTCAAAGTAAATATCAAATTGCTTGTAGGTTTTTTAAGCATATGTCCTGCCACTTACCACCAAGCCTGCCACGATGGCAATGACATTAGAGATGGCGTAGACCATGGTCCGGGCCTGAGAGTGCACGTTGATGTGCCTGAGCACAGCGCCGTGCACCAGTGCTCCAAGAAGAAAGTTGACATGGCCCACCAACACCAGCCCCAGCCCCATCTTCATCAGGGCTTTGTTGTCCTTGAGGCTGGCGCAGCATACTCCTAGAGGAAGCAGAAATACATTATGTTTACCTCATAATCTTAACTTAGCTCTGAGCACTGTTACTTCTGTCAAAATCTAAATGATAAACAATAATTACATTATGTGTACAACACAATCTGTATTGTCCGAGTGAAGCATAGTCCAAAATTATGTGTATAAATACCAGCGGCATGTATCAGTATGTGTTGCTGACAGAAACCAACAAACTAAACAAGATGAAATTACAGTGTGCACATAGGTTTATGAAATATGATCTAAAATATAGAACAAGCTGTAACTGCACTACACTGACAACTTGTGTGAGAACCGACTTCGTTGGAGTGTTGTGGTTTCAGCAAAGCAAAGAGAGGAAGCGGGCCAGTAGTTAGCACACTGTATCAACACTTGAGAATAAGTCAGTCACCACAGTTATCCCCGACCCCTGCAGAGATGGCTGAAGGTGTCATCCTCTGCGTGCAGCAAAACCCTGCAGCTATGGTGACAATTCAGAGAAGGGGTCTGACGGGGATTGTGTTGCACTATTTTGTTCTGTCCTCTGAAGAAAGGTGAAGCACCCACCCTCAAAGTCCATGTAAGCCCCTCCTGGACCTAACAAGACAAAGCTTTGGGTGGGGTGTTCAAACATTCACCACCTGGCCTGAGGGGTGAGGTAGAGACAGATAATGGCTCCTGTCCTACTGGTGGGTGCTGCTGTGGAAATACTCACTGTGTTTTAGGTCATAATATTGTTTGCTCTGTCTAATGTTTGCTGCCATTGAAGTGCTCACTATCACATTTTGTCACTGTAGTGTACAGATTAACAAAAACCCCAGGATCTAATATTTGCGTTATTTACATATTCAAGTAGTAACTGTAAAGACATCACACTTAATAGCCCATCTCTTATATTCCAATGTGGTATTACATTTTCTGATAGTTACACAGGGTCAGCATGTCTGTTTCATTCTGCCTGAATTAGTAATTAATAACCTTATTTAGGTTGATAATAATGATAGGATATATAGTATGGAGTCCATACTATAGTATACTGTTGTATGGACCTATATCTAATCCATCAACGGCCCATAATCGTGAATCCTATGCAACCTGTGCTAACCAAAAAATTTTCAGTTTTATTTAGGTGAAACTCTGGATAAAACACACCTATGTAAGGCTAAATACCTTATCCAATTAACTAACAAGTTACTTATATAAGTTTACATGAATATAAACTCGCAACACAAACACAAAGATATTACATTGAGTTCCGTCAGTCAAACACCATAAACTGAAGGTGAGCTGCGTCTCTTCTCTGAGCTCCGTTTACAAATGCGCAGACCACGCCTAAAAACTTTGTCTCGGGCCACAGCCATGTAGTCTGTCCTTTCACTGAAGCAAACATATAAGTTCACTTACCTAAATACACCATGGTGGGTTTTTTTTGTCCTCTTAGTTCATATTAGTGTGCAAGTTGTATTAAAGTCATTTCTGACAGCTTTTTGACACGCTCCTGTTGGTGGGTCCTTGTCTTCCTCAACTGCCGCTCACCTGTAGACAACCGCCTACCTATGCGGAAGCTCCTCCCCCAATACCTTTACAAACGTCACATTTGAAGGGGTGAGGGTGATCTATCTGCGAAGAAATACTGCAGCTCTGTTCCCACCAGCTATTAAAATACCTTCCAATATGTAAAGAAACATCAAAGTAAAATATAACAAGAAAAAACAAGACATTTTTTCACATTTGTCTGTCTGAGTTTGTGTTTACTTGTTTGTGTGGTGCAGGAGCATTACTCTTATTTAAGATGAACCTGCCTTTGATTCATTTTTGTCTTATTTGTTTTTCAGATATAAAAATCAGTGTGTAAGTGTATTACATGTCTATAGAGTCAGTAATTTTAATGTCCGTAAAGATGATGAATGTGATGGCAATGATATTTTTACCTTAGAGTTTACCCTCATAATTATAGATATGTGATCCTCTGTAATTTGTGGTCTTTTTCTTTTTTTTCTCCTTCTTTTTTTTCCTTCGCTATAATTTTCTTGTTATTCTTTTTTAAATTTACACATTTATTTATTTATTTTTATTCAGTTCCTCCAGGGGAAAAGGTTAAAAAAGGAAAGTAAATGTGAGATATGTAAAATGGAAATGTGAACCACACAAATAGAATTACAAAAACAATTTAAAAAGTAAATGTCAATTTTATCTTTAAAGATTACAGCAACACTGTGATACCATAAAATGTTGGAAAAGTCACACACACAGATTTATTTATGACTTACACACACTATAAGGATACAAATTTCATATTATTCATCCTTCATTTTTTGGACTTCCTTTCAGTGAATGTGTACGTAATGCTGCTGTTATTGAAGATGATAAAGACCTGGCTTGTTACTTAAATATTAACTCAGCTGTCAAAGATGCTAAATATGTGAAATATTTGCAGTCAGGAATGACATGAACAAAACACACAATTTCCTTAGTATTTTTAAAATTGTAAATACCTCTTTCAGACAATAATACACACAAAAAGCATCACATACTACATGGGTGTAGTAGTGGATGAGGGTTTCAGAAACCCATCTAAACACAGCATGACTGCGTGTCAGCCTCGTTAGCTTGATTGCCAGCACCTGTCCCTCCTGCCACTGCACCTTATTAATGTCACAGGTGTGGCAGGGGAGCCGACAGAGTTGTTGGCCCACTTTGAGGTTTGTGATGGGGATAACAGAGATATTTCTTTGCATTTTTGTTGGACAGTGTATTGCTGTTCAGCCAGTAATAAAAGAACAGGATGATACATTTTCCCAGAATTTTCCAGGATTTTTTGACAATCTCATGCCGTTTCCATTTGAAAGAAATTTTGATTTGACTCCATATGACACCATCTTCAGCTCCTGGCGAACCCGGACCCCTGACTTTCACATGCTTGCTGATCTACCTCAAATCATGAACGTTCCCAGAGTTCAGGTGTTTTGTGATGAATCTCGGCTGACTGTGCTGGTTGATAAGAGATCCTATGGTGTCATGCTGAAGGTAGAGGAGATACAGCTGGGTGATGGCTGCTATAGCAACAGAGAGCGACCAAACCAATTTGTCTTCACTTACAGTGTTAATGAGTGTGGAACTACACAAGCGGTGAGTTGGCCAGATTCTTTTCTTTTGCTACTTTTTATTTATTGTAAGGATTTTGTCTGTCTTGCAGATACAGAATGGCTTGAAGGCGTTCACGAACTTGCTCCGCTTGAATCTGAAACCTCTCTCCTGGCAGCAAACTCCTTCCACATTGCACATCTCCTGTATCCCAAAAAGGTGAGCCACTAAAACATCTGTTAGTGGTCATAAATAACCATACTAAAGACAAATGCTTGTCATTTCAGGTCTTATGATAACCCAGGCCTCTTTACGGCAATGGCTCCCTCTGAGAGTTTCACAAGCTTTGATATCAAAGCCATGAATCGTGAGTGATAAACTGAGTTGAAAAGATGCTGTTTTAAGTTGAGAATTTCATTTGTAGAAACAAATGATTTGTTTTGGTTTTTTTTTTTTTTTTTTTTCTGGTTTCCTGCAGCATCCTGGACCAGTGCCACAGAGTCAAATGTCTATGAAAGAGGTCAGGTTGTAAACCTCAAGGTTTCTGCTAAAACCAGGCCTGATCAGCAGCTTTTCATCCAGTCCTGTTTTGTCTCTGCATCCCCCGAGCCTCAGACTAAATCTCGGCATGCACTCATAATGAATAAAGGGTAAGCAGGCAGTCCGGTGTACATCATTTCTCCACTGTTATGTCTAATTTTCTAACCACCTGAGATGCCGTTTGTCCCAGGTGCACAACCCCGTTGGGTTCACCTCATCCTGTCGTACACTTTGTGGCCTCCAGCAGGGGGGATGTGGTTAATTTAGCTCTGAACACATCTTATCTGATTTCTGAGGTGAGTTTTTTCAAACGGCCATGACAGGTCTTTGATTTCTGCTTCTCGGCTGTATGACCTTATGAACTCTTTCCTTTGAAGCTATACATCCACTGTACTGTGCTCATCTCAGACCAGGGTGTCACCATTGGCTCAAAATCCTGCAACTACAATGTTATCCAATCAAGGTACAGTGCTGGTGAATACATAAAACTGTATTTTTGTGACCTTTTCATTACTGAGAGTTTTGTTTTTTGTTTTGTTTTTTCCCCCCATTTCAGGTGGGAAGAGCTAAGTGGAGATTTCGAGGTGTGTGAGTGCTGTAGCTCAAGGTGTAAAGGCCCATCAGTCAAACACTTTCCTGAAGGTCAGTGCTTTGTGTTTTGTCTTTTTAATCACAGTGCAATAAGTGGATATGAGGGTATCTCTGGGTCTCTAACTCAGTGGCTCATGTCATTTCAGCCAAGGCTACAGTCAGCACTGGTCCCTTAGTCATTGTGGACAAGATGATCTCTGAGCCTGCTGTCTCTGGACCGCAAGAAACCACCCCTGTCCCTCTAACCGACTCCATGCTTTCTGATGCTGCAGTGTCGGACGAAACAATCGTTTCTGGTACTTCTGTATCAAGAAGCAAGTTCTCCTCTCCCCCACAGGGTGTAGTGGTTGTGAGTCAGGACCCAGTTGCCAGACTGACCCTCTGGCTACCTGGACAGGTGCAGGATACTGAACACAGCAGCAATATTGGTTCTGAGTCCGAAGACAGTTTGACTGTTGTGTTAAAGGCGAGCGATGTGGTATCAACTGACCTTTCTGTGCCAAGCACAGATCAGGAGTCTCACCTGAATCCACCCACAAACAAGATCAACTTCCCTCTGCCAGCTGAGATGACTG
This sequence comes from Seriola aureovittata, assembly GCF_021018895.1. Classification (NCBI taxonomy): domain Eukaryota; kingdom Metazoa; phylum Chordata; class Actinopteri; order Carangiformes; family Carangidae; genus Seriola; species Seriola aureovittata. Next base: position 18,435,588 of record NC_079376.1, on the reverse strand, counting down.
TAAATGACCTAAACCAGATTGATTTTAATCAAACGGGAGAAGACCTGGCTCAAATGCAAGTAGATGCAGCTGCCATGTCCCAAGAAGAAACAACTGATGTCCAACCAATAATTCGCTCAAAAATCCAATTTTCCAAAGGCATGGATGGATCGCAGACACTGAGTTATGAGGAAGAAGTGGTAAAGCCCAGGCAGAAAGGGCTGCACTTAATTTTCTTGGATTTGTTGAGGTACCTAAACTTGGAATCATTTATTTCTTTCCAGTTTCTGCTACTGTGAATGCATGTGAATATCACTAATTTATTTTTTCTTATCCCCAGGAGGATGGACAAGGCAGAATAACTGCATCTTCACTGGATAATTTTTATAATGGCACTTTAAGTGAATAAACTTACTGCAACAATAAATTGAATGCTGTTTCTTTTTTATTCAATATTTTTTTTTTTTCAGTAATAATAAACTCTTCATCAGTAAAGGACCCTTTCAAGCCTATATAGTATGTTTCAGTGAGAGCCTCTTGTATTCCCACCCAGATGTCGCTGTGGGGAGCTGGGCTCTGTAGTTAGGACAGTACGGTGTGCGCTCTCCCTTTTACACCGCATGCTCAGTGTTTTTTTTTCTATCCCAAGTTTGACCCTGGCCACTATTTCCTCCGCACCGCCACTCTCTATAAAGTGCCCATGCTTTCCTCACGCAGTCTCTTTCCCCGGCCACAAAACAACCGTGAGTGTCCAACTCACTGTTCTTGAAAAACTTAAAATAAAAATAATATAAAAAATATAAAATCCACAAAATCTTCATAAAAAGTACATTAATACTTAAAGAAATACAAACGTTAAAAAAATCGCAAAACATTAATTAAAAAAAAAATAATACCATAAACAGGAGGCCTCGGGCTTAACCCGAAGTTGGCGTCTTTAAAGGAAGAAATACTTCAGAAGACATCGAGATTTTTTTTTTTTCTTTTTTTTTTTTTTTTTTTTAATCGTGATTTTTCAGGATTGACATTTTCTCAACCGGCTGGATCAGGGAGCCAGCTGTCCTCTCACCGTGTCTTTATTAGATGAATTGAAGCGCAGCTCGGACTCGAAACGGTTCACACCGGCATTTTTCTGGCTTTTTGTGAGGGCTTTACATACATTTATTTTGTCAAGTCCGAGATATGAACACAGCGACGGGGAGTTATCCGATGGCTTCTCTCTACGTTGGCGACCTGCACCCAGATATCACGGAGGCTATGCTGTATGAGAAATTCAGCCCAGCCGGACCGGTGCTTTCCATTCGTGTATGCCGAGATATGATCACCCGGCGCTCCCTGGGATATGCTTACGTGAACTTCTCACAGCCTGCTGACGGTAAGAAATGACACCTGAAGTAATATGTGTACAGTTTGAGCATGTTACGTGCACGCGTCGGTGCATGCAGGATTAAGTGGCAGAAAGCATGCATCCCTCAAATGTTGACAATGTCACCATATGCTTTCAATGTCAGTCCTAAAACTGCCCACAATCTCGTGCCAAATCAAAGAAACGCTTGCGATGACTAGAGGAACATGGGTTTTCACTGAAATGTTTTTGGATATTTTCATAGGACAGGCATGGCAGTTCTTCAGACTGGTTGAAGCAGTCATTTGACCCATATAAGCATGTCCCAGTTCTGGGATACTCCTGGAATTACAAGTCACCACTATTGTTAAAACCCACACCAAATGCAGAGTTTGAGTTATGCTTTAAAGTCAACAGAAAAGTCATTTTATGCTTATGAATTATATCACTGCATTACGGAATGTAAACATATGTAGTTGGTCTTTCTTATTCAGCCCAAAATGACCCATTTCTGCTCCTATTTAAAGGGCCACTGAGTGAAACAAATTCCCATTGCCCTCTGCTGCTATATTCACTGAAAGTGAGGAAAGGGACAAGCACAGCTGAACAATAACCCCCAGCACCGGCCTGCTCCACAAGTCAGTTGTTGGATTTAATCCCAGCTTCATTTTTGAACTGGTTGGGAATCAGATGAATTATATTATTTATGTGTGATATTTTAACCACTTAATCTGCATGTTGACTGTTAATCTATGAGGACCTGATACCTAAACATGCCAACTATGTAAATATGTAAGTACTGAGGTATCAGAAGTGTTATGTGTCTTTATTGTAAGACTCCATTTACAGCCAATGGTATCAAAGCATTGAGCAATACTAGTAGCAGGTGTTGTGGTTGTCAGCACAGGCCTGCTGATAATGTTTACATTGTGTGGACTCTTTCGCGGCGTGTATCAACGTGAAACACCTGTCACAACCTTTCTGTGCTCAAGTTGGTTACCAAAAGCCGGAGTAATGACAGGTTATAACTGGCTCGCTTCCAGAAAGGTTGCAACGTCATTCACTGGAGTAAATGTGAGAAGAGCCACAAGTGAGAAGACACCATTTGTTCTTGGAGGTGTAGACGTGCGGGGTTGTGGCTGCTGGGTATTTTAATGGCGACTAAACACATGCCTGTGGGTCAATAGCTTTCTGCCTTTAAAATACCACTAATAATGACATGGTTAATGAAAAAGAAACCGTCACAGGTCAGGACAGATGATTTCTTCACATCTCAGCTAGATGTGTAAACACTCACGAGACGTGGTGTTGCTCGTCTGAGTATTCTTGTTTAATGTGTCTCTTCCCCATCAATGGTAGAGAATGCTCTACTCACCCACCATGCCAGCACATACCTCTCAGGACCCCTCTCTAAATATAGTGCTTCTGTCTGAGCAGCCCAAAATTTGCCTGCCCATAATATTTTAGTTCTTTAAATGACAAATGTTTAACAATTAACAGTTTACATTTTACAACACTGACTCATTTCACTATTCATTATTCTGACTGACATAACTTAATGTTAGAATAATCATCCTGTCCTGTAGATGCTTTGGCTCTTTTTAAAAAAAAAAAAAAAAAAAAAATTAAGATTTCCCACTGTGAACAAAGTCCACATGTTTGACAGTGATCACACACCTTCTCTGAGCACACGGGTGGTGAAGTACAATTGCAAGCCAAACTGCTGATGCCAGCAGACGCAAGGCAGCTCCGTTTTGTTTACCAGACACTTTTAGCTGGAAAGCCTGGCCTGTGTGTGTTACTGTGGAGTGACTGAACAAAAGGATGTTTGGCATTTGTGCCCACACAGACATAAGAGCCTATGTGATAATAAAGAAGAGAAAGAACAGACAGAGGAAAAACATGTATAAATTAAACCTTAGACTGATTTGAACAAATGAAAAATGAAACACATTACTTAAAAACACAGTTTTAGTCCGTTTGTATTGTCTGATGGCCAGCTGCTCTACCGCTGGTCTAGGTGGGACGTGGCCCAGCAGCATGTGGTAAGTCAGAGAAGAGGGCCATGTGTTCCATGTGCTTGCCCACTGCAGCTGCCCCCCACACTCGTCCCAGCTGCTGGAAGACAGCTCATCAGCCACATGGTCTACTGCAGTATCTTAACCATGTTGCACGTGCTCTGTTAATGTGCTGGCGGCAGGGATCCTCCATTGTGGCACACACAGCACAGAGGGATAAACTGTTTTGATACACTCCACTGTAGCCCCGTGTTGCTTCTCTGGGAATGTTATCAATGTAGTGCAGGTGTTTGTGGCTTAAATGGGATGGCACCGATAGAAAAAAATACTACGCATGATGAAAGCATGACATGTGGCATATATATTGGCAACTGATATGTTTTCAGACTCTTTGCTCCATGTAAACAACCACCCGTGACCTTTCCCTCCACCTCTCTGCCCCTCCTCCCTCCAGCTGAGAGAGCCCTGGACACCATGAACTTTGACGTGGTGAAAGGGAAGCCGATCAGAATCATGTGGTCCCAGAGAGACCCCTCCCTCAGGAAGTCTGGAGTGGGCAACGTGTTCATCAAGAATCTTGACAAGTCCATCGACAACAAAGCCCTGTACGACACCTTCTCCGCCTTTGGCAACATCCTCTCCTGCAAGGTAGAGTTTGTTGTAAATGTCACTTAAAAACAGGAATATTGTTTTAATGCTGTATAAACTCATCCTGCTTGGAGTTAGATCAAAGGCATTGTCCTCATTTAACTCTTTAAAAGCATCCACATTTAACATACATCTTGGTTTGGGATACATATAACATTTATGTAAAGTAAAAGCATCACTGCTTATCCCTTTCTGCCTGCATGTGAATACACAATCAAGGTCGGCTGTTGATGTAGTTGACAAAAGAGGAAAGCATTTATCCTCAGAGCTGCTGCTTTAAGCAATACTTCCTTCTCCTCACCTCCTTGTTGATAGACAGCAGCCAGTTAGCCTAGCTTAGCATAAAGACTGGAAACAGAAGAAAACAGCCTGACTCTGTCCAAACTGTGGTTATTTGTGGTTTAACCCTCTGTAAAATCACAAATTGCTTTTTGTTACACAACACTCTCTCTGTTTTCACACAGACATTCATTGACAGAGCCAAGCTATGTTAAACAGCTGCTAGCTGTAGCTTCATATTCAGCAGGCAGATATGAGACTGGTATCGGTCTTCTCATCTGAATCTCTGCAAGAACATGAATAAGCATGTTTCACTAAATGCCAAACTGTTCCTTTTTAAAGTTGAAGAACTGCCTGCGTGATGCATTTTAAAGTGCACATATTCACCCACATGTCTTCTCCTGCTCCAGGTGGTGTGTGATGAAAATGGCTCAAAGGGCTACGCTTTTGTCCACTTCGAGACCCAGGACGCGGCTGATCGCGCCATTGAGAAGATGAACGGCATGCTTCTGAATGACCGCAAGGTGTGAGTGTCCGATTATCTAGGAGCACATTGTTCTGGTGTTTCCTCTTATTAGTTTTAAAGGTGTGTTTGAAAGCACTAGAGATTATAATGTCTGTCCAGACGTAGAAGGTCGATGACTAGGTGATGGCAACAGCTTATGTGGATCAGATTGATATGAACTGTGATATATTTTGTGCCTGATGTATAAATCTGACCTGTCTGTTCTACACTTGTGTTGAGTGAACTGACTTTTCGTGTCTTTTTCAGTTGGTGAGTTTGTGTGTGAATAATCTGACTAATGCGCTCATCTCTCACCACTGCCAGTTTGAAGAAAAACCTCTAAACTGATAGATAACACACTAAAACCTCTTCCTTATCTTTTCCTACCAGATGCATTTTCTGTAGCTTCATTTTGTCCACTTGGTGGTCACCCGTCTTAGAGTGTTTGTGTGTGTGTGTGTATGACCACGCTTGTGTGTTTTAGTGATGGATCGAATGCAGGAATGCAATACTGGATGGCGGAAGGGGAGAGGTCATCATAGCAAGGTATATAAGATCATTTGGTCCTCCTCAGCTTTCCTTTGTACTGTGAGACTTTGTTCCTCCATCCCTCTCCATCCACCTCCTCATCAAGTCTTGGACCAAGAAATATGATGGTTGTCACTGTGTTGTCTAGCATGCCAACATATCTGCCTGCCTCTGGTGATATTAACAGCAGTTGGATGGGGGTTTTTTTTGTGTTTTTTTTCATGGCTTACCCCAGGAATGATGAGTCACACACGATGAGATGTAGCTGTGAAGTTGTCTTGTGAACGTTGTCCCTGTTTTTGTAAAAGAATGTACTCTCTTTTACTTATCATGCTTGCGTGGTCAGGTCTGTGCGGAACTTTCTTTACGTGGAAACCCGGATAACCAGTGTTTTTTAGATTGGAAAGAGGAAGTCAAAAGAGATGGAGCCTGGTGTTTGCTTTTACAACTTTGCCAGGACTGTTTTACAAGAGTGTGTTTCGCTGCTCTCTCTTTATTTTCAGGTTTGTGGGTCGTTTCAAATCTCGCAAAGAACGGGAGGCTGAACTTGGTGCCAAAGCCAAAGAGTTTACCAATGTGTACATTAAGAACTTTGGGGATGATATGGATGATGATCGCCTGAAGGAGCTTTTTGACAAATATGGTAAACTGAAACAAGTTCCATTGATTATTCCTCTTAATTCAGTTTAGTGCTGCTGTCTTACATCCACTTTTTTGGCCTTTGCAGGTAAAACCCTCAGCGTGAAGGTCATGACAGACACCACTGGCAAATCCCGAGGCTTTGGATTTGTTAGTTACGAGAAGCATGAGGACGCTAACAAGGTACTTTGACCTCATGTAAATGTGATAAGTGTATCTTTATCTCTTAGAAATTTCCTCTGATAATTCTTACCTCGCCCAAAGGCTGTAGAGGACATGAATGGCACTGAACTCAATGGCAAGACTGTGTTTGTGGGCCGGGCACAGAAGAAGATGGAGCGGCAGGCAGAGCTGAAGAGGAAGTTTGAGCTACTGAAACAAGAGAGGATCAGTCGTTATCAGGTCAGCAGAGTCTAGGACCACAATCAAATTAAATCCAGCCATTAGATTTTGATTTCGTTATATCAAGGAAGCTACTCAGTGTGACGACTGATTGTCTTTGGTTTCAGGGTGTAAACCTTTACATTAAGAACTTGGATGACACAATAGATGACGAGAAACTGCGTAAGGAGTTTTCTCCATTTGGATCCATTACAAGTGCTAAGGTGAGTTAAATCAGACCAATGGTGGGATGCATCACCGCTACTAAAGACATAATCCTGCCTGACATCACTGCCATATAAACATAGCAACAATATGGACAATATTTGTATGTTTGAAGTTACTCAGGCACGGTCTGTTTATAATTCAGGTGATGCTGGAGGAAGGTCGCTCCAAAGGCTTTGGCTTCGTCTGCTTCTCCTCCCCTGAAGAGGCCACCAAGGCTGTGACTGAGATGAACGGACGCATCGTTGGCTCCAAACCCCTCTACGTGGCTCTCGCTCAGCGCAAAGAGGAGCGCAAGGCCCACCTCACCAACCAGTACATGCAGCGTATTGCTGGCATGAGGGCCATGCCGGCTAATGCCATCATTAATCAGTTCCAGCCCACCAGTGGCTACTTCATGCCCGCTGTGCCACAGGTGTGACAATTAAAGTCTAAGATGACAGTGTATGTTAAAGCGGCTGTGATATATGTTTTTATATTCAAAATGGATCATAGTACCACAACTTTACTTTTTGGGTTCAGTCTCAATGCTTTCAAATGAATGCTAGTGTCACTTGGCGTATGCTGGATATGTAAATAAGTAATAATAGTAATAGTGACCATAAGCTAACGTTTTTGCCAACTTAAAAGGGGATAATAAAGATCTCAGTGTTGTGTTTAGAGCTTGTTTCTGATGATTGCAAATGGCCAAAAAAGTTCTTAGGTCTGGAGCATAGAGAATTGGTGGGTGTGGGGAAAGGTTGGGGTCAGGTTAAGCATCCTAAAAGATGACTAGTTGGGGTTTGGGACAGGTTAAAGTAAGAGGAGACAGTCTTCCACACAACAGATGTAAAATATGCTAACATGCTTCATTGAAAAAATGGCACATGTCACATCAGTGGTTTTATGTGTGACATTTAATGTCATTAGATGATACAGTTCTCTCTCGTGTCCACTAGGCCCAGAACAGGACTACATACTATGCACCTAATCAGCTGGCCCAAATGCGCCCCAACCCCCGGTGGCAGCAACAAGGTGGTAGAGGTCAAGGTGAGCGTGGGGTATTATTGGATGGTCTATCTGTCATCTATTTGTCACATCATTTACCTAAACATCATCATTATACTCTAATGCACCATTTAAAAATTCTAAATTCCAGTGCAATTATTTATGTGCCCTATCTCATTGGTTTTATCTCTGCCTCTGTCACTTCCAGGTGGTTTCCAGGGGATACCTAACTCACTGCGTCAGCCAGGACCACGTGCCAGCATGAGACACATGACTCCTGGTGGCGGCACACAGGGCCCACGAGGTGTGTTCACCAGTGGCAAATGGCCACAATGATCATCATCACTTCACTGACTCTGGTTTTGGAATTGTATTGTCACTACATACACAGTAGAGGTTGTCAAGATACTGTGTGAATCCTGCTGCATTTCTTCTCCTTGCCACCAGCTGCTGGCCAGTCCATGGCTCCTCGTCCCTCAATGGGAGTCCCGGGCCCCCGAGCCATGCCCCCTTACAAATATGCCACCGGTGTCCGTAACCCCAACCCCCAGGTGGTGCAACCGATTGCCTTACAGCAGGTATGGGCAACAGATCAACCGCATCATCTTATCCTTCAGCAAATAATTATGAGTAACTTTCCTTACTATGCCCTTTATCTGTCCTTTCCAGGCTCAGCCAGCTGTGCACGTTCAGGGCCAGGAGCCTCTCACAGCCTCCATGCTGGCTGCTGCACCCCCCCAGGAGCAGAAACAGATGCTGGGTAAGATTGCTATTTCACAGTGAATGAACTGCAATTCTTCTCAGTTTTCAACAGGTTGATTTATTCTCCTTCACATTTTTTTTTTAAACAGGGGAGCGTCTTTTCCCTCTGATTCAGGCCATGCATGCCAACCTGGCAGGAAAGATCACTGGCATGCTGCTGGAGATTGACAACTCTGAACTGCTACATATGCTGGAGTCTCATGAATCTCTGCGTTCAAAGGTACTTGACTAACTCTATCTTTGTCGTATTGTCACACCATATGCTGCACTGTCATTATTATTGATGGTTGATGGTGTCTTTGTACAGGTGGAAGAAGCTGTAGCCGTGCTACAGGCCCATCAGGCAAAGAAAGATGCCACCCAAAAAGTGGGCAGCATGGCTACTTCTGCTGCTGCTGCCACATCCTGAAGACCATGTGTTGTACTAGATTGGTATGATAATACATGATCAGTCAAACTATTCACACTTGTTTATTTGGCCCTACATAGTTTAAGTTTTGTGGCACTAATAAAAAGTCATTGTGTTGTTTCAGGGCACAGAAGAATGAGCAGAGATGGGAAGAGACACACTACACTGACTCCGAACACCAGAGTCATCTGAACTATTATGCAAAAATAAAAACCATGAATAAAAAAAGGAAAATGTAATTTTAAAATATACTTGAACATTTTGAAAAATATTACAGTTCATAATTTTCTAGTTCTGTAATACCAAAAGCAATAGTGCAAATGAATCTTGAATGAAGGCCCTTCATTTTGTGGCGGAGGAGAGAAACGTTTTTCTAGACGGAAAATGAGCCTTGTTCTTTTTCTTTGCTTGACATTTTTATGCTTGATTTGAAATGATGGACTCCTCCATCCTATCATGTTATCATGGGTGTGTGGTATTCTCAATAAAGGGATGATACTTCAAGGTTACCAATCTTGTGTTATTTAATCCTTACATGTAACCTGTTTTGTTCAGTTTTCAAGAGTGTATGTGTTATCTGACAAACCCTTACCTAGGCAGTGTGACAAAGAAGGCCAATGCAGGGTAAATGGTAGAATAGTCAGGGCACGGCAGGAGAAGCACGAATGGTAGTAAAACCATATTATATGTATTATATATTTTGTTTAGCTAAATTGGCATCTGTCTTTGGACAGATGGTTGATACAAGCAACATAAGAAGGGAAAAGAAAACTTTTAAGTTTGCCTCTAAAAGAGGTATTTTTGCACTCAAGACAGAAAGATTGGAGAAAGATTTTTTCCTTTGCCAAATTACCCTTCAGAGATATTGCCACTGAGCTCCTGCAATAGAAGCCTCATGGTAAAAATCATTGTCATGACTTCATGACTCATGTGTTTTGATATTCATCTCTAAAAATGCAAAATCTCTAATTGCATCTAATTTTGTAAATAAGTCTAATGTATTGTAATAAATAAAAATGTAAAAACGTCAATTTTATGTTCAAATTGTCATTTTTACGGTCGTCTGGGATCATCAGTATGAAATCTGTTAAAGAAATAGGCAATGATTATGTTGTCTTTTCATTGGCTTAAGTAGACTACAAAAAGTGGAAATATTTTAGCTTTTAATTTCCCTAATATATAATACTTTGTCTGATAGCCAGACAGAAGGACAAGCAAAGATAAAGATATTGGAGTTAACAGGAGGGGGCAGAGGAAAGTGAATATCAGTGGAGCAGGTGGAGGTAGACATTTTGGATTATTACATGAATGAGTGGATAGTTATTGTTAGGCTGTCAGGCTGGTCTGCCAAACACTAAACAGTGCAACATGGTTTAACAGACCGTTTTGAAACTGAGTTTATGTATGGGTGTGTATACAGTCTATACTGATGGTGTGGAGGGTTTCCTCCGACAGGTGGCGCGAGAGCTCACGAGACTAGAGAGGCGGGCTTTAGTTTCACGCCATAGTTTCTCTGAACCAATGACGAGCTCGTGGGGTTAAAGTTGAAGGGTTAACTCAAATATGGCGGCGAACAAACGAGTGCTGTATGTCGGTAAGTTGTTCTTATTTTTCACAAAAACAGGATAAAATCGCTCTATTTCGGTATATCTAGTTAAAGTGCTAGAGTTATTGCTTTTAAAGCATCAAAGCAGACGCAGCCAAACGTGTATAAAGTGGATATAACATGGAAAACGATACACAGAGAGTCAGCCGGCACAATATGTCGCTAAACTATTTGAAACTTCGCTGGTTGTACACTAAGCCCAGTTTCATCAACACCATTTGTAAAGCGCATTGTGTCCGGTTTTGTTAGGAAATGAAATAAAACTATAAATAACGTTAAAAAGTCCAGCTTCCGTCACTTCTTGAACGCAACACGTTTACATAATTTGGATGTAAATCATATCTTCTCACATGTTCAATGTACATTAGCTTGACATCGGTACTGTGTGTTTCTGTCAGGTGGACTGGCAGAGGAGGTGGACGAGAAGGTGTTACATGCAGCGTTTATCCCGTTTGGAGACATCACAGACATCCAGATACCGTTAGACTATGAAACAGGTAAGAGCTGGAGCTTTACTGTGAAGTGTGATGGTAACTGAACTGTGTCGATGTCACAGTAAATACAGTGGGTAAGAGAGAGATGGAGCTCTATTGATGTGGCTTTTGTTCTGTTTTCAGAAAAGCACAGAGGATTTGCTTTCATTGAGTTTGAACTGGCAGAGGTATGTAGTATTTATAGTGCTATTTAAGTATTTGGTAATAATATTCTCAATGAGAAAATAAACGAATTAAGTCACATTTAAAGGTGGCGTTAATTCAAGACATTTGTATTTGCATTATTGAAGTGCACATTGTACACACCTTAACTGAGTGATTGAGTTTTAACTACACTGTGCAACACCCAGCAGTACAACTGTTGGATGTAATTTCTTTGCAAGTTGAATTTTACTTTTAAAGACAGTTTAATGTAATGTGGGCACTTCCCAGTTTTTAATGTGGCTGTGCTATTGTGTGAAAGCAAGAGTAAATTGATCCTGTATAAAACTGTTCCATTGGAAAGCATTATTTTGAAGAAGGTTAACAGTAGACTGACTGGTGAATGCAATGTGAATAAAGTAATTTATTGCACATATGGTAAATAATCATTCACCCTTTACCTTCTGCAGGATGCTGCAGCAGCTATTGATAACATGGTAAGTACATTGCATTGCTGCACACACATGCCAGTGATGGTTTATTCCTGTCTCTAAGGCCTAGTTTTGTTTACGCAAGAGGTCCAAAAAATTCTCCTCCTGTTTCAATATCAATGTTTTTGTTTTTGTCTACTAGAATGAGTCTGAGCTCTTTGGACGGACTATCCGGGTCAACATTGCCAAGCCTATGAGAATCAAAGAAGGTTCATCTCGACCAGGTGCTTATTGAAAACCTGTACACAAATGGCTTCAGCTGTGCTGTAATTTTAATCCATAGCTTCATAGCTCTTATTTTAACTCTGCTCTCCCTCAGTGTGGTCGGACGATGACTGGCTGAAGAAGTTCTCAGGGAAGACCTCAGAAGAGGCTGAGGGGGAGGCAGCAGGTGGAGAAACAACCAACACGGCAACACAGGATGTGAGATGGCTTTCTTTCTAGTGCTGATGTGTCTGACTCTAACCATATTAAGATAGTAAGTCAAGTATGATTTGTTTTTGTAGGCTGAACCCCCAGCTAAAAAGGGCAGAGTCAATCCTCAGGTCTATATGGACATCAAGATCGGCAACAAGCCAGCAGGAAGACTACGCTTCCTCCTGCGGGCTGACATTGTTCCCATGACAGCAGGTCTGTATACAGTCTCCTGAAGGGTTTTAACCATCATATCTTTGTAAAAAAAAAAAAAAATGTATACTGTAGCTACACATCCTTAAGTGTTCGAAAAGGACACTATATTAAGCTATACAGGTGTAAAGAGAAACCAACCTAATTAAAACGCCTCTGTTCAAAAATAAAGAATTAGTTAAGGCAAATATTGACACAAGTATCTCTTCTGGCACGACCGTGTAGAGAACTTCCGCTGCTTATGTACACATGAGAAAGGCTTTGGCTACAAAGGCAGCAGCTTCCACCGGGTCATCCCTCAGTTCATGTGTCAAGGAGGCGACTTCACCAACCACAATGGCACCGGTGGCAAGTCCATCTACGGCCGGAAGTTTGATGATGAAAACTTTGTCCTCAAACACACAGCTCCAGGTAAGGAGTGTGGTGAAGTCTGAGAGTGAGGTTCATGGTTTGTGTTTACTAGCAGATCCTGTTCATGGTTTGTGTTTACTAGCAGATCCTGTTGGTAACAGGAACCAAACTTGCTGTCTCTCTTGTGCTCACAGGGCAGCTCTCCATGGCCAACTCTGGGTCAAACACTAATGGCTCTCAGTTCTTCATCACCACTGACAAAACAGACTGGCTGGATGGCAAACACGTGGTGTTTGGAGAGCTGGTGGAGGGGATGGATGTCCTCCGTGCAATGGAGGTAAAGGATAAAGGGATTCACTAAGGGTTTGATTCCAAGATTAATAAAGGGCTATTTCAGTGATGATAGTTTAATTTTTATGCCTATATATCAATACAGCAAAATACGCATAAAAATATTCCCATTCCCAATGTTTTACACGCAGTGATTGTTGCTTCTGTCTGTTCCACAGTTACTATGGATGGGTGTAGAAGAAACTTAGAATAAAAATTAGCAAAAGCTATTTAAGAAACCAAAAAATCCAGACATAAAGCTTCTTTTTTTAATTTTTTTTAATAACTGATCATACTGTTGGGTAAAAGTATGTGAATTAGTACCCATTATTGTGGTACTAATTGTGGTGATTAGTATTTTATTAATGTGGTTTTGTGTTACAGTGAGAAAAAAGTCATTTATATTGTGACATCTTATGAATAATTTTCTTTCTGCAGGCTCAGGGGACAAAAGACGGGAAGCCGAAGCAGAAGGTGATCATCTCAGACTGTGGAGAATATGTGTGAATGGAAAAAAAAAAAAAAAAAAGTATGAGCTTGACCTGTTTGTGTGTGTGTGTATGGAGGAAATGTATGTCTGAGAGCATGAGTATGTTCATAGTCTTTTGTACTTTGAACCAACATCTTCTGTCATGTAAATATTTCAATAAACACCTTTTTTTATGACGAACCCACAGTTTGATGTCTGTTACTCTATAAATTAAATGTCACATTGTGGTAAGGACTTGTTGGCTTTCTCATTTATAGTTGCACAACTATCTATTTATAGCGCACGTTTTCTTAATTATTAAGGAAAAAAAAAAAACGTTTTTCTCACGAATAAGTGTCAAACCGCCACATTGTTCACTCTGGTTATCATGCGAAAATATGTAGATTTTAATGCGTTTCAAGCAAATAATAAATACGAATTCAAAATGACTACGTGCTGGATGCAGGGAGTCTGTTTTGGTCGCATTTCAACAGCATTTTAACAACCGAACCAAATGTGAAAAATGGAAGAGTGAAAGTTGTCAGTTCTCTTCCCTTAATTGGTCATACAAGTCTTTGGTGGAGTGGAGCAGCCACACCTGAGCAGGTTGAGTGCGGAGAAGACATGGCAGACTAACAACTCCACCCCCTCCACTCCCGTCCTGTTGAGAAATCTACTGAATCTCATCGCGGAGCTTCATCCAAAGCCTGTTCCTCCGCCCCGACACGGGACCGCAACAGCAGCTTTCAGACCGTGAGTATTCAGATCGATTAAAATCGTTCATTACTGAGTGTGATAGTGAAGTGAACTTGTTTGGATTCATAGTTATGTCGGTTTAAGGCTTTTTTGGATACGCACAAATTGCGCACGAATGTAAAAAAAACCAAACTTGAAAGTGGCTGGAAAGTGAGTGGCTTGTCTGAGTAAGAGTTGTCTGATTGTATCTCCGCATTGCTTCGAAATCAAAAGTTGTTGCTTATATAAGCGCAAATTCACTGGTTTTATAAAAGACCCGTTCACTTTTCTGCTCATTGCGCTTTTTTATGTCATTTTTTTTTTTTGTCTTAAGATACGTATACACGTGAATTCATCTCTTAACGACCCAGTTCACCCTCTGTTAGTCTCTTTATTCCTTGTTCTCTTGTCCTTTTTCTGTAACTGTGATATGACTGTGATTTTTCTTTGTGTCCCACGCTGGTAGATATACCTAAACTTTGAGCCATTTCAGCTGAAGGGAACCTCCCCCCCCCCGTCTTCCATCAGCAGGAAGAGACTGTGATCAAACCTCGTCATGAACTGGACATTCCTCCAGGGCCTCCTCAGCGGGGTGAACAAGTACTCCACAGCCTTCGGCCGAGTGTGGCTCTCCATTGTCTTCCTCTTCAGGGTCATGGTGTTTGTGGTGGCAGCAGAGAAGGTATGGGGTGACGAACAGAAAGACTTCAAATGCAACACGGCTCAGCCTGGGTGCCACAATGTCTGCTATGACCACTTCTTCCCTGTCTCCCATATCCGGCTGTGGGCCCTGCAGCTCATCTTCGTCACCTGCCCCTCACTCCTGGTGGTCATGCATGTGGCCTACAGGGAGGACAGGGAGAAGAAAAACCGTCTCAAGTACGGGGAAAACTGCCGCCGTCTCTACCAGAACACTGGCAAGAAGCGTGGAGGCCTGTGGTGGACCTACGTCCTCACCTTAGTCTTCAAAATAGGTGTGGACGCCACCTTCGTCTACCTCCTCTACCATATCTATGAGGGCTACGACTTCCCATCTCTCATCAAGTGTGAACAGAAACCCTGTCCCAACAAGGTGGACTGTTTCATCGCTCGGCCCACTGAGAAGAGAATCTTCACCATCTTCATGGTGGTCACCAGCCTGGCCTGCATCTTGCTCTCTGTTTTTGAAATTCTCTACCTGGTTGGGAAACGGTGCCGTGAATGTGTCACCACATTCCATCAGTCTCGCCGAGTCGTGACCAACACGATGTCCAGTGGAAGCAACTTGATGGAGTCAAATAATCTAAAGCTGACAGCTAAAAACTCCCCTCAAACACCTGCGCCCTCATACTATGTCGTCATATCTTGAGATACTGAGATAAAGGCAAAGACTATCAAAGACATGGGGAAGGAGAGAAGCTTCTCCTCAGTCCCGAGGCACTTCTTCAAAAGACTTGACAGCAGACTTTGTCTACTCTGAGATTGAACTATGATGGAGTTGGTTCCCTACTGTTTACAGAGTCCACAATCAAAGGAGTTCAGGACTTCAGGACTCATGCGTCATTGATCTGGAATGTGCTCAATGTTGTGGGTTTGGGAGTATTTACAGATGTTTTTACGGATAAAGTTCAACAGCAGACGAAAAAGAAAAATCAAGGAAATTTGTGATGCAGTGTCAGATTTAGCCTCTCGTTCAATTAAATGAGTCACTCCGGGGTTTGGCGAGTATGGTTTTACAAACATGCGGTTTTCTGTGTAAGATTTTCCCTCTGCTCGTGCCCGACCTCAAATGTTTACTTCTGACTGTGCTGTGTCTTCTCCCTTCACTCACACATTGTCGTATCTTGCTGTAAATGCTGTACTATATATAATTTATCAACAGGTTTGAAAGATTGTGCTGTTGTTTGTTACTGTCGTTGTCATGTTTCTGCGTAGTGGCAGAAGAGAGCAATGCTGTGGAAAAATGCAGTTTTTGAAACACAGTTGTTATTAGTAACTCAGGATTTGCATATTTAACAGCGTTGAGGTGCAGCATGGCTGCATAGTTGTTAATAATATTTTCATTAAAGATCATTTTCTTATTTTGAAAATGTGTTTGTTTTTCTTAAGATCAAGGAAGACATGTCCATACACAGTGGTGAACACTGCATTCAACAGTTACACAGGAGAGTCTTTTCATGTACTAAGGAACAATGTGCCACGTCTCTATAGAAAAGGACATGTTGATTCTGCAGTTCTGTGGTTCGACCAGAAAACACAGACTTTCTTTCCACTTCCACTTCCAAATTTTCCATGCGTTTCATAAAGCCCTCCCTCTCCACTGGCCGCACAGATTGCTCTGTTGCTATGAGCGGCACCCTCATTTCTTAGGTTGATTGGTACTTTGAGTAGGGCAGAGGAGGAGCCTCCCACTGCTCTGATTCATCCATGCTGACGTGTGGAACCACCCAGTGCAGGAATTTGACGGTCCGTGCAGACGCTGAATGGAAGATTGCAGTATTTACACTGCAACGTGCCGGAGGAGAGATGTAGTGAGAGTAAAAACACATCTTTTCTCACTTATGGTCTCTCCCTGTGTGGATATTTTCAATTTGAATCTGCCAATAGACATTTCAGAGGAAACTGCTACTGGCATCTGAAGATAGTGAAGGTGAATACATTTTGTTACTGCTGGCCCGAATAAAGACTGACATTTAAAAACTTGAACAGCAAAGTGTCTTTCCACACACAATGACAGGACAATCAGCAGACACCACCGCTAACAGTTTTTTACTGGAACCATTAGATCTATTTCAGTAAACAGTCCCTGCGATGAAAACTGTTAACAAGTGAGGTGTGTGGATTATCATGGTAACTAGGACACTATTTTAGCAAAGACAAGGTGTTGTTGAAATGTAATAGCTCTCCTGCAGTGTGCCACGTGCCAAAGCCTCAGCAGATGAAACCAAAAATACGATTAAATGGAAAAATCATTAAACTGTAATATATTGCCCCTGAAAACATAAGAGAGATCCAGTATGTGCGGTTCTGTTTGTCCAACCTGGATTTGTGGTTCTGTACATAAGCCAACAATAACTCTCATTATGAGACCCTCCCAGCTCTTCCTGGTTATTATCTGTCATGGTCCCAGCTCTCTCTGCTCTGGTACATTTCCTTCCTGTCACAGCAGTGGAAAGCAACGGGTTTATCCTGTTGTTGCGTCTTGTTGAGACTTGCAGCTCACAGAGGTTGAGTCCTCCAGGTATGTCTCAGCAGCCTGCCAGTTGTTCATCTGGAGAACCCCCACTGTGCATGGACTACTGTAAATGTTGTAGTACAGATGTTGTGTTCACAGGCTCAAGCTTTAAGGCATTGATGACTTTCCTGAAAAGCACAACTGCAATCTGATATTTCTAACAATGTCATCGCTGTGAGACTTTGAGATGAGGTGTTTTATTTAGAGAAAGCTGCACCACAACTTGTTATTCTTCACTCCTGGGAATTAAACACATCCCGCCTCTTATAACAGCCTCTTACAACAAAGTGTTTATTATTGTGTTTATTATTTGTGCACAAATGAAAATATATGAGCATAATGTTTTAGCCTGGTTCCTGAGTTGCTGTCCACACCTGAGTTCAGCTGGATTGTCAGGTTTTCATTCTGCTTTTATAAACACACTTTTATGTTACAGGATTATTGTATGAAGTTATTAGAAAAAGTTTTTTTGCTCTTCATTGCCTTCTCAGAAATTGTTGGGTTTGTTTGGAAACTGTTGTGAGCATGAAACAAGCCCATTGAGATTTTATTGTACTGATTGATACAAATAAACGTGACTTGACTTGAGGCGGGTGATGTATGAACAAGTCTGTGCCTGGTTATATTATGTAAACACAAAAGTCAGTAGATCTGCAAGACTTGGTAGACTCTGGCACAGCGAGGGTATTTTGAACAAGCCATTTGATATTCTTTAGAGCATCTGGGGGATTACATTCCTCTACTAACACAAGAAGTTTGGTTGAAAAAGTGAGTGGATAGTAAAGTGGAGAAAACGGTGGAGCTCTCGATCTGACAGTGAGGATGAGCTTCAGTCCACTGGTAGTTCATGAATTGTGACAGTGTTATCTGAGTAGAGCCTGGCTTTAAAAAGAAAAAAGGAAATACAATACACTTTTTTTTTGGCACTCCCGTGGGTGTTGCATGAAGAAGCCAGGGGAAAGAAATGAACAGGGAAACAAATACTTTTCTAGTTATATGATGAAAAGTTTCTTTTCCTCTCCACCTACCACCCCACCTTTGTCAACAAACTACTCCTTCACAACATCTCAGAAAATATGTTGCTTAGCAATCTTTGGAAGAATCCAACTGAAAGAGACTGAAGACGTACAACAACACAACAATGCATTCACGTTAAGGTGTGTCTGCCTCCTATGTGTACACTGCCAAGTATGCAGGGGCAAGTTCAGGCAATGTGACAGTCCTGTTCCTGGAGAAAAAAAATGAAGCCAAACCTGTCGCCCCTGAAACTATTTAATATGAGCACAATCACATCTTTTAAAGACGTTTTACCAACGTAACCCTCTCTGAGAAGACTTAAGCTCTCGGATAAAAATCTGTATCTGTCTGTAATGTATGTGTGGAGATGACAAGCATCTATCCTTTTTGAGTGATTTAATTCATTGTGAAACAAAATGAAATTGTTCCTCAAGGTGCTGCAGGGCCCCGCAGGGTGATCCCAATGTTTCCCAACCCATGTCTGAATTATAAGTGGTCTCAAATCACCAAGGCTGTGATTGGTACGCTGGTTCCAGACATGATTGATCTTGTGTAAACCTATTGGCAACTCCTATTACAAGAACCTGGAGATGGTTCCTGCCTATTTATTATCATGCAACCATGGCGTTTGAGAAGGAGAGACGGAGGCAGCCAAAAAGAGGGAGGGAAGTAGAGAATAGGAAACATCGAAGGCAGCTTCAGTTTTTCTCTAACCCCACCCACAGGCGCATTTCTGTACACTGCGCTCCTCTACCTGTCGAGGGGAAATCAAATCTGTGCGTCAAAGGACCAAAACGCCATTAAAACTGCGAGAAATCACCGGACACACATTCACTCACGTGTCTTTTGAACTAATCATGGACTAATGCTTCTTTAGGTAAGTGAAAAACTCTCCGTGATGAACTTTTCATCTGCTTGAGATGAGTTAAGATTCCTGAATTTCTAAGTTCGCGTTTCATCTCACTGGGAATGAGTGTTAGCAAATCTGTTAATTCCTTGGTTTTTTATACGTATACGATTCCATCATTTGTCTCTGGTCGTAGGAGAGGGACAGTATGTCGGTAAAGAGCCACGAAAACACGTTTAAAGAACGCCCACAAGCTGTGCGTAAAAGACAGTTTTTTTTTGTTGGGAGACTCATGTCTTCTCAAATGTATACCAACTTATTACCGATAATGTGTGCTCTTATGAAATAAATGTTTGCATAAATGATCTAAAGTAGACAGGCTGCCTTTTCTAAATATATGTTTAAGCTCTGAGTGTGTTAATAACTTTGGTCCAACTCGCTTCTTTTACGATTGGTTTGGCTGGAGGCCCACTCCTTACTGTGTGTGTTTTATTAGGAGCTGGTAAAAGGTGGGGCTGATAAATGAGATCTGTGGGAAATGTTTTAACATTAAATCAGCTTTGGAAGATGAATTACTGATTTAAAAAGCCATAATAAAGTGCGATTTGTTATGAAAGACTCCTGGAGTAAGTGAGACACCACCATAACTCAGCAGACAGTGAGAACATGTTCACCCATTCTTCATTCTGCCTCATCCAGGTTTAAAGATAAACTACCACCAGCAACAAAGATTTCCAGAGAAAAGGGATTTTGACGGCCAGCCAAAGACATGGACTGGAAGACCTTCCAGGCCCTGCTCAGTGGGGTGAACAAGTACTCGACGGCGTTTGGGCGGGTATGGCTGTCTGTGGTGTTTGTGTTCAGGGTGATGGTGTACGTGGTGGCAGCGGAGCGAGTGTGGGGCGACGAGCAGAAGGACTTTGACTGTAACACCAAGCAGCCCGGCTGCGCCAACGTCTGCTATGACCACTTTTTCCCCATCTCCCACATCCGCCTATGGGCCCTGCAGCTCATCTTCGTCACGTGCCCTTCCTTCATGGTGGTCATGCACGTGGCTTACCGTGAAGACCGTGAGCGCAAGCACAGGGCCAAGCATGGTGAAGACAGCAAGTTGTACAACAACACGGGCAAGAAACATGGCGGCTTGTGGTGGACCTACCTGGTCAGCCTCTTCGTAAAGACAGGCATCGAGGTCTCCTTCCTCTACATCCTCCACAGGGTGTACGACAGCTTCTACCTTCCAAGGCTGGTCAAGTGTGAGGTGGAGCCTTGCCCCAACCAGGTGGACTGTTACATTGGCCACCCCACCGAAAAGAAGGTGTTCACCTACTTCATGGTCGGAGCGTCGGCCCTCTGCATCATCCTCAACATCTGCGAGATCATTTATCTCATCGCCAAGCGCATTGCACGAATCGCAAACAAGATCAAGAGGCGTAATCGCAGAGCGGCCGTGCATCATGAAGACTTCAACGACGACCCCTTCAACAACTCCAACCAGCCAGTGTCGAGGCTGGACATGAAGGAAAAGCCTCCATACTTCAAGTCTTCATACAGACCTTCAGCGCTCAAGCTTGAAGAGAAGATACGGGCCTCTGCTCCGAACCTGTCCACTACCAAATGGTAAAAGCTGAAATGAGGGCAAATATCAAGATCTCAGCAGCGCTTGGGCTATAACCCAATGACAAACCTAAAAAATACAGACTCAGAGCTATGAGCCAAACTGCAGTATGTTTGAGACCCAGGAAGCTGAGTCATCATCAGTTCTGGATTCATCATACGGGCCCCTGTGTCCACATCTAAGACTCTTTTGGAGCGCATCAACTTTGGTTTCCAAGCCAACATCCATAATATTTACATGTCAGGTAGAGCCGAATTGATTTGGTAATGATATGTGAAGTTCCTCTTTGAATACAATAAAGGTCTGTGTGTCTTCACCACTTCACCCCTGTTAGAACATTCCAGTGAAGTTTCACACAGTCTTTCCTGTGATTGGAGTTTTGACACAGGCAAGGAAATGAGCCACTCAACTGCACACAAGGAGGCAGGACACACCTGGCAGAGGTATTCTCCCACCCTGCCAGTGTCAGGGTGTACAGTGGTGTGTCAGGGTGCTCTGTGGTCACTGAGTGTAATGTGTACATTCCAGTGATCTCTTGTTCTCATGGCTTCACATCACAGTTGCCCTGATGATCTCAAGTTTGTAAGAACAGTAAACAATTCTACATTGGAGTGTAGATGCTCCCAAAGTCATAGATTTATGGCTGAAGAATACTTGAAGCTGTGCAAACTGGCCCAAAATGACTTTGTTATTGCATTTACTCTCTTTGATAAATAAAAGGCATGGATGATTAGTATATTTTGTTATCTCAGCAGGCATACGCTTGCTCTCAGGTTTATGCCGCACAGCCGAACATTGTATAAAGACTGCCTGTGCTTTGACATGCTGGTATACAACCTCGCCTGATGCAAGACCACTGTTGATTTAAATAAGGCGACAGGAATGCTGCTGTTTAATTCTGTGTTGGTAGAACTGGAGCACAGTGGAGAACAAACAGATGGCTCATTGAACTATTACGCAGTTTTGTGAGTTGTCCACTGTTCATCATCAGATGAAAATGTATTTTCTGCGTTGTGTTGCGCTGCGTTCTTCGTTGTGAATAACGTTTTTATACAATTATATAAATTAAATTTAAGTTTATTGAACGTGTGTTTCTGTTTGGAGTTTTAATAGTAAGGGCTGCTTATTGATACCTTGTGAATTTGATATATAATATGTATTAATATGGTTTCCATTTGGAAAATTGCTTCAGATTCATACAGTTTAGCAAATCATTTAAAACATGTTCACGACCACCACTAGCTTTCTAAAGATAAAACCTTTCATCTATAGTAGTATAAACACATTTTTATACTCCCACGATACTATCTGAAAACTGTTTAGGGAGTTGGATTTTTTTCCATTGCTGCTGACTCATAGCCAAATTTCCTGCTCGAACCGGGCCTGCATGCCAATTAGCCACTAATCATCTCAATTTGCTGTGAATCATCATGACTATGGCTATTTTCCTGTCTTTGATACTTATGATGTTTGTTTATACATGTCGCATAGGGCTGCTTTAAGAATCTCAGTCTGCCCGTCAGACTTGTCAGTCAGGTTCCCCCAAGGTGCGGCAAAGAAAACAGTTTTTGTTTATTCTGAATCATTTCCGCAACAAACTGTAAAATCACTATGGAGATTGTGAATGATTAGCTCTCACTTGAGTACCTTACATGGCCAATGATGCTTTAAATCTATTCTTTTGATGCAACATCTGTAAAACTGATGTTGAACATATGAGACATCATGTAGCTTATCAAACTATTTCAGATTAATGACACATTAATCAGTATTGTTTTATTTTTAAAACTCAATCTTGTTTGATATGTACACGCATATTAAAATAAATACTTAAACATATTAAAAGGTAAAACAAAAAAATCATACATATGTTAAAAAAAAAAAATAAAATAAAATAAAAAAAACCTGTGGAATACAACACATCCCTATTTTTCGCAAACCAGCACAATTTCCAACCGATGGTCTCCACAGATGCTCCCAAGATAGATCATTAATATGAAGACAGTGATCACAGCATACAGAGGATGATCAGAAATCAAAACAACACTTCTGTCTTTTCTGACATCAACAGTGAGTTTATGCATCCCTAAGATATTTTACTGGTTGATTTGACATAGTATTAAAAAGATCTTTGCACTTTGGCTAACCCACTGGCCAGAAAGTAACGTAAACACACCATTAGAAAAAGGTTTTAGACAGACAGATTCTGTATGATTAGATTGACTTTACATAAGGCACTGTTCAAGCTATACTATCATGTAGTGAATACCTAATCAGACATTGATCTGTACATACAGAGGGTGACGGCTCCAGCTTACATGGTTATGCTGCAGTGTACAGTCTGTGAAAGATTGATTACAGTTTGCAAGGGGCCTGCGCCACTTTGGAGCTGGTCTTTCTGTTGAGGCTTCGGCAGATGAAAGCTCCAGCATTCATCAGTTTGGAGAGGTCCACACCCTGTGGTGAGGACAGAGAGTCAAAGGCTCAAACCTCAGCATTTCAAGAGGTAGCTCACAGTGTAAACAAGAACTGCTAACTAAATTATGTGTGATTTCAGTCTATTTGTTTGTCCACTGGTGAAAGGAAATTTAAAGGTTTGGTAGTTTGTTAATGACTAATACAGAAAAAAAGAAGAAGTCACTTTCTTCCTTCATTTGTACATAACTAAACAGTAAACACAATAGTGTTGCATCTGTAATATCTAATATGAAGGAACTAAAAGACAGGGAAGGTTAAAGAGAAACAAAGTGTGGCTTCTTACCGTTTGAATCCCAAGTCCATGCAACATATAGACTACATCTTCAGTAGCAACATTCCCAGAAGCCCCCTGGGCATAGGGACAGCCACCCAGTCCAGCTACTGATGAGTCTACCACATTGATTCCCATCTGCAAAACGAAGACAATATTTACCTCTGTAAGTTAACACTGCTCTAATAACTAATCAACCACTTGGTTAAAATAACCAGAACCATGACTGACCTGTAAGGCTACCAGGATGTTAGCCAGGGCCTGGCCATAGGTATCATGGCAGTGCACTGCCAGGGCACTGACTGGCACCTCTCTGCTCACTGCCTCTAACATTTGAGCCATGCTACCTGGAGTCCCCACTCCAATGGTGTCACCCAGGGAGATCTCATAGCAGCCCATCGAGTACAGACACTTTGCTACCTGCAAGACAGAAGTAAAGTTAAGCTTGACTTGTTATGTTACTTGTAGGATAATACACAGATTTTTGGCATTTTACATTACGTAAACATGTACTAAGTGAGAACTCACGTGTGCAACTTTTTCAGGTGCCACCTTGCCTTCATACGGGCATCCAACAACACACGACACGTATCTGTGTAAACAAGACATGTAGATGAGACTCATACAAGAATCCAACAAAAATTTCAATGGTTTAAAGGTTTGCACACAGTTAAGCACAAGCCTGTATTCCTACCCTCTAACTGGCACACCAGCCTCTTTAGCTGCTTTCATAACCTCATCAAAGCGCTGTAAACTCTCGTCCACGGAGCAGTTTATGTTCTTCTTACTGAAGAGCTCTGATGCAGCACCAAATATGGCCACCTCTGAAGCTCCTGCCTTCACCTGTGGTAAGTAAGAGCAAGGAAAAGGCATTTTAGGGAAAATTTAGCCCAGTTGTGAAACTTTTAAACATCCTATCTATAGTATAAGAAGCTGCATATAAAGTATGTCTATGTAGCTATTGTGTGTATAGTGCGTTGGAATATAATGCTTGACACTCACAGCAGCCTGGAAACCCTTGAGGTTGGGGGTAAGGACTGCATAAGACACTCCAGGTTTTCTACAGATCCCCTTCATCACCTCCACCTGGTCTGCCATCTGACATTGGGTTAAAATAAAATCAAAAAAACAAAACAACAGAAACCAGTTAGTGCGGCAGTTTCTGTACTGCCCCCAGTGGGGTGTGTGCAACACTTGGCATATGAATTCCTCTGGGAGAACGGACTCACCTGTGGAACCCATTTTGGAGATACAAAGCTGGTGGCCTCAATGACTGGCAGCCCGGAATCTGACAACAAGTCGATCAGATGGATTTTTGTCTCTGTTGGTACGATTGTCTGAGTGGGAACAGCAAAACAACACGAGGCGGAACTGAGATTGTTTATTCTGGTTACATAACACATGACCTGTGCACCTGCCCCACCTCAGTACAACAGCGATGGTTAAAACTGTTTTGAGGAGTGTTAACGTCACATTGAGGCATTTTTGAGACATTTCCTGCCTGTAATTGATGCTGTGTAATCAAAACAACCAACCATTTTTACACAAAGTTACCTTCTCATTCTGAAGACCATCTCTGGGTCCCACCTCCACTATTTTCACCTTCTCCGGAAGAGCTTGACCTGCCCTTACGCCAGCCTACACACAAATACACACACATCCCCACACATATACATTAAACACACAGGTGACGTAGCTTTAACTGTTCAATTAGAAAGAGTATGATATGTAGCTAGCTGACTTCCTACCGTAACTGTAACGTTAGAGGACGCTGACAGCTGTCAGACATACGCTGCTGGACAAACGTCCACGCTAAAATTTGCTGGCACAAAAGGACAAAAAGACTCAATGCTCTCACCTTTGCTGCGGAGCTGAACGCCAGGTACTGCTGACCCATTGTTGAACTTAAAGTGCTTCTGTTGACAATCCTCATTATAGCCGCCATGTTGGTCCAGCCTCTGGTCTGACGTCACTTCTTCCTCGGGAGCAGAGTGAAGCGGCGGGCCTCACAGCTGATAAAAGCACCGCGAGGGCACCATCTACTGGCTGGAAATTTGAAATGAAAAGTATTTTTGGAATTTAAAATATGAATTTAAATAAAACGTACACCGTGTAAATTGTGCGTGCCCAGATACCCAGGCTCCAGAAGTACATTTAAAGCGCCTGAAAATTAATTATTTATAACATTACGCGATTAAATAAGCACCAACTAAAGTTAACATTAAAAGCACCATACATTTTGACCTGTCTTCCAAAGAAAAGCATAGGTCTTAGTAGCAACATTAATTATGTAATTTCTTACTTTTGTCAAGTAAGCCCTGACAGTGTGACACTGAGCCAAAATGCACAGTATCAGGACCCTGAAACCAGGCAGCTAAATGGAACTACAGTATTTACAACTGTGATTTTCCTATTGTGATGTAACAAAATGTCTTCAGTGGAAAAAGGCCACTGTCATCGCATGTAGATTGAAATATTGCTGAAGTTTGACTGGCAAAAACAGGCCACTGTCTCACTTCCAGTCCTTACTTTATTCTACATGGACGCTTCAATGTTTAATTTACAAATGTTCCTCCTCAGATGTGGATGAAACATTGTGGCCACATTGTTATCATGTATCATTTGTATTTATGCTGGACCTCTTGATGCTTACCTAAATCCAGATTGGTACACAAAGGTGCATGACATCAACTATTTCCAACTGAGGCCGACCCACTTCAAATTACTGAGAAAAAGACAGTCAAAAACACAAATGCAGAAAGCTTTCAATTTAAGTAACCAAAACTGTTTAAATGTTGGCAGATCACTTTGTGTTCATGTAGAGCCCCATTGCTGTGAGAAATTGAAACCTTTAGTCCAATATTTTGCTCACGTAAAAAACAAACCTGACACAAATAGATTTTATTTATATAGCCCAAAATAGTCACACAAATTTGCTTCAACCATTTTAACATTCTGTACAACCTTACGACACCCTCTATCCTTAGACCCTCAAACTGGACAAGGAAAAATTCCCCAAAGAAATCCTGTAATGGGAAAAAATTGAAACCTCAAAAGAGGAGAGATCCCAAACATTAATGACGAATATGATCTGGGAGGACATTGAACAACTTCCAGGTGCCACCAAATGGATACGACCTGAGCCACACAACCTCCTCCCCACCCTGAGGACCTGGAAAGAGGACAGACTACACAAACTCACAAGAGGCAAAACTAAGCTATTTGTTCACACATCCAGGAGAGGGAAAGAAATGCACAGAGAAAAGACAGGAACAGGAGGAGTGCATCTGGGGATGCAGAGAAAGAGAGTGAGAGAGAGAGAGAGAGACAGCAAGAGAGGAAGGGGGCACACAATAAGAGCCTGCAGCTGCAGCCTGCTGACTTCTTTAAAACTTCGGGGACTGATGGGCCCTGCGTTCTGAGAGTGAAGAGCACTAGATTAAATGGAAGGTTTAAGGAGATCAGAGAACCTTACAGCACTTTAAAGTCAGATTTGACGTAGACAGGGAGCCAATGAAGAGAAGCTAAAATTGGTTTGATCAAATTTTCTGGATTTAGTTAAAACTTTTGCTGCAGCATTCAGAACCATCTGAAAACTCTTAGTAAGAGCATGTGGAAGGCCAGAAATGCAAAATGTTACAACGATCCAGTCTGGATGACACAAAGGCATGAAGTAGGGTCTCAGCATCTGCAATAAACAGAACACACCAAATTTTAGCCATGTACTATAGGTGAAAAAAGAAAGTCTTGGTGAAGTCTTTAATGTTATGATCACAGGAGATGGTGGGATTTTATTTAACACCATGGTTCGTGGCTGTCATACTTGGAGACATTACACAGTTGTTGAGAGTTCAAACTGGTGTCTATGTTGGGCCAGGCCAATGAATGGTAAAAATGAATTCCATGACTGCATTTAATTTGGCCAAGAGAAAAGCAGAGGGCCAAGGAAAGAGATCTGGGGTACTGGCCAAATATAATAAAAGTGTGCAGTGGTCTATGGTATCAAAAGCTGAGATGCACAGAACTGGGATCTGAATCCATAGTAAGCAGAAGATCATTTACCACTTTAGTAAGTACTGTTTCAGTGGGTGACTGAAGGCAGATTACAAAGGTTCAAAAAGATTACTGTTAGATATGTGGAAATACTTTTTATGACTTACTATACTTTGACTTTTTATGCCTTATCAAACTATGACATTTTTATGCCTTACTATACTTTGACTTTTTATGCCTTATCAAACTATGACATTTTTATGCCTTACTATACTATGACTTTTTTATGCCTTATCAAACTATGACTTTTTTATGCCTTACTATACTATGACATTTTTATGCCTTATCAAACTATGACATTTTTATGACTTACTATACTTTGACTTTTTATGCCTTAAGAAAACTATGACATTTTTATGCCTTACCTAGCTATGACATTTTTATGCCTTACTATACTATGACATTTTTATACCTTACTATACTACGACTTTGTGATGGTGTGGCACGGTGGAGGAGTGGTTAACACTGTCGCCTTAAGGTGAGAAGGTCCTGGGCTTGAACCCCGGGACTGAAGCCATTCTGTGTGGACTTTGCATGTTCTCCCTCTGCCTGTGTGGTTCCTCTCCAGTTACTCCGGCTTACTCCCGCAATCCAAAGACATGCATATTAGGTCAATTGGGTAATCTAATGATTTACCATACTATGTTTTTTATGCCTTAGTATATTTTGACGTTTTGATGCATTATTATACTATGACCCTTTAATGCCTTACTATATTAAGACTTTGTGATAGGGCAGCACAGTGAAACAATGGTTACAAATGTTTGTCATAGTGAGAAGGTTATGAGCTATACTCCAGGGCCTGGGGCCTTTCTGTATGGACTTTGGAAGTTCTCCCTCTGCCAGTGTGGTTCCTCTCTAGTTACTCTGGTTTCCTCTCGCAATCCAAAGACATGCACATTAGGTTAACTCTAATGCCTTACTATGACATTTCTATGTTTCACTATACTATGACTTTTTATTCCATACTATATTATATAATTTTTATGCATTACTATACTATTACTTTTTATGCCTTACAATACAGTGACATATTATGCCTGACTATAGTATGACTTTTTATAAGTTACTATGCTATGTCGTTTTTATGCTGTACTATACTATAATGTTTTTATGCCTTACTACACTATTACTTTTTTCAACATTTTATTCCTTATAAAAACAAAATTTTTATGACATTTTATGCCTTATTATACTATGACGTTTTTTTGTTGTTGATATTTTTACGCCTTACATGATGTTTTTCTACATTTTTATGCCTTAAGAGATTATAACGTTATTATGACCTTTTAGGCCTTAGTATACTATGTAGTTTCTTGATGTTTTCATGCCTTACTATACTCTGACTTTTCTTACCTTGATATACTATAACTTATTATGCTATAACATAGTATGACGTTTTTATACCATAATGTACGATGACTTCTTTTTTCTTACTATACTATGACATTTTTATGAAATTTGATGCCTTACTATACTATGGAGTTTTTATGACATTTTATGCCTTACTATACTATGACTTTTTATGCCTTAAGAGATTATAACGTTATTATGACCTTTTATGCTTTCTATACTATGTAGTTTCTTGACTTGCCTTAACATAGTATGACGTTTTTATGCCTTATTATACTGTGAAATTTTTATGTCTTACTATACTATGACATTTTATGCCTTACTATACTATCACTTTTTATTCCTTACTATAATATATCCTTTTTATGTCTTACTATACTATGACTTTTGATGCCTTACTATACTGTGACCTTTCAATTCCTTACTATGACTTTTTTTCCTTACTATAATATATTGTTTTTATGCCATACTATATTATGACTCTGTGATGGGGAGGCACGCTGGAACAGTGGTTAGAAATGTTACCTCATTTTGAGAACATTCTTAGTTCGAATCCCGGGCCTGGAGCTGTCCAAATCAAATTATGCTTAGGGCCACATAATGGTTTGGGCCGGCTTTGGGTAATAGTAAGGAGTATGTTAGAATGCACAATAACTTAAAGGTTACAAGGTAAATTTATTTATCATTTGACACAGGGTTATATAACAAGATTAGACACCATGAAAAATAGTTTTATTTGTATTACTTCTTATTTATTCACTCATTTACTGTTTACTGTAATTTTTGTTTTGGTGAGTAACAAAAAAGGAACTACACCCAACACCTCCATATACACTTTTTTAATGAATATCCAGTCAGACAGAGATTACATAAATAAATAAAGTTAATAACAACAACAACAACAACAATAATAATATTAATAAACAATAATAATAATAATGATAATGATAATAATAATATATACATTTGCATTTATTTTAGCCTATTAAAAAACAACACATAGAAGACTATGTACTCTTTGATAAGCGGAAATGGCATCATCAGCAGGTGATGATGTTTTTCCGAAAGTGGCCGAGTGAAACTGTGAAAATCCACAAGGTAAAGTTGAGATCCTCAAATACTTTTTCGTTTTACAAATAGAAAATTGATTCACAAATGTTTGTTTGAAACTTGTGAATTTTAGCAAGATATTAACAAATGCTTTTCATTTATTTGTAAATCAGTTGAATGTATTCACAGATAATTTTTGTGAAATTTGTTTTTGAATTTGCAAATTTATTATTTGTATTAGATTACACATTTACACACAGATTGTCAATCTGTTCACACAAATAATGGGAAACAAATCTACCTCCATTTAAATAAATCAGTATCTATACATTACGAGGACAGACTAATATTGCTTCAGATTTGAGAAGGCAGTGATCTGACATAACGGATGTGAAAGGGGAAACAGTAAGATCAGAAACTTTTATCCCACGAGATACAATTAGGTCAAGTGTGCTATCATTGCAGTGACTAGGCTCATAAAGTATCAGCAAGTGCCAGAAAGCCTTTACATCGAGGATCAGAGGCCTTGTTCAGGGGAAGATTGAAGTCACCTATAATTAGAGTCTCAGATTAAGATAAATTCTCCTCGTCTTTCTTAAACTAGTGAATAAGGGCCCAGTGGTATACAGAGTACCAATAGGTGGAATGGTTGGAGCAACTTATAGCTGATGGAGATGTTTTAATACAAGAGCCTCAAAAGAGTTAAAAGCAAAATCCAGTTCGAAGGTTGAATTTGTAGATCAAGGAACCACCTCACCTTGTTTAGTAACCTGAGCAACATGGACATTGGTTTACTCAGGTGTGGAAGCTTCATTTAATGGTAGGAAAACAATTGTTTTAAGCCATGTTTCACATAAACCAATTACAGCCAGATTATGCTGAAGAATCAAGTCATTTGTCAGTGAGGCTTTGGTAGATTTGGTGTCTATAAAATCAAATTTGTTGAGGTTGGAGTTTTCAGTAATGGGCCAACCTGTAGAGCTACCAGTAGATGATGTATTTATTGAAATCAGACATCCTATGTTTTTAGTAGAAAATGGTGGTGACCTGCACACACGGTGGTGTGAGGATATAATTGTGATTACCATAGGATTTATTTTTTTTGTGGGTGATTGTGGTACATTGCACTATCACCACCTTAAGATACAAATGTAAATTTACGCAATGATTTGGGTTTCATTATTTTCATTCACATTATAAACACAGCTTAAAGCTGTCTGTTAGAAATGTTATATTGCCATATTTAGAAAACATTTTGCATTGATTTATAAATAAAAGATTATAATGTGAACATTATTTTATTCACACACGCTATTTCCCTTCCAGACATTATATATTTGATAAACCCTAAAAAAAAAATGGCACAAAACACATTTTAGTTAACTGTTGTTGTAGCTGACATTATTTACTTTTATATCATGTGATTGTACTCCTTTGTTTATGATGAGGATGAACAAGCCAGATGCACAATGTATAAAAATATCTTTAATGTGTCAAAAAGTTAAAAAAGAAAAAAACAAACAAATAAATTATAATTGGCTTCATATCATAGTGCATATCATAATCAAAAAGCACTGCAACCGTGAATCATGGAAAAAAAAAAAAGCCTGCTCTCAACTTTCCCTACAGGGCGTAGGAAAATAGCAGAGTCATCATTCTGTCCTTGTCACTTTGTTTAGCTTAAACACCAGCTTTTATAAAAGCAGAGTCCCAGAAAGTACAAAGGTGTTCTTCCATGCATATGAAAAAAAAACATATCTTTGAAAGAGTTATCATATAACTATAACTGAAGCAGAGGAAACACTGAATATGCATGCTTTGGATACTGCATATCTTTATGAATTTTAACAAAAAGCATTCCATTTCATCACAAAGGTCAACAATCTCATCGAAAGGAAAGATTAACCAGTTGCATTTAACTAATAGACAACTAATACATCATAAATGTGTGTATTTACATTAGTGGATCACTTATTTTATGCATAAATTCTCTTGCATGGATTGAACACACACACACACACACACACACACACACACACACACACACACACACACACACACACACACACACACTTTGGTCCAGTTTCACTGCAGCTCCTCATCACTGTCGTCCACTTGTTGGATGATGAGGTCGGCCCCTGAGTCTTCGGCGAGGTCGTCGTCATCGGTTACCATCCAGCTCCTTTTGGTGTCCCCCTCCTCCTCCCCGTCCACGCCCAGTAACAGGGCCGGCTCTTCGTTGGCCCCCTCTAGACTGTCCATGGGGATGTTGTCACAGCCCACTTCCTGGATGCACGCGGTGCACATGCGGTAGCGTCGTGTGCCCTCACACACCACATGCCCTGTCTCCTCTGTCACCTGACACTTACACTTCCTGCACACCAGCTTCCTGGCTTGATGGATCTGTAAAGGAAGCAAAAAGTGTAAAATCAAACAAAAACGCATTATATAATATGTAAAGATTGTTTAGTCCTGACCTGTTATATATCTGCTTGTGTTCCTGTAGCTATGTGCATACGAGTACACGGACATTGATATCTGTTTATATACATCACTTCCTGGTTTTGTGTTGTACCTACCGTCTCAAAATGGCTGCGGAGATGCTCCAGGCGGGTAAAGCGTTTATTGCAGGCCTGACAGGGGTATGGCCTCTCTCCAGTGTGACAACGCAAGTGACGCTTCAGGTCTGCCTTCCTCTTCACTGTGTGGGTACAAAAGGGGCATTTGAAGCGCATAATGGGGTTGGAGTCTGCAAAGAGGAAGAGAAACTGGTCACACATTTGACTTTTTTGTTTACTCACTGGATTTCACTTTCTATAGAACTTTCTTCTTTTGAGGCTTACATTCATGCCACTCTGCTTATGATGAAGTATGTTGTATATGTTCTCAATTTTCCGGAAAAAGAACTATTGAGTCACCATTTTGTCACCAAATGTGCAACTCACCTTTATTAAAGTGTCCAATAACACCTACTATCGGTGGTAGAGTTGCGTACAGCTCCTCTGCCTTCTCTGCCTTTTGAGCCCTTGCTTCCTGGATATCCAAGTCCTCGTGCTGGTTGGAGCGGGTGCTGTTCGGCGCTCTCCTCTTAGTTCCTCCTTTACCTCGCCGGCGCTCTGATCCAGGCAAGGTGTACAGAGGGTCCTGAGGGTCCTGCATGTCCTCTGCCTCTGCATTGAGCTCATTAGCAGGGCTGCTTGGATTAGTCTTCATGGCTGAGGCTGAAGTGTCCTGGTCTAGGTCCTTCCCTATAAAACCAGACTGAGATCTGGAGTTGTCCCTGGTCCAGAGTGCAGGTGGGGGGCTGACAGAGCAGGGGCCTTGTTGCTGCTGTTCTGAGGTCTCCTCTCCAGCTCCACTGGTGAAGCTGCAGGTCTCAGACAAGCTGAGGCAGCGGTCACTGTCTTCATCTTTCACACTGATATCCAAGGAGGATTTGATGAAGTTCTTGCAGTAGCTGATGACATTGTTCATCTGCAGGTAGCTGGCTGCAGACATCACCTCGATCACATTGTGGCTGGAGAGGTCCAGCTGCCCAGAATAGATGAAATCCAGGATGACGGTGAAGGTCTCGGGGCTGAAGACGTCGAAGGTGGCATTGACAGAGTCGGACAGGCCGTCGGGCCCCTGGGACAGCAGCATGCGGAAGTAGCCGCTGCTGGCGAACAAGACGTTACGGTGGGCCCTGAAGAGCTGGCCCTCCACCAGCACACTGCAGTCACAGAAAAGCTCCTGGCGGCGCTGCTGGTTGAGCTGCTTCAGCAGGTTGCTTTGGTGAGCCACTGTGATGTCAGCAGTGTTGAACCACCTCTGAGGCTGCCTGCAGGAGACAACATGACAGCACTCTCACTAGCTCTGTATGCAGCATAGACTGAGTTGTTCTGCAAGAAAATATCAAATCTCAGAGGCCTTGTGTGCCATGTGGACACTCGTTACTGAAAGTGAGACACTTTCATCTTCTGAATTTACTAAAATCTAAATGTATGAGCCTGCATGCATGATGTGTAATTTGCATATTAATGAGGGAAACACTGGCTCCTGGAGGGTGTTCCATGGGACATCTGACCTCGTGACTCTAAACTTACCTTGGTAAATGATTATGCTACAGACCTCAAATATTAACTGCAGGTCACATTAAAAAAAAACAGCTGCAACACCCCCATTGACTTAGCTATCAATTATCCCCCGTCTTTGTCCCTGCACTGGACGAACACCAGCTCCGCAGATGGCCCACCCACAAGTGTCTCTGCACTGTGATTGGCTGAACGAGCCTTCAATCAAAAATCTTCTTCTAATGGGCTACACCCGACGCCAGTCAGAGAGCATCGGGTGACAAAACCCAGTAATCATACCTGAGGGAGGGTGAAGCGCGCATGAAATCTCTGGTGTTACAAACACACGAGACTGGTGGGAGGAGAAAATAAAAAACTGAAGCTGGACATTACATCCAAAGAATGAATAAAATCTGCCGCAACCCCATTTGCAGAATAGTTCTTCTTCTTCAATAGTAACCTATTTCGCCATCCTCCTAGACTCTGAATTACACACATTCGTTATTAATTATGCGATGTTTGCTGACAGGCTCCGCAGCGCCCGATAACTCACGATGCAACGCCCGGTCGCAAGACTCTATAGTGCTCCTCATGTCACACCAAACCAAGTCTAATATCTCCACTGAGCAATTCCCCGTTAATTCAGACATCAGTCGACCTACAAACCGACACGAGAGTGCTGCAGTCCTGCGAGAGAAAAGCGGGCAGCGGCGCACCAGAGCAGCCCAGTCTGTCCTGGAGCGACGCCCACTTCAGGCTCCAGCCAGCACACAATAGAAAAATAGACACGAACCTCCAGCAACTGAGCATGCTGCGAGCTGACAAATATTCAGATTATTGTCACACGGGGGATAAGACGTACTAATACACCCGTTTTCATCCTCAAGACCACCCCCACTTCTCGCCGGAGGTCCGGAGCGCTGCGAGCAGCGGGGAGGATTTGCCTGCTGCCCAAACCCAGCGACTCTTTCCCAGGCATGAGGTGTCGGCAGGACCCGCTTACGCCCCACGCCGTGATACCCCTGACAAAATCCATCGATACTCACTGGTGACTTGATTCACCCGGCGCCCGATAGAGTCTATTTGCCCCCAAGTCTGCCACCATATCCATGTTTAATTTCGTTTGCCTCTTTTCCCCGTGCTCTTTTTTTCTCGTCCAGGGTCCACGGTCAGGCAGGCACTTCCTGCTCAGCCCTAAAGACCGAAACCCGGTTAGAGCGAATGGAGCACTGTGCTGACGTGGGTGTTTATTAACTGGGTGCCCGAGGGTTCAAGGAGCCATTTAAAGCCCCAGTGCCCCGTTTAAATGTAGTGTATGAACAGAATATTGCTATGGAGCACCGAATACTCCAGAATTATAAATTGAGAATGATATATACAACATTTCTGCAGGGATTTATAGATTGACACTCAAATTCCACTCACCTCATCATATAGGTATTTTTCTTTAATATACATGGCATTACTGTGGTATTCCTAAAAGAACCTGTGATGTCCCTGTGTTGCTCAATAGTGAATTTACAGCCATGTCATCATATTTAAAGGTGAGAGCATCTTAAATCAGAGTATTCTTATGGTTTTGTATTGTGATTTAATCTAATTCAATCTCCCCTAATTACAACTCATTTTACTATCATTTGCAAAAGTCCAGTGTCATAATGGAGCAGAATTACAGGCTTGTGTTTCTTCAGTAAGAAAATTAATTTATTCTTTCATTGTTATGGCTCACAGATCAATGCATTTATAGAGAAAATATCCATTGTTAAATCTGACATACCAACACAGAAAAAACAGAAAGACATTTTTACACAATCATTTGAAAACAAGACAATTGTTAATATGGAGCTAATAGGAAATGAAACGTGACAAAACATAAAGCATTCAGCTCCTCCTGAGGTCTCATCATATGTTTATGTGATATGCAAAAATGAGGAAGTTGGTGGTTTGCTTTGGCCCGGTGATTTCGAAGAGGACTTAATATAAAAAAAAAAAACAAAAAAAAAAAAAACAGGCTGGAGTTGTATCAAGACGCTGTGCCATTGGTAAATCCTGTGGGGTTCATTGACTGCCAGCGCCACAGATCCTCACCTATATGGAAACGGGTACAAAAAAACAACATCAGGGCATTATGGGAGAATATTTTAACAAGAAAAATCGATGATTACATTATTTTTGGAGGTGGATAAGAAAAAGTAAATTTACACATTCTTTCCAGGTCAAATTCAGCCTTCCAGCCTAGCTCCTTCTCGGCCAGACGAGGGTCAGCGTAGCAGGATGCGATGTCTCCTCCCCTGCGAGGGGCGATCTTGTATGAGATCTGTAGAGAGGACACATTATCCGAGGGTTAATAAAAGGAAACCCAAATGGATCAGAGGGCATCTTCATAGTCAACTTCAGCTTGGCCATCCTTGAACTCAGAGGACAACATGATCACTACAGTCACTTCAATTACCATCAGAGGATACAATACAAAACCCTGATCCTGAAATTGACTAGGGAGAGATTTCACTCACCTCTCTCCCTGATGCCTTCTCCATGGCTTTTACCATCTGGAGCACAGAGTAACCCCTTCCTGTTCCTAGGTTGTAAACCTACAGACACATACACAATGGTTCAAAAATGTCAGCGCACCAATTAACACCTCAAGCATGCACACATAGGCAGAAAATATGTTTTAAAAGGCTTTTTTTGTGTTTTTCCAAATGTACCTTGCACCCGCAGTCGTCCTTCAGCTTCTTCAAAGCTGCGATGTGTCCCTTTGCCAGATCTACAACGTGAATATAATCTCTCACACCTAGCCAGAGAGAGAAAACCTTGTTTGCATGACTCCGAATATTAATAAACAAGTGCTATGACAGTTTACCTGTTATCAAGAGCCCTCTGCCCAAAATAATATTTCAAATCCCCAATTAAATACTTGCACTGCAGATAAAAGATCTTCTCCATTACCTGTTCCATCGAGTGTGTCATAGTCATTCCCAAATACATTGAGGCTCTTTCTTCTCCCAATGGCAACCTATGGGAATGATAAAGTAAGTAAAGCAAATAATGTCAAATCATCTGCCAGATCCAATTGAAACACATAGAGGAATATGAGTTCCCAAAATCTCTCTGATGTAGCTGTGTATTTGGCAGA
The DNA here is from genome assembly GCF_021018895.1 of Seriola aureovittata. Classification (NCBI taxonomy): domain Eukaryota; kingdom Metazoa; phylum Chordata; class Actinopteri; order Carangiformes; family Carangidae; genus Seriola; species Seriola aureovittata. The sequence continues at coordinate 18,398,550 of NC_079376.1, read as the reverse complement.
GAGTTGACCTACCTGGGCAACATATGGCAGCAGGTTGTTGGGGATACCCTGAGGGTCCTCTCCTATCAGGCCAGAGGAATGCGCTCCAATTGGGTTGAAATAACGCAGCAGCACTGCATTCCAGTTCTGCTCACACAGAAGCAACAATGAGAGATTTTGTGGTGTATATATATATATATATATATATATATATATATATATATATATATATATATATATGTGTGTGTGTGTGTGTGTGTGTGTGTGTGTGTGTGAATGCCATTCTTCTTCCTAATCCATACCTTCTCTGCCTTACAATGGTCCTTGATCATCTCCTCGATGAAGTATTTGGTCTTGCCGTAGGGGTTGGTGCAGCCGCCCACAGGGTGCTGCTCGTCGATGGGCAGGTGTTGGGGGTCTCCGTACACCGTGGCTGAGCTGCTGAAGACCAGATTGTGCACCCTGTGAGCCTGCATCACCTGGGACACATGCAGATGCACACAAACACGGCACACACGTACAGTCAGCGGCCGGTGAGTATAGCAGTCTACAGCACACACAACATACAACTTAGGAGTAAGCAGAAATGCTACGTTTGGCGGATATAGTAAGCACCACACATTGAAAGTTATGAAGGGTGCAGTGTTAGAATTAGCCAACTCAGTATCAAAAGAAGACACGCATTCATGCACTCAGCAAACAAAGACGATGATTAGTGCAACTAATGACCAGCTCAGAGAGAGGTCTGACATGAAAACTGAAGTCCAGATTTAAGGAGAACAGATGGTGACAGATCAGATGACAAAAGTGCAAGTCGAAACTGACCTCAAGCAGATTCATGGAGGCGGTGAGGTTGACTCTGTAGTAGCGCAACGGCTGCTCCACTGACTCGCCGACGGCTTTCAAGCCGGCAAAGTGCATCACAGCACTAAAAGCATGCTGAGAAACAGATAAAAACAGTGTGAGCCATGGGTGTGGGCAGTGTGAAAGGACCTTCTATGACTAGTATGCAGATATGAAAACATTACGTCAAGCTATGTGTTTTAAATGCTATGTGAGAGTGTATATTGGCCATCAGGGACATTCTTTGGCAGCCACAGTGTATTAAAGCTATGCATGGAATTATGTTACTGTCAAATCAATTACTGGTATATTTTTTCTGAATACCCTGATTGTTTCATTCTCCAAAGACAAATTCAACCACCATCTATTCAATAACATTAATTTCAGCCAATTTATGAGAAGAAAAATCATAAAAATTTAACTGAATATAAATTTTATTGACTGGACCACAACAGTGGCGCCAGCCCTAGAGTTGTGAATGTCTGACTGAATGACTGATCATAATTCAACCACTGGCCAGCTGAATGCCACATGACTGAGTTGGAGATTCCTCACTTGCCGCTGTTCTTTGGCGCAAACAGTTTCTATTGAAGTGAACAATTCACTTCAAATGCGGTGGTGCAGAGGTGGTCTCAGTTTGGTTAGCTTCAAGTCCGCGTTGCAGTTCGCTTAACCTATGCATTGTGAACACAAAGTGCTCCAGGTTCACTTCGCCTTTTATCATTGTATTTTAGCCCTGCTGTGGACAGATCAAATGCTTTTGCACTGGGACGCTCGAAAAAACATACAAACGGAACCATGGCTTCTGGTAACAATAAGAAAGACGAGGAGTAGTTTGGTCAATAATACAAAATTACTAATTAAACTTATTAATTTTACTAATCTAACCAATCCCCACAGGAATGTGCATAAGACAAGTATGGCAGCAGCCACCCTGTTCCAAGTGAAAGATACCCATAATCCAAAGCAGTAAAGGTCTGAGAGCTCCAGAAAAACTATAGTGTGCTGTGAACAGAAAGAGAACTGAGTCCTCTTTGAAATGAACTCACAATGCAAAAATGCAAAAAGAACTGAGTTTCTTTTCTGTTGGTCTACTTTAAGAGGACTGAGTTTGGTGTGTTTAAAAAGGACTATATGTGAAAACCCCTTATTATTCTGTTGCTTCTAACTTTCTCTCTGAGTCATCATTTAACAATTAAATATAGCAAGTCTTAGTTTTTAACTTATGTGTTTAGTGATTTTTTCATGGTTGAAAAATCTGGATTTTAACAGCAGCAAAGCAGCAGCTAGGAAATGTGTTGGAAGTTAACATGTAGTCTTAAAGTAATGTGTTTCAGTCACTATTTCGTTCTTGTTCCGTTGTAAACACAAAAACATGTAAATGAGAACAGCTTTATTGGGAATTTGGCTGCATTAAAATACTGTGTATGTGAGCACAGAGAGTAGGAGAGAAGCAAACAGATGAAGGACTAAAACCGGCTACTAGGCAGACTGCAAATAGCCTGTGATGCAGTCCAGCCATATACTAGGTTTTGACCTAGTCTAGTTTTTTTTTTACATATAAAGAAATAAGATTTGGCTGAAAATAACTATTTTTTAATTATTTTCTTTATCTGCCAGATATTTTACTGATTAATCAGGTTGTTTGTTTAGTTTACTGTCATACATTTCAAAGAAAAGGCATCAAATCCTAACATTTGAGAAGAGCACATTGTTTGCATTACTGCTTGAAAAATAATTAAAACAGTTAATTGAAAGTTAAAATAGTTGCAGATGAATTTTCTGACAATCAACTAAGTAATTAATTATAATAATAATTGTTTAAGCTCTAATACGAATAAATCAACTGTTAACTTTCTGACCTTTTTGAAGAGTTTTTCCAAGCCAGGTCGGTCTAGAAGGTCTAGTTCATGAAACTCAATGTTGGTGTCCAGAAGATTATCTATCCTTCGTAAGCTCTCTGGCACATCCCCTTCTCCTCCATTCACAACAGGATGTAGCGCACACACACACACACACACACACACACACACACACACACACACACACACACACACGCACAAATGCACGCACAAATGCATGCACGCAGACACACACACACACACACACACACACACACACACACACACACACACACACACACACGCGCAGACACACACACACACACACACACACACACACACACACACACACACACACACACAGTAACACCAGATATAAGTTTCATCACACTAAACAAACACACTTAGAACTTCGAAGTTTATGATGATGAAATAACTTGTTCATCTGTTAGGCAGCTTACCTCTGACAGCGTTACTGAAGTTATCTAGTACAACTGGCTGGAAACCTGCTTCAATAAGCTCCACCACACAGTGACTCCCAATGTAGCCTGCTCCACCTGTGACCAGCACCTTCTCTGCCATTCTCTGGACCTGTCAAATGCAACATACAATACATAAACTCAACCCTCCTTTTAAAATCCTGTTGCTGTTAAAGAAGAAGGATGACCTGACCATACAACTAGACCTCTGGGAAAACAGGATATCCTTTTGTCCGAGTCCCTTTGGGCATACCTGAATGGTTGACAGATATGTGACCCACCCATAATGTCACACGTCAGCAGGTTCAACCCAGGTTAACTTGTCTAATGTCATAAAACAATTAGAGTGCCTATCAGTAACTTCCTACTTTTCATTGTTATAAGCTATTCTTATCTTTTGACAGTGCACATTTCATTATCTTCATTGTAGTCTTTCCAGACTCTAAACTGAGCTGCAACATTCTTGCGCAATACATAAAAAACGTTTTTTGATTTAATTTCATTCAAAACTATTGACATGAATCGAGCACCTGTAGGCCACTACTGCATGTTGTGCCGTACACTCATGGACAACTACGTGTCATCGAGGCTACATCCTTAACACTTTTCGTATTTATTACATTACACTTTTTTCTATGATTGGGCTTTTCAAAACAGACTATAGCCTGGAAAGTAAACCATTAACGGTCTGTGTGTAACTTTAGCTTGTCTAAAACCCCATATTTATTTGTTACATTACTGTCATAGTGTGCCCACGACAACCCGAACCCAAACAACCTAAGCCTTTAAGTCTTACTTAAAGCGAAAAGGTACGACTTCTTTGACAAACTGTCAAACTGACACTACATCGTTGGGTATAATTGAGGATGTCTGTCAAAGATACTTACTAAATTTCCCGGTAAGAGTGCAAATTGTCGTTTCCGGTAGAATTTCTTGGCAAAACAGGTCAGGAGAATGTGGATAAGTGTGTGTGTGTGGAGAGAGTATGAAGATTTATCTGTCAGTTCACTTAGTTTGGTTTCTCCTCTCTACCTTGGAGATCTCTTTACTTCCTGTAAAACGTGGAACGGAGTTAAGTGAATGATTAACGTGAAACTTCCTATACGTGTTCTTTCAAAATAAGACTGAGAACGTTTTTAAATTCGTACCACACATCAAATTCACGTTAGCTTTCAGTGTGACCTAAATTTTATGCTCAACGGATCATGTAACACCATGTGAGATGTCCACAGCAGCCGCTAAACTAGTGTTAATCTGGGCATGGTTTAATTTTTCAGTTTTTATTTTGAAGTTTAAACGGATGCACACCATGCCTTGTCGCTAGCTTCACGGTCCTTTAAAGTCTGTGCCGTGCTACGTGATCGCCTCACATGCCATGACGCCAAGGAGCACTTTAATACGGCCACGCCTTTGAACATTCACACAGGGAAGTGATTGTTGTGCTGAGCATCCACCTCTGCGTGCAGTCTGAAACACACCGGAGGGCTGAGGAAAAGTGCCACGTTACTTAAAAAAGACATGGAGGGCAGATCATTCGACCAATATTAACTGACTTAAATCATATTATCTTATGGCATGTATAGTGAGTTTGTGCATTCAGACAGGCACACACAAAGCAAATACCAGTGGTGGAGGATGATTTATTTATTCATTTTTAGATATTAATGATTTATTAATGATTTCAAGGGGCATTTTAAGGCGCAGATGACACACACACACACACACACACACACACACACACACACACACACAATCACAATTAATCAGTTTTGTTTTACTCATAATTCTGAAACCTTCTGAAACATATTATTGGGTTTTCTTCATCTAAAGTTCCTTTTCCACACTCCATATTTTCCATTTATAAACAAATACTTGTGATCAACCTCCACAACACCAACAAAAATGATTATGAAATCCCTGAAAAATGTTCCCAAACCTGCAGGAATCTCACACTACTCCTCTAGACAGAGAGCCTCTAAAATAGAGCTCATTTTTCCACTGACTTCAGATCCTTCTATGCTTGATCATCGCGTGTCAAATATGTATTACGATCACTATGTTCATATAGACTGTTGTTGTTTTCTGTTTCATTTGTATGAAGTGCAGACCGAACAGGATTCTTTTACATCCTGTGCCATTTCTGAAGTCCGTTTGCCAGTCCTGCCCTCCCCAGAGACACTGGCACATGAAGAAAGGCAGCAGAATTGGAAGGAAAGAAAGATGAGACGAGTCGGATACCTGAGAGATGAAATTTGCTCGCTCCATTCATTGCAAATGCCGCCTCTTTGTTAGAAAGGACTTGGAGCTGATGAAGAAATCTCAAGGAGGAAAACAACATGGCAAAATAATTCAGCAGGGGTACATGGTAATAATAACAGCAACAACAACAACAAAAAAACAATCCAACCATTCAGAAGAGGACAGAAGAGAGGGGACAGAAGGAAACATTTAAAACTCAGAGGAGGAAAATATGTGACTATTTGATAGAGACCAGCAGAAAACTAGGACTGACATCTTTTTTTATAAATTTGTTTCAGCTTGTTTCAATTTACAGTTTCACTTTGGGTCAACTGTGCGCCTTCAAGTTGTTACTTCAGGATTTACTTCTGACTTTGTGTGCTGATGCATGCAGGACAGCAGCATGGCACAGCTTTGCTTGTTTTTATGTATATGTGTGATTGTATGGCTCCACACTTCCCTCGGGCTGCCACCCCAGCACCGTGGGTGGCTGCGGCTGTTGGAGGAGGGTGAGGGCTGCAGGGAGTGCACCCAGTACCTCTGCCCCCCGGTGCCTGACAACTGCCCTGCTGGCAGGGTGCAAGACGACTGTGGATGCTGTGAGCAGTGTGCTAACGTAGAGGGGCAGCAGTGTGACCCAGATGGGGCTCAGAAGTTCTATGGCCGCTGTGGAGAGGGCCTGGTCTGCCAGAGGAAAATACCAAAAAGGGAACACAGGGCTGAACCAGAGCCTACATGTGTGTGCCAGGATAAGGGATTCGTGTGTGGTTCAGATGGGTGGACCTACCCAAATGTTTGCCAGATGAGAGAGGCTGCCAACCGCCGAAACACAAGCTTGAAGCTCACTGGGAGAGGACCCTGCTACTCTGGTTACCACACTCTTTTCTTTCATATGTTGCCAATCCAGGAAACTTAATAGTTTTAAGATTTCAATGCATGTGTATAGTTTTCTTGGTAGGGGACAATTTTAAGGGTCCTAATTTTGAACCTTGGGGTACTCCTTTCCTTTTGCTGCAGCGCCACGTATCCTTCAAGGCCCCAGAAACCTGTCAAACTACACAGGGAATGACGTTGTGTTTGGCTGCGAGGTCTCAGCCTACCCTCTTCCGAACCTGAACTGGAAGAAGACAGGGAGTGACAACTTCCTGCCAGGGGATGATCCTCACATCTCTGTCCAGGTCTGAAAATAACTTTGGTTGCTTTGCACGACTGAACTTTTTATTAAGCATGCATTCCTTGGTTCAACTGTGACCTGTAGTATTTTTAATTCTTACTTCAAGAGGACCTTTGTTGTTTTGATTAGAGGGTCATTCCACTGATTTTACACATAAAGTCTAGTTTACTTGTCACACAGTTGTATAATGGCTTATATGGCTCTTGAGTTTTTGGAGCTTGACCCATACTAAGAGCCAGGATATCTCACCTTCTGCTGCCTTGCTTCTGACTATTATGTTTTGAATATTGGCAATAGAATAGAATAGTGGCAATCAATCATATATTTTCATCACTTCCCAAACAAAAGCACTTCTACTCTATCAGAAGTGTATTCACAAATGAGATGAAACTAGATGAACAGATTTTCCTTTTTAACACCCACACAGCAATGTGCTCTTGCACAATCATTCACTTGTAAACAGTCATACACTGAACTGCCTGAAAACAAAAAAGTTTCATCATCTGTTCAACAGTCTATTGATAATAACACTGAAGCAAGTGAGTCAATACTGGTCCCAGTGTATCAGTAATGATTATAATAGAGTCATATTTATATTACTAAATTGCTGTCTTGTACCACTGATGCTGCTGACTAATGAGTACAGTTCTTACATTTAAATAGATTTATATAATCTGTCAAGATTTAATCCCATCATTTTTCAGGCTCGGGGAGGCCCCCAGCGCTACACCGTCTCTACATGGCTGCAGATAGAGGGCATCCACATCTCTGATGCAGGGGTCTACTCGTGCATCTCCCACAATGCTTTGGGAGAAACATCTGCTTCAGCACAGCTCACAGTGTTGAGACAAGGTGAGTCACTCATTTTCATACTGTAGAGATCTGTTGATCTTTGTGCTAAAGCAGCTCAATAGCACGGCAAAGTCATTATTTTGAGTCATTATTTTGAAAAACATTTCTTATCTACTCTCCAGTGGGGAAGGTGATGAAGGGCCATGTGGAGGAGGAGGAGGAATACTTTGATCATTTGGAGGAAGGCAGTGGTGATGGACAGCTGGCGTCTGGAGATTACCTGGCATTAATTTAAATCAGTTTATAAAAGCAGACTACAAGGAATCCTCAGGGGAAAAAAAAGCCTTGGAGTAACACAACAGATCAGCTAACATTTTTTTTATTTAAAAGCATGATGTTTGAAATTCAGAGCTCACTACTCAGTTGTAAGATGAATAACTAATTAAGCATCACACTGTTTATATTTACTTCTTAATGGTATCGTGGCACACAAATAAATCATTCCAGTTATCTGCTGTGTAGTGTTTTTTTGTGTGATCACAATTAACTGAATCATTTAATAATTACATGCCTTTAAAGCTGTCACAAAGTCTAAAAAATGTGTATGTGGATGCCATATCCCAAAATCGCAATAACAAGATGGTTATGAGACCTTCCTGATACCAATTACAATCACTAACATGGACATAAGTCACCCCTAAAATCCACTCTACCCAGGGTACACAGGGTACAGTGTATTCATTCACTGAGAAAAAAAAGGTGATGGCTGGAGCGAGAGAGGGCGTGACCATCCGCAGGGTCTCCATCTGATTCTCTTCATCTCTCTCCACCTGAGTGCCAGTTAATCCTCCCCTCATCCCCCGACTCCCAGCTGGATACACCATCTCCTTCTGAATGGCAAGCTGTATTAACGCAGACGAACTTTCCCCTGCTGTCTGTTAGTAAAAGCTGATTGGAGATTACAGGCCTGTGGTGAAAACACAGTCCTCCATCTCATCTCAAATCACTTTCCACCCCTTTCTCTCCTTTATCTCTCCTTCTTCTCTTCATTTCTTTATCTTCTTAATCCTAACTCTTCTCCTTTTCAATGTCATCAACTTTCAGTTGCCACTACATTTCTGCCCCTATTCATTCCTCTGTTTGACAGCTGAATGACAAGAAAGATGAAGAGGAGGAAGGAGAAGGGGGGGAGCTTCCCCTCCTGAGTGGAGCCAGAATGATGTCATGGGGGCATTTGTCCTCCTGGTGTGGAGGCTTCCCTTCCTCTGCTAATTACCTTGTACAAACTCGAATCTGATATGGCGGATATGAGTCCCAAATACAATTATTGTGGGCTAACAAAGAGATATTGAGATTCAGGGAATGAGGGAGAGACTGCAAGTGAGATAGAAGGGAAGGCACGCGTGCTGCCATGCATGCACATACACATACAGCAACCACATGCACGCACACACGCTCGCATACCCACCCACACACACAAACACAACCACTTGTCCTTCCCCTCCATTCCCTCAGATAGGCTAATGTTATTACTGGGGTAATTATCCTCATTAGTGCCAGCAGCTGTAGAGAGCCCATTGCTTGCTGTTCAAACTCCACCCCAAACCTTTCTGTCTTCACATCCCTTTTGTATTCCCTAGATCTCATTTAGAGACTTTGTCTCCATCCTTTGCATGCTAGATGGAGGCAATTGTAAAAATGGAGACCATCAAATATCTAATAAGGCAGAGTTACCCCTGTTTTCTGACCTGTTAGAGTCCAATTTTAGATGTGTAATGTTGTACTGCACTGCTGTTATTCAGCAGCGTCAGAGGGCTGACTAGTGTGCAAACTTAGGAAAATAGTTATAACTAAATAATTTAAGTACACAATACTCAGAAACAGTTTATAATCCGCTGTCATGCGACAGGAACACAAACTTTTTCATTGTGTCATTTTCAAGCACAACATTTGTTTTCCATCTGTCATTTGCACTTTCCAGGTTCTCTGAGGTGAACAAGTAAACACAAGATGGCAGTGTTTAGTCAAATAACTTCTTCGTACGCCACTTCACTGGCTGTGCTTTTACAGCTAGATGATCTTCTCCTCTCTCATCTGTTGAATTTTTCACTTTTTACATCCCTCTAAAAAACAAGCCATTCTTCACCAAAGAAAATTAGCTGTCACCATCCTTCCACCTTGGATGCAGTGACACTTTTCACACTATTAAAAATTGGAGATTAATAGTATTTGCATAACTAAAGGTACTGGCTGTCTGCTTGCTTGATGTTTATGTGAAAGCACCCTGAGAATGATTCCCTTCATGGTTTTTATATTTAGGCCCTGTCTGCATCTTTACACACATATTATGAGATCTGAAACAGGCAGCTTTACACCCCCCCCCCCCCCCCCCCCCCCGCTCTGTGAGATTGGCTTTTGTTTTATTGCCAGGGGCTGGTGCGGACAGTAAGTAACCTGTATACTGCTAAGCTCCGCATCAGGCGCTAAATGTCATGCATAGCCTGTTTTTATTGGCTGATATAGCCTGTTGTGCCCTTCTCCTTTTCCTGGAAGCCATTGTTAAAGAGCTGGTTGTTAATGCTGCTGACCAGATGGGCTCCTTCTCTCCACAGGTCTGACTGAGGGTGTTTACCATGCACTGAGCTGTGGATAACAGGTGAGACTGCTGCTGGTTTGTCGACCAATCAGAGTGCAGCAGATGTCTGGCCTTTGCCTGTAAACCTTTATGTGGCATTTGGGGTCGTACGGAAGTGGGTTTGATAATAACATTGAATCAAAGTGAATTCTGGTTTATATGTTTTTTTTTGTTTTTTTTTACATGAGACTATTATCTGAGATGGTTATGAAAGAGATAACAATAAGCTGCCTCCATATTCAGCCCTCTGCTATCTAAGCCTCCCTGTATACTGAATACTTTTTTGTACTAAAAAACTTGAGTTAGATAAGACTCAAGTATCTTTTTGTGTATCTAATATTTCAGACAACGAATCACCCAGCCATTTCATTTTCCCTTCATAAATTTGAGACATAATTTCCAGAAATGCTCACTCATCCCTTGTGTGACAAAATGTTTCCAACATTAGCTGGGCAAACAGCGAACATTCCTTTCCCTTTCCAATGCAGGCCATCTTGAATTACTGCAATTTGGTATCATGGCAACAGAAAAGGTAAGGCCGGGCCTGGGATTGTTGATGAGTAGTCTTTTAAAGCTTTGAATCAATCTGCCCTTAATGGATGACCTGTGTCTAGCGTGCATGTATGGATTAGTTTGGCTGGAGCACCTGTTCCTGTTCTGTCAACAGCAGATCAGGTTACTGGCTACACATTCACCTGGCTGACACAACTTCCTGTGATTGACAATACATCTGCTCCTGTTCACTGCAGCCCTCGAAATATTACGGTTGAATTTTCCTGAATATTCTAACTTTAATAACTCACTCATAACAACCGGCATGTGCTGGTAAAAATAATTAGGATACATTTCTAAATTATGTGTGAAAGAATTTTAAGATCAATAAGATATACAATAAAAAGCAGAAAAAAAGCTCTCATTACACAAAAAATCTGCTATGACACATCATATTTCCACATATAACTGCCCCAATATCTGTTTTCTGAGTTTAAGATTATATCCTAATGAGGCCTCTCAGGTTGATTATGGAGGGGAGCTGCCAGCATGGCCCAATGAAGCGAGGCTGAGGCTGAGCTTAACATCCTTCCAAGGACAGCTTGTATCTAGCATCAGACCTGGACTGGGAAACAAAGCTCAGTCAAGAATGGGAATAATAGTCTCTCTGAACTTTGCTCCTGAGTATTGAGATTTCCACCCAGATATTGTGTATTACGCATATCTGTCTAGGATCTTGTGATATTTTGAAGAGAACTGGGAAATTAGAGCAGCTGACAGGATATCAAGCATATCTTCTTCATACTAGACAAGTTTTTAGTCACCTAATCAGCGCACATATCTCCTCTCAGTTTCTCAGAGCACATTATGAGGAAAATCCCTTCAGATTCATGGTAACTTCATTCAGAATTAAAAACTGAGAAGTTGATCATTTCTAAGCTTTCAGCCAGCTCCATCATAGGCACATGTGTAACCATTAACTGCTGTTCAAACACACGTCATCCAGTAGAGGTAAACTTTGTAAAGGAGTCCAAATAAGGGAAATACACACTTGTTTCATCCAGTTGGAAAGTCCGATTAAATATGGCCTTGTACTCCTGGTGTGGCCTGACTGCTACTCTTTCACCATCATCTCCATTATTCCCCTGATGATGAAACGATTAGCTAGCAAGCTTTATGCTAACCACAAAGCTGGACAGGTGATGGATGGGGTAAGTGATAGACTCAGCCGGTAGGTTTGGGATGCTTTGTCCTGGATTTCTGACGCCTTCTATCTTGTGATCCATACCGGCCCCCCATTGCCTCCATCCAACCCCCAGATCCACCCCAGTTACCCCCACCAGCTGCCTCTGACCCCTCATCATAGCCCTGTCTCTGCCTGCCATGTGCTGGGAGTCAAAGGGTTCCCACCTATCGCTCATCAGAATGGAACCCCTGCATCTCCTGCCCCACGCACTAAATCACAATCAATCGCTTGGCAGACAGAGATGGATTGGGACATCCACGACCCTGTACCTTTCAGAGAGGCCCCCGCCTTCCAAAGGGCTGCTGTCACTGACAAATAATGGAGGTGATTCTAAGGGGAGTGAGCAGGTCAAGTCTGAAGCCCCTGGAAGGAAGTTATCACAAAGCAATGGAGGGAAATCTTTTCTCTTTAGGAACAACAGTCACAATGTCCAACAGCATGTCTGACAGAAGGACGTGTGGTAGAAAAAGGTTTGCTTTGTGGCTTGAAAAAAATGACTTTACAATAAAATCTAAATCTATCTAAATTTAATTCATGTTTTAGTGATGTGGAGGAAATATTATGGAGGCTAAACTGGTGGGTCTCCTGAGGTATATCAATGTGTAATGCTACTCATCCAAAGTTCATAAGGGTCCATCCCCCAAATCAAAAAACCTTTTGCCACATTAAAGGTTCAATATCAGATATGTACAGAAAAAAAACATTTAAGCATTTCAATACGAGATACATGCATGAATGAAATTACGCTCCAACGTGTCGGCTAGATGTCCGTTAAATGTCATTCTGTCTAACAATCTAACCGTTTGCTAGTCAGTTAGGTAGACTTGACGTTAATTGTCAACTGAAATGCTCCCTTAAATGTTAATTTAATTTAAATAAACTAGGTGGGTTTGCAAAACATGGAAAGTGTAGTCATGTAGAAACAGCCTCACAAATGTGCATCTCTCAATATTTATAAAAGATATTTCATGACAAATTTGGCTTAAATTTTACTAATGTTACATGTATTATGTTACTCACAGTTATTAAAATTTGGTATATCCAGCTATGCTGCTTAAAAGTATACACCAAATGAAATTATGACTATCCTAATGAACTCATTAACACTTTAAAATGGTATATTGAACCAGGGGTGCCATATATATACAAAGATATAAAACCTAAAATGTACTATGTCCTATCAATGAGCTGCCTTAATTCCACAGTCTGTCTGCTGTCCCTTTTTCTCTACTCTCAAAATAATACAATCTTGACACCCTGCCATACATCATCATGTGTGTTTCAAGAGTTGCTGTCTAGTGCTTCCTGATTTACTTCAAAACAGACTGAGTGATTGCATCATTCACATGAGCATTGACAACAAATATCATTCAGACATATAAAAGTCTCCACGATGCCATAACATGATGATTGGGAGTGAAAGATCTTATTCTGTATTCACTGCCAAGGGCTCAAGAAGGATCATTCACATGTAGATGTGTCCTTCTGGAAGTGCCTCAGCTATACAATTTCCATTTAGATAAGGTGTATACACAAATAAAGAAAGGACATTGGGTTCTTCATTTGATTAACTAATCATAGTCTTTGTAATTCCACTCGGAGACCTTGAAGGGCAGTGCTGGGCTGTGCACCCTGATTAGCCTATGCATGATTGCTGCTGCTATGGCACAAATCAGTTCAAGTAACTCAACTCCATACACTACACAGTGGCTGTGATTAAACAGGCGATTAAGACATAGAGAGTTTCTGTCTGTTTAATCCCTTTTCCCATTGTCTAAATAGATAGCCACAGTATATTCCCTGATCACAATAACTGAACACCACAAGAATTGGAGTGGGAGGTGATTAGGGTCTTAAAGCTCCCTGGAGTGTGGCTGCAGGTTGTTTGCGATTAGCTCGAATTTAAGGGTACATTCTGTTCTTATTGCCTCTTGCCGGAGCAGGGAATTCATTATCTGATGTTAAAGCCGAAAGAAGAAAAAAGAGAAAGAAAAAGAGACACACACAGCCCCAGGACAGATGTAATATCTTTAAGTGAGAATGGAATTTATCCACATTTGAGGCACAAAACATGCCAAGTGAGGAGGCTGCAGGTTCACATCATGTTGACAAACCAAACAAAACACTCCTCAACCTCAGGACTCGAGCCTCAAAGTGCTTTAACCCTCTTCCCACATCTCTGCTAGCCCTCTTCATGCAGTACAGTGGTGTCTGTGAATCATCTGAAGGCTGTATAGAAACTCTACCGTCCCTCTCCGTGACTGATCTCTTTTGATAGAGCTCATTATGCAAACTGTTCCCAACTCCCGCTGCATAATTAGCGCTTAATTAATTTGAGTGAAATCTTTCATCTGTCTGTGTCCGGCCAGCTCCTTCCTTCCATTTACAACATGATATTAATTTCAGAGGGGGGAATGGTAGCCCAGCTGATGAAAAGGCTGATATAATTAATCAAGTACTGTATCTTTTTCCTCCGTTTTTTGCAGGAATAATAATAAGTGTGATGAGCAGAGTCTGATTAACCCTATTATGCTCCCTAATTAGGGTGATCATTTAATAATCAAGGAAGCAGCACAATTATAAGAGAATGCAAATTATGCCACCTAATGAAGAGTGTGCCAATTCTGGGAATTCTTTGTTTGGAAAATGTGGCATTCCAAAATCAAAGGTCAAGAAAAGGTTCGTCTCTTAATGTACATATGTTAAGGATGTACTTACATTGTTGAGCCCAGAATGTTTCCAACGCTACATTATTCATCAGAATCTGTGGAGGACAGCCACAACAACAAAATGAAAAAGTACATAGCATGTAGCATATTAATCATTAGTAAAATTACTCTGAAGTCAAAATGATCTGTACATTAAAGGAATAGCTTGACATTTTAGGGAACAGTGATAGATGAGGAAATTGATTAATGGCTGCAAGTAAATTTGTTACTGGAGGCTGCAGCCAGTAAGCTTAGCTTAGCACAGCTAGCATGGCTCTGTCCAAACCAAACAAAGCCCCCTCTAAAGCTCACTAATTTTCATTTGTTTTGTTGAATCTGTCCAAATACTAACATGTAAAAACAGGATGATTTGGTTTTCATTTGCCCCACTGTTTCTTGCCTGGGTGCAATAACTTCCTGGAGTCTCTCGCTGTAAAACCATAGTGAGGCTTTTATGGTTTTGTTTTTTAAATGAAATAGTAATGTGTGCATTAGATCCAGAGGTGCTGGTAGAAGTATATTCTTTCCTCTGGACAGAACCAGGCTAGCTGTTTTTCTGTGTTCAGTCTGTGTGCTAGGCTAAACTAAATGACTGCCATATAGACATGAAAGTGGTGGTGATCTTCTTTTCTAACTCTGGGAAAGAAAGCAAGTGTACTATTGTAACTATTCTTTTAATTTTCAATGCAAATAACTGGTAATAGTATAAAATAAAAAAATAAAAACATCAACACCATGTTAAAATAAACTTATTACCTGGGTAAATTATCACTCTGGGGGAAGAGAGTAGGAGTGACAGAAAAACTGTGAATGTTCGCTGACTCTTGTTATTCCAGGTGCTCAAAGCTGACCAGGCACCAGCTTTTATTTCCCACTGGCCCTGTGTGTTTTATAGAGCCTGAGACCACTGTAAACTCAAGGGCACAACTTTAGTACCATGGACAGCAACCAGTCTTCTCTGGAGTGACTGGTTGCTATTAGAGAACACTCAGTGGGCACATTTAGATCGTAGTTTAAAATGTGACTTTGTGAATATCAATTCTAGAAACAGGACAGTTATGTATCTAACAGAGATTTTAACATGTGTTCAATGCATCTGGTATAAATAAGTGAGATAAGCTGACTAACAGTTAAACACTGTGAGAAAAATGACCAGTGTGTAGCTCCATATGTCAATAGATAAAGGATATGTCCCATTAGGTCTGCCAGGGTCCATCTTTCATGATTCTAGATGATACAACTGCTGTCTACAATTTCATCAAGATAATGGTGACCTCATATATGGAGTCCATGAGCAATGGCCCTGATTTCATTTTTCTTACATGGAGTCATTACCAGTATCATTATAATCTTCAGAGAGCCAGTGAGGAACAGAGGACGGACCTTTTTTGTTGTCTACTTGTGTGAGAAATGCACTGACTACTATGCTTGTCAGTAAGATCCTTTATATGCTGGCTGCTCTTGCTGCAGTGTGTCTGTGTGTGCGCCTCTTCCACCTCTTTGTATCTGTGAGGTGTGTGCATGTGTGTGCGTGCGCGTGTACACATGAATGTACCTCAATTTACTCCCCTTTACCCCCATAGTGCAGCTGTGCCTCAGAGAACTCTTGTGAAGTAATTGAATGAGCTGGGGCAGGGGGAAACCTGTGGCAGCGAATGTGGTGCCCGCTGGCCTTATTATCTGTAATACGGCAGCCGCTCTGCCTGCGCTTTCTCATCCACTCATGAATACAGAAATGAATGTGATGGACGTCAGAGGTGAACGCAGAGGGGAAAAACAGGCCAGAGCCCGTTTTAATCAGCTCCCAGATAGAACAATCACTTTATTCACCTCTGCAGCTCAGAGGTGAATTAGTGTTTAACATTCCAGGGCATGCTTTCTGACAGGGGACTCCACCCCAAACAACCAATGGACTGCGAAGATTATTGAGAGACACTCTGATGCTTTTGATGAGTAAATTAGAGCTAAACATGCCCCTGGGACTCCAGCAACTGATATGCCTGATATGTAGGAAGGCCTCTTTTAATAAGAGGCTCTTTACAAGAAAAGAAAATCTGGTGTTGTCCCTTTGAAGCCTTTGTTCATATGTCTGTACACACACATTAGATATAACCAAGAAAAGCATCTTGTTGTTTCCCTCAAATGTTTTCCCTCAAAATTTTCCCTCAACAATTGTAACCATGCAATTGTTGCAATTGCATTTAAAAACTTATTTTCCACTGGATTTGATCATAAACCCGTACACTGCGGCATGCAGTCTATTTAGCCAAAAGACCATTTTAATAGCTAGTATTACAGAACTGTTTCAGAAATAACATTAAAGCCCTGAAACATCTGTCCTTGTCGTCATAGAGTCATCAGCATCCCTGTCAAAAGTACAGATAACATCAGGGACATTCCCAGTCAACACTGAGGTCCATTAGTCTAAAGCTCAGAGCTATACCACTTTACAGGGCTTTTCACAGTAACCTGGTCTCGTGGGCATCCTTCTAAAGTACACTTTAAAGTCTAGACAGTGACCTCTATGTTGCTCTCATGGCCAAACGGGCAATGTCCCCATTGATCTTGCTGGTACTACAGTCTGACTTCTTTTCCAGAAGCTTGCTACAACCCTTTTACTATTGTTGCTCTTTACAGGTGTAGTTTGGCTGCTCTTCCGTGGTCACACATGTTGACTTTCCTGAGATAGCCTACAGATGGTTTTCCTGGTCTTCTGTGAGAAACCAGCCAGTAGGAATCACAAATGTTTGACCCAACTGGTGGCACACAGTTGACTTTGGTGAAGTGTCACAAGAATTTACCACAAAGACTGAAAAGGTCTTTTTCTTGCATCTAAGATATAATTTGGATTTTTTAATTCGTCAGCTCACCTTTAGTGTTCAGGTTCAGGACAAGCACATGGATTACTGAATACATATGTGATCTGTACACCAACAGAAAAGTCCATCAAATTCTAAATGAATTAATTCATGTGAAAATTAAGACGTAAAAACAACACAAGTTGATTTTTTTTTATAAATCTCTTACCCACTATGGTAGATTTAATTAATAATACTGTTTTTTCTCTAAAACCACAAGACACCGCAGAAAACCTCTGGGTTCTAGTATTTTGATTCAAGTTCCATTAACTTCGGGTATCTGAAACTTTTCTTCTTTTTGGAAATGAGAAGATATTGAATTAAAGGACAGTCCTTGTCCTGAAAAGGCAGGTCAACTAGAAGCAACAGGAATTTGTTCTATTACAGAGAAAAGGCACTTTCTCTCAGGCCAGTGAGTTATTCTACAAAAACAGAGAAACAAATATATTGTATTTACCTCACATTGGAAAAAAACACAAAAAACATGTGACCAGAAAATGCACTGATTAATTTTGACGCAAGACATGCTAAGGTAGATTAATAAACAATGAACAGAAGAGAATTGAGTCATAATTAGAACTGTTTCCCTCTGTAGAAACAGTTTAAATGTGTTTTATAGGAGTCCATTCAGAACTGTTTTTAAAAACCAATCACTTCATCAAACTCTGGCACTGTTGTTCTACTGGGTCATTGTTCTCTTGTTGGTGGCTGCCTGCTCTCAGTTTCAGGGACAAAGGCTGAAGCCGAAGCTGTGCTGTGTCCACAGCCAGCCTGATTAAATCTGGGTCCCTCGCTGGCTCTCTCCATGGTGCTGAAAGAGCCTTCTATCAGATTACAACCAGCCAGAATAGGACCTCAGCTAATCAATTACTATAACTGATTGACAATGCATTGAAGCTGGCCGTGTAGTGAGCACCAATTACAGTCATGTCCTATTGCACTTTAAAATTGGCTCAGGGTTGGTACAGCACATGGAGCTAATCATTCATCTGAGAAGTACAAGAGGTTTCTATACGAGCATGGTGAGAATAAGGTGTAATGAAATAAGCAAACCGACCCACTGCTCCCTCAGTAACCGAAGTTAATGTTTGACAGAAGCAACACAGTGAGATTCCTGCAAAGAGATCTGAGTGCGACTGTTTAGTTACTGCAAGTAAACTTTGTCTGTGTCCTCAGTATTAATCCTTCATCCTGTAGGTGGTGCAATGAAGTAAGAACTGGGCACTGAGACTCAGAAGCTCAGAAATGTTTTACTCTTCAACTCAAACTTCTGGTTGTACAGTTTAGTAATGAAATTCAGGCCTACAACACTTTAAGCATAATTTTAAAGTGATTATTTACAGCAACGTGAACAAATACAAACCCACTGTAAAGAAACATGATTTTACACCAAGTGAGAGTATTCAAAACATTACTTATTCTTTTTAAAATTTTAACCTTAATCTGGGTAAGTACATTGACAGCATAGACTATGGGAAAGAGGAAAATAAATGAGAACATTTAAAATCCTATAGCATGTGATAAGGTTTTGGAGGATGTAGTCGAGCCTGCATTAAAGTGGCTGCAGCTGTATGCTAATTAGGCGCCTATGCTTCCCGTCCAGCACGCGCCACTGAGCAAACACGCGCATGCGTCGGTGTAGCCAAGGCCAGTACAGCGGCCCACGCGCCCCACTGAAATGATCACGGGGGAAAGAGGAACTCGTTAAAATGCCATCAAAGCTTGTACTCCCAACAAACCACGACTAATAGATGCGAGATAGAGGCTGAAAGAACAACAAGTAACAGAGCGCAGGAGGTAAACACGACGTAACATTAAGATTGGATGAAAACAGTTGTGTTTTACAGCAAATATAAAATAGTTTTAACATAGGCGAGACGGCGAAGTCCGGGAAAACAAAAGATAAAAAACACACCTGACGGTAATTAAGTGACGAAAACTTCAAAGTTTGATTTTCGACGAATACTTCAGAAAGAAATGTTCAAACTTATAGTGACTGAATTTAAAAACGTTTTAAGTGCTCTGTTTAGTTTGAACACGTTTTACAACAATCTAAAACTTTTTTTTGTTTTAAGTTTTAGTAAATGCGTCATTTAACCCTCTCCATCCAAAATAACGGTGTGCTTTCAGGCAGGTGAGAAGGCACCGGGACACAGAGGCCTAATGAAAGGATGGCGCAGGCCTGCGGCTCAGCTCCGATTGTGTAATTATTTGACTTGGTCATACTGCAGCTTTATGCAAATGAGGGGAACAATGTACGACGATGGAGATTAATTCCTCCCTGGTCTGCGGACTGAAAGGGGAAAGAATGCGCTCTCTGCCAAGTGGCGCACTGCAGCCTACATTTAGCCTTTATAACGAAAAAAAAATGGGACTAATACACAATGTGTGAAGTATGCATAGAAACCATAGGGGAGCTGGTTCAGAAGATAGGCCACAGAATCTGTCAGGAAAAGTTGTCTTTGTTAGGCAGACGGGGGGCTGCAGGATTACAGGGTTTTACTGAAACTGAGTTTTGTTACAAGAAATTATTAAGAGTTACCAAATCATGAAATTTCCTTACTTGTTTAAGTATGTGAATAAGTACAATGCAGATTTAAATGTTGAAGTATTTTCATTAGAATGGACCCATATTCAGCAATTAAATTAACATCCTTAAAATAGCACATATTTGTACAAATAGTTCCAGACTGTGGTCAGCAACAACAGCAGTAGCAGCTACATTTTAGCTTTGGATGTCTGTGCAGCATTTTGCAACACAACCCTTCGGATGCGGCCTTCTTTGTCTGGAGCACTGATTCCGCCCAGCACGCGTCTAGCTGTGGGCCAGATTGGCCGTGAGTCCCGTTTCACAGTTAAGAGGTCAATTTGCCTTTCAAACGAAAAAAAAAAAAAAAAGACAGGGATATCCAAGCACGGGCAGACGTGGCTATTGTGCACAAAGACCACAGGGCCTTCTTATTACTTATGTATGCAGCGAGATGTCTGATTTATATGTCGAGTTAAACTACCGAGACAGACACGTGCCCTAAAATAAAGAAACACTCCCTCTATGGTGTTTATTTAAGACATAATAAAACAATGGTCTATAAAAAACTGGGCTATATAGTTTGCTGTTAGGCCTGCGTAATGTGCGTAAAAACCGTGCGTAAAAGAGGCTGGAGTATTGATAGAAATATAAACAGCTGTGAGCCGTGTGGGGGCAAACACAATCTTGGGAGAACCTGCACATCAGGCATGGTTTTACAGTCACGTCTATGAGGCGAGGCGCCTCTTTGAACAACATCACAGGAGAAAATGAACCAAACCGATCTTTTGGTTTGTATTTAACCAAGCTTGTCTCGTCCCCGTCTTAATTCTAAATTGTGATGATTGTGGCAGTGACGGACATTTCCTTTTGGCAGCTCTGGGGCCCCCAGAGGAGAGCCACAAAGCCGTGGCACGTGTGCATTTGTATAGGGGCCCATCAGACCGTAAAAAGAGGAGGGTCCCGGCGTGTGCCTCTGTCGGGGAGGGGCTGAGCGCACACGTTAATGTAATAAACCGCCAGTACATCTGCTAAGCTATCTACACATCCTCCAACGAAATCCACCAAACCCAGGCTCTGAGCCCTCCCACAATCAAATCCACTGGGGTCTTGGTTTCATCCGATTGGTCGGGGATGCTGCAACAGGGGGGGCGAGAACAATAGCATCATTCCGGCATAAAAAGAGTGGAGCTATGCCTTGGAGACGAAAACATTTCAGCAACAGAAGGATCAATATACTAGGGAGAGAAAGTCCCATAAGCTTCTAGTGTTGCCATATTTTTAACAAACCTGGATACTCAAGACTTCACCCACCTCCCCGAAGTGCCTTTCCGCTGTCACTCGCCAAGATGCCCAAAGGATTCCTGGTAAAACGAAACAAGAAATCTGCACATGTTTCCTACAGGACTCGGTCAGACGAAGATGACCTCCAGGAGCCACCCACCCCAGCTGCCTTGCCGAGTCAGACGGACCCCTCCCCGCCGATGTCCGTGGCGTCCAGTCCGGACCGCGCCGCAGCATCGCCGGATTTCACAGCAGCTGACGCGCCGGTGCCAAGACTGGAGAAGCCGGCACAGTTCGGGAACCCAGAGGCGGTGTGCCAAGCCCTCTACAGCCCCACCCGGCCCATCAGCAAGGAGCACGACAGGGGATATTTTGAGCGAAGTTTCAATCTAGGCTCGCCTATTTCTGCCGAGTCATTCCCGACACCTGCCTCCCTCTCCGGCCTGGACCATCTCCTGTACGCCCCGGTCGACCTGAAAATCGGTACCAGCAACAGCAGCCGCAGCGGCACCACCAGCAGCCTCCCGGCACCAAGCAACCGGGTCGGCACCAAAAGACCCGCAGCTGACGGTACAGAGCGCAAATCTAAACCCGCCTCCAAAAAACCCAAAGCCATTAGAAAACTCAACTTTGAAGACGAGGTGACGACTTCTCCCGTGCTTGGTCTCAAAATCAAAGAGGGGCCGGTGGAGATGAAGCCAAGGGCGCAGTCCTCCGGAGGAAACAAGCCTTTGGGGGAGTTTGTGTGTCAGCTGTGCAAGGAGGCGTACGCGGATCCCTTCTCTCTGGCTCAGCATAAGTGCTCCCGCATTGTCAGGGTCGAGTACCGTTGTCCCGAGTGCGATAAGATGTTCAGCTGCCCGGCCAACCTCGCCTCTCACCGCCGCTGGCACAAACCCCGGACCACCGGCGCACCGGCGATGCCACCCGCA
Organism: Seriola aureovittata; assembly: GCF_021018895.1. Taxonomy (NCBI): domain Eukaryota; kingdom Metazoa; phylum Chordata; class Actinopteri; order Carangiformes; family Carangidae; genus Seriola; species Seriola aureovittata. The sequence goes on along the minus strand of NC_079376.1, from coordinate 18,376,522 downwards.
CAGGGCATCAAACCTGAAATGGCCAAAATGCCACCGCTAGGTGTCAAGTCAGTCTCCGACGAAGCCAAAGACATGAGTGACAGAGACACCCCGAGTCCAGGTCTGTCCGAGTCGGGCTCTGAAGATGGCTCATATGACTGCCAGTACTGCGGGAAGAGGTTTAAGCGACAGGCATACCTAAGAAAACACATCATGGGACACCAGGCCTTGCAAAAGAAAGTGCTGGAGGAGCAAGGGTTTCAAACCAGCGACCGCGCTGCAGAGCAGATACCGGTGTCATCCTCCTCCTCCACTGCATCATCATCATCATCATCATCATCATCATCATCATCATCCTCCTCCTCCTCTTCCTCCTCCTCCTCAGAAGAAGCCTCAAACCAAAGCCCTCTCAATCTGAGCCCGGTGGACTGCCTGCTGTGCCCGGTGTGCGGGGAGAGTTTCACCAGCAGGGCCGGCCAGGAGCGACACCTGCGCCTCATGCACTCCTCCCAGATTTACCCGTGCAAATACTGCCCAGCCACTCTGTACAGCTCGCCGGGGCTCACCAGGCACATAAACAAGTGCCACCCCTCGGAGAACAGGCAGGTGATCCTGCTCCAAATGCCGGTGCGCCCCGCCTGCTAAAGACAACACAAAACTCGTGCCTTTGATTGGGGGGGGGGGGGGGGGGGGGTTAAAAAGGAGAAACAAAAGAGTAGCTATGGGGTTAAAAAAATAAAGAGTTTGTGATGCTCACTGCCATAACTTTAGGCCAATGAAAGGCAGGGCGGTTTGATGTTTAAGTGGTGTTTAATGAGGTGTCTTTTTCCATGCCAATCAGTGATTGTTGAATGCTTCTCTCTATATTTGAACTACATATAGGCCTATTTTGAGATTTTCTTTCTCAAATTAGTTTATCAAGAAAAAAAAGAATACAAAGCGTTAGTTTGACTGTTAAAGGGTATTTTTCTAGGACAGCACATGTGCTCAATGATAGCTTCTAGACCTAAGAAATGTCTTCAAATTCTCAGAAACCCTCTGCCCATCAAAGCCTTTTGAATTCACCGACCGTGATTGCTCCATCACTGTAGCTTTACGCTAGTTTGTGAATGACTGAACTTATCAACTTTGTCCTGGTGGAAAAAACAGAGTGACTGAAGCATTCCCTGTTTAGTAGAACCACAAATGCCTTTAGTATACAAATAAGCCTAGTCCGAAATAGCCTACATACACATCCAAATCCCGCTGTATAACTGCCTTAAAAAAGTCAACATAGATTGTTTTAATTTTGAATGCTGGCACATATTTTATAATTATTATTGAAGATTGTTGCAATATTTTTCATCATATGTTTATTTATTTATTTATTTTAATTATTTTATGTAACTTATTGTTGTGTTTGTTGTGATTTTTTCCTGTGAATCGTTCTGGAAGTTTACATGTCGTATAGCCAAAATGTTTTTTTTGTTTCTTTTGTCAGGTTTATGAGTTGTGATAACTGTCGTGGGTCGGGTTTTAATCTTCAATCTCCACAGCTCTTGTAAAAAGAAAATAAAAAAAACGTAAAGCTCTTACCTTAGATGCAATCTTTTTTAAGGACAAGTTATTTTTCTTAAATGTTGGCTTTTATAGCGCTTTGATTGTATGTGTATATCGTTGTTGTCTATCGAAATAAAAATATTTTCAAAAGGACATATGTGGTTTCATGGTAACTTTTTTCAGATGGAGTGAGAAGCAGCACATGACATTAATGGACTTTATTTCTTAACGAAAGAACACCATATTTCTGGGGGCAGTTTTGTATCATTGACATGAATTAGTTTAGTGACTTTAACTCAATCTAACAAACAATTCTAACTGATCCTAGTTTTGATTGTCCCTCGTGTTTCTGTAATTTTCTCTGTGTGGGGAACACTTTGACTGATAGTAAATTATTTCAAAAACTACTTATAAGCTACACATTATCGTCTCAAACTGACATAAAGAATAAGACTAGGGATTATTTACTTAGAAATATATGGATTACTCCAAAATATTTCATAAAGGTCTCTTATTTTGTAGTGTTGTTTTCAGGACACAATTTGAAACTATTTTCCTGCGTGCGTGTAAATCATACCCTTAAAAACGATCAAAATGACCCTCATATATTCCCTCATTTTACAATTATTATTATCTTAAAGTTTTGTAGGGTCTTATTTAGAAAAGTGCTATATAAATATAATATCCCACTGAAACGTTCTGAGTTGCAAAAATCAATTGCAGTTTTGATTCAGTTGTTGATCAGGTGTTTTATAGCTGCTTCCCAAAGTGGGGTCCGCGGGCCTCTGAGGTTACTGCCCAAGATAGGAAACAGCTTAATTTCACACGAAACAAGTTTTAACTGAGTCAACAGGCTGTAACGTGTCATTTCTCCCTCTCACCGGGTCACAGTCCACAACTGCTGCGCATCTATTTAGTCTTCCCTAACAGGAAAAAGAAACCTCAGAAGCCCCCTCGGCCAAACCTTTTGCCTTCGATTCCCCATTTATCAGACTTGTTCGCAGTAAATCATCGCTGCAGTGGCTCAATAGACGCCGTTTCCTTGCCACAGAGAAGCACTTAGGGCCTAATCATAAATTCCCTCCTTAATACCATGTCAGGACATGACAGGAGGACAAAGAGGTGGTGGATCAGAGCTCACCTCTGGAGCAGTAAAACATCTGTCTGCTTTGGAGGACTCATGCAGCTCGATTTTTGTTAAGCTTCTGCTGATTTAGGACATATCATGGCTCAGCTGGCTTCATATCTGACCTCCAGAACCTGAAAAGCATCGAGTTAGTTAGTTAGTTAGTAGTTGGCAGCTTCCAACTGTCCGCATGGATTTAACATGTAAACTTCACTTCAAGTCTTGAGTAATCTGGAATTATAAAATATTATAAATAAAAAAAAAGAAATCACCTTTAGACCGACTTTAACTCCTGAGTCTCTTTTCTTGCCACTGCAGAGTGTGGCTACCTCTCACTTCTCACTGACACTCTGCACCTGTCCAAGGCCCAAAAAACATAAACCCTTTTTTTAAATTAATGAGTGTCACTCCCCCTTAAGGCATCAGTGACAATACATCAAGACAGAGTTTTTGAAGTGTGAAAATAGACCACAACCATCAGTGTGACACATTAAATAATATAATCTGGTAATAATCACTGGGACACCCAGCTCCTGCCCGTTCTGCTGTAAACTACCTCAGAGCCAGTGATTGAGGCCAGAAGAGCCCAGAGCTGGATGAAAATGAGGTAACATTAGGCTTCTTTCTCACCCTTTTTCACACACACAGTTTTAGGGCTCCAATTACAGTCAAGTGCTTTTCTTCCATCTCTATGTGGCTCAGGCGAGGCAGGGCACCCGTAGGTGCTGCAACCATTGCACCTGTACCTCCTGGTGAGGTTCAATTATGCTGGCCTGCCCTAAGCAGGGCTGAGCAGCAGGGGAGACAGATGGGAGGAGGGTCAGGTTACCCCTGCTGCTGCTGCTGGTTCTAACACGGCCAGGCCACGGTCAGGAAGCCCATGGTAACAGCACAGACACACACAGATAAAACCCACACCCACTACCCCTCAAAATCTGTGGCTGCAGAATTAATGTGTTGTTGTGGAGAGAGAGAAAAAAAGCAACAAAAGATCAGTAGAATTTCAAATTGATTTAATGAAATGTTTCAATTTTCACATTTCTAATAAAGATAGCAGGTCGTTAAAAACAGTTTGATATGTTGACAAGTAATGATGAAATCTTCAAGCTTTTTTTCCTCTTTCTCTTATACAAAGATTATATTACAGGCATTAATATATTTATATTCAGAGGACGCTGAAGCCCTCAAATTTGACACAATGTACAAGGATTTCTAAAACGAGAAGAAAAGAAACAACATACTAGGACTAACACTAGCTCGTTTTCTTCACGTATATAAGACACACAATCCTTATCTTGCTCCAAACTAACATCTCCAGTGACTAAGCCACCAAAAGGGGGGCACAGACCCCTTCAACAGACATCATCTATAACCTACAATCTTTAGATCAGCATCCTGGGTGGTTCCTTCAAGTGGCTTTGGGGAAAATAAAAACCAGAGGTGTGATCCAGGCCTATATATCTATACATTCTTCAAAAAAACAAAACAAAAACAAAACAACAAAAGCACAAAAATGGATTTAACTCACACCACCTCCACACTCCTGCTGTTTGGATTCTCTGTTTTCTGGTCAGAGACTTAAACAAACAAAGGGAGGCGAGATGTGAGAGATGGAAGAAAGATGACAGGTGAGCGTGAGGAAAGTAAGGCATAGTAGTGCAACAGATGGGGATAGTGTTGCAGCTTGGGTGGAGCCCTCAGAGGGTGTGAGTGTATAATGTGTGTGTGTGTGTGTGTGTGTGTGTGGAGGGAACACCTGGCTACCACAAGCAGGACAGGTTGGAGGCCTGGCTGTCGTTGCTAGGAGGGCTGTTAAGAGTTCAGCTCTGGCATGCCACCTAAACCCAGCCCCACACCCCGTCCTGTGGCCCTAGGAGGTGACATGAGGAGAGGATCATGGGAAAGAGGAGGGGTTGGTGCCACTTGATTTCATTCACGGATAAAAGACGGAGCAGCGTGCCACCTAAAATAAAGACTATAAACAGAGAGGCCCCACGACTCCAAATCCATCAGTTGTTGTTGTTTTTCTTGTTGTGGGAAGCACAAGACGCTGACCTTTAGAGACGCAGGGGAGGAAAACACTGTTTTTAGACGGCTAACAAGGAGATGTGGTGCAGGGCGTCCATGGGTTGTCTCAAATGATGAAGAGGAGAAACTGAAATCTGATTATTGGCAGCGGAGGTGGTGTGGGACAGCATCTTAGAGGACAGACATTACACAGGCACTGTGAGAAGCTCCCTCAGCAGAAACACACACACACACACACACACACACACACACACACACACACACACACACACACACACACACACACACACACACACACACACACACACACACACACACACACACACACACACACACACACACAAGTGCATGGAGTTAAGATTCACCTGAGGCTCTGGTGGTATTTTTCCTCTAAACAGCAGATGAATACATAAAACAACACGACAGCAAAATAATTCATCAAATAGTCCTCTCTCTATATACATCTAGCAAACAAACATCAGCAAATAAATTTTAAAGCAATATACATCCATGGACAAGGAGAGACATTCTAGTTAATCAATGACAGAGAGTGCAAAAACGTTGTTTGGGAACGTTGGAATGTCGATGTCTTAGCCTCACAGGACAGGGAAACTGATAGCAGAGGAAAGAGACAGGAGGAACTTATTCAATTACCGGACATGAGCCTATGTTAACAACGTCAGAAAACAATTACAAACGCAGTCTTTTCTCATTCCAGTGGAGTTGCATAAATCAAATCATGACACAATCCATCAGAATTCATTTAAAAAGGAAAATTAGAATGATAAAAAAAAATCAAAAACAAATTTAAATTCAGCTCCAGTTAGAAAGACGTCACTGATTGTCCACTCTGGGTTCAAAACAATTAAAAAGCCTCCGACTACACGCACTACAGGGACTCTGTGCCCAGGAAGTTTGTGTAGTACAAATCATTCTGGGGAGGTGTTCCCCATGCATCAGTCTTTTCTCCTTTTCAACTGTTGGAGGATGGTCCCCGAACATGATCCCAACTGATGCTACAGAGCAGGACAAAAACATCACCCCGTCACTAGCTGAAGTGGCATCTTTGACACAGAAAAGGTTGTGGCAGGTGCAAAAAGAGGTAAAAAGGCAGACACATTTATAAATGGATACCAATGTCTTGTGCAGTTTTAGCATGATGCCATTTACAGCTGTGTCATTCAGTGCTTTGTTACATGAAGTTCTGAGATAGATGAGATACAGAAACAGGGTAAAGCAGTCTCCCATTCCCTTACTTTATTAAGAACTTTGTTTCTATAGTGCATTAAGACTGCACTAGCAATGAGAATAAAAATGACATTTTTTTCTGTCACATGTTGCTTTAAGACTTCTCAGTAAAATCAAATCTTCCTATGTTGCTGATTCTTAAGCTGAAACCACCAGGATGAACATAAATAGCTTAGTCTCATGTGCATCTCGATTAACGCAGTAAAACACCACAACAAACGGAAATGTATCAGTGAAATCAATGATTGCCACTTAAATTAAAAAAAATGCAATATGCTCCAGTTACATCTTTATATGACACAAAATAAAAAAAGAAAAAGAATTCACGCAACAAAAAAAAAAAAGAAAAAAGAGAAAAAGAAAAATAGAACTCTTGCAGTCACGGCTGGGTGTGTGAGGTTCTTCGAGTAAAGATATTAAAGGCTGCATCCAGGGGGGGGGCGTTGGGGATGGGTGGGTGGGGGTGGGGGCGAGTTGAAGAGCTCAGTTGGAGGATTTGCTTATAGCGCTGGCTGATCGGCGGAGTTTTCCTGAAACTCTGTTCTTTGTGGCACGGGGCATAGTGGGAGAGACCTGGTCGACAGAGTCCGTCGTTCCTGCTTGGGCGCTGGCTTCGGTGCTCGTGCTGCCGGTGAAGGAACCTGGGAGAGAGATGGAGGGAGAGTTTGTAGACAGAAACAAAAAAAAAAAAAAAAAAAAAAAAAGACAGCAACAGAGAGACACAGAGCTGGTTAGACATGGCAGGGGTTCATTGGGCTTTGCGTGATTGTTGTATATCCCAGCATGCTTTGTCATGCATGTGGCTGCTCCCAAAATCAAGATTATCCAGGATTTTCACCAAGATTCACAAATTTTCAGAGCAAACTGTAAAAAAGACAAGGGTTACAATTTGAGTTTGTTCCACCCTTAAAGTCATCAGAATGAAGATGTGAGAAAGCAAATAAAATATTTCAGAAATCACATGCCTTTTTCACATGCTTGTTAAAAGAAAAGCTGCCTTTCTTCCCAATACAGTGTTTCCAGATGCTTATGATATAAAAAATGATGGGTAACCTTTGTAGCTATGGGTAAAGAAAAAAAAAGTATTCAGTTCGCAGTGTGACAACAGAATGCTTTGAATGAAAATAAAATTACACATTATGCTCTTGTTGTGAACACGTAGAGCCTTCCCACTGTCAAACATTGTCCTTTTCAAAAAAACTTCCCATCCATGATTACGGGATGGCAAAAAGCAATAAGCTGGGAGGTGGGCATGAAATGCTGGTGAGGACAATCAAGTATTGTGAACGCCGCCCTGACTTTCTCAGTGTGTCTCTGACCAAACCCCACCCCCCCCACCCCCCCACCCCGCGTCTGCCCCATGCCTCGAGTTTAAACAACTTTTCTGCTTTGTCGAGATGGCATCTGGTTGCCTATTTTCTTTCCTATCCTTTTATTTCCTGCCATTTTTCTGAGGCATCTCAAGTTGCAGCGGCTAAAAGGAATGGCAGATGGCTGGAGTAACAGACACTCAGCAGCACAGTGGACACCGGTAGCATCCGGGGCCGCGGCTCACTGGGAGAGGAGGGCTGGGCTACGGATGAAACATTGGGTGTGTGTTTTGTGAAGGGCTATAGAGAGAGGAGGGGGGTCCGAACACGCATTCTCAAATCTGCATATGAATATAAAAAAAAAAAAAAAGGGACGGGCTTGGCTAAAAATGTGGGCTGGCCTTATGGGCAGAACAAATCCTGCATTCCCGTATTCTTCTACTCATTCCTACAGTACACTTTTTCTTATAAACTAAACTCCAACTGTGTCTGCTGTAAAGACACAGGATAGACAGGAGGAAGCAATCCACCTTTTAAAGCTAATATACACAGACAATATTGTGGTATAGTTCACCACCCACTCAACAGACTTCCCTTTTCGTTTAGCAGCCATTAAAACATGCTGCACTAAACAGTCATCACTCCCACTGTGGCACTTAATGACTGTGGTTGCATCAGTTTCTAAATGATGTTCTTCTTTGTATGGCCTTATGTAAGAATTAATTTTCATAGTAAGTTATAGAGTGAAAAAATAACCCAGATCCAGAGGAGGCTAATGTGTCATCATTATCGTCATTATAACCCAGCATTTCCGCTCCTTGCTCAGCCCAAACTGCCTTACAGTGAGGTTAATTTCAGATGAAGAGAAGAAGGGGGAGAGAGAGAGAGAGAGAGAGAGAGAGAGAGAGAGAGAGAGAGAGAGAGAGAGAGAGAGAGAGAGAGAGAGAGAAACATGAGAGTTTAAATGGCCCTGCAATCCCATTGGTCCCCTCTGCAGCAGTTCAAACAAGGCTTTGGATGACAAAGACGTCTTCCAGTGCGGCAGGTGTTAGTCTCAGAGTCTGCCCCAGGCAAACAGGCACACTCCAACAGGAGGAAATGAGGGGGGTGGAGGGATTGAGGGGGGGGAAAAAAGGAAAGAAAGAAAAGAGAAAAGTGTTTGCTGGGAGAAGAGATAAAGGCGCGCCACATGCAAAAGCGAGGGCCAGAAGTGTAGCCGTATTGTTCATGCTGCTACTTAGTCAGGTGCTAATTGTCCCCACTGTGCATCTCTCTCAATTACCAGCCTGGCCTAAACAGTAGGACACCCCCCAAATAAACAGCCTGGTTTCTCTGTTCCCTTCTCTTTGTCAGAGCACTCAGTAAATAAAGCTTGGTTAGTGCTGAATGGAAAAAGGAAGGGTGGGGGGAAAACAGCCAGGATGAGTGAACGAGCGAAGGGTAGGTAGTCCGCTGGACGGAAACAAGCTTCCGGTCTGACTCGGGGCTTACCTTCACCATAAACAGTATTTGGACCTTTAAGATATTTTTAATCTAAAAGGGAAAAACAGAGTAGAGCATCATGTGAGAGAGCAGTGGACACACTGACACACACACCATACCACATTGCAGTAAAACACAACACAACACCGCTGAAAAGTCGGGGGTGGAGGCAGCCTGTGTGGTGTCGTGGTTAGTTTTCAATGGAAGGTTTAAAAGTCGAACAAGGTTAACTGATTTGGGTGATGAGTTAATCAACAAGTGTTTTCTGAAGATACCTCGAAGGCCACAACGTCTGGTGGTACCTGATGAATCTGTCCAATTCACAGATTTCAATTCAAATGAAATCCAAAGCACAAATGGTGGGCAGTTCACATGGCAACAACAGGCTGAGAGACATTTAGCAGCAATGTTACAAGTAGAGAGGGTTAGGGTGACAGTAAAAGATGCTGGGGTCATGAGAGCTTTCAAGTTGTTTTATCTAATACACAGAAGCAGTGGCTTTCTCATGTGCAGTTATTCATTTGGAAAAAGTTAAAGAGAATGAACACTGACAAAAACAGTAAAAACCGAGCAAAGCAGTGCAAGGTGTAACACAGTGAGGGGCAGAACACTGAGGATGGAGTCTTGGGGTCCATGTGACTAGCTCATGCAGGAAGCTGTGGTGCTTGACTGAGGTTGCAGGGTGAGAGTGAGGTTGCATTCAGGATCATTGTGGATGAGGCTGTGGAGGATATTGACGAGCCAAAAAGGTAATGGTTGACTGACAGGGAAGGGCAGAGGTTAAATGTCTTATGGCAAACACTGAAGAAACAGTGCAAGAGCACTCAGCAATTAGCATGCAGGGCCTGTATTTTTTTTCAAGACCTGCTTTGCTTTTACAGAAGTGCTAAATCTAATGCAACCGCCAGTTATTTGGCGATGGTGGGGTTCGCAGTGACCTAAATGAATGAATCAATGGATGTTGATGGGCTGTGGCTGGGCGTCATGCCTAGTGTGGAGGAAGCAGGCAGAGTCTTACAGTCCAGTTTGGCCCAGGGGTACTCCATGTCCCAAACCATCCCCGGCCAACGCCTGCACGCTGTCATGGAGCATGGATGACATGTTAGTGGCAGCAATGGAAGCCAGAGCAGGATGGACAGACAAGACAGATGGATGGGTGAACTCGCGTATAACCATAACCACACACACACACACACACACACACACACACACACACACACACACACACACACACACACACACAGGGAAAAAAGAAAAGGCATGGGTGGGCAGCAGCACATTTGAGAAGAGTGAGAATGAGGAGCAGTGTCAGCCAGCCATCACTGCCACATTGAAGCTATATGCTTGATGGGACACAGAGGATCAGGTATGACAGACTACAGCGATAAGGATTTATTCAGATGCATTATAAATGTAGCCTCAAGCATTAAACATGTCATGTCTATGGTTTTGAAAAAAACAAAAATGTGTTGGCTACAATTTAAAAATGTATAAGAACACATGAAAAAACATTCAAACAACTGTAGAAACTGAGAGAAGCTGCTATAGATAAAACATTTAGTCAATTTGTCAATTAGCTGATTGACAGTTTGACATTTTATACATTCCAAGATTAATAAAGGAAAACATGTCAGATTTACGGATAATAAAATAGTAGTCGCACCTGGAATGCCTGTGTTTTCTTATGAACGACTTTAGTTTTTAGATTTTTCCTGATGAATTTCTAATTCAATTTCTAATTTATTTGAATTAAAAAAAAAAAAAAAAAAACTTTACACACTATATCCCAGTCTCACACTCACAGTATATTTTGAATGTTTGTCCAAGCACCTCAGAGAGGCAACAGGATGTTCACACATTCACACAACAGTGGAATATTCACAACACAAGATGCTGCATGTCCAAGGCTGTTCCATACAACAGAAATATTGTTGATGTCTTATGCGTCATTTTATATCTTCTCTGCCAAAGTTCAGCCTTATAAATCTGGTACTTTGAGAAATAACTCCACTTGAATTAAAACCCAGTTCTGATTGGCCCAGAAATCTGTCTTAAAACAATTCTCACATTCCCTAAGAGTATGATTTGTTGCTGTAATTGAACCCTCTGTCCATACCGGCCACAGAGAGAATTTTGTACTAAAAAAAGGTGTGTATTGGCTTTGGCTGAACGTTAGAATGCATTTTGACACAGTGGATTTCGTCCCCCCTCACTTTGAAGCTGCGTTAGGAGAAGTTCAACAGCCAGTGCTGGTTTCTTTTAACTAGGTTTGAAAATATGTGAAACTTTAACTCCATTCTATAGAAAATGGCTGAGCAAAGGTGATTTGAGAAATGACTCAACAACACTCTTATACTGGATAACCTACAAAAAAATGCATTACAGTATCCTAGGAAGCAAGTGCTTCCTGAATAAAATATGAATGGACACATACGCACACACACGCACGCACACACACGCACACGCACACGCACACGCACACACACACACACACACACACACACACACACACACACACACACACACACACACTCACATTAATCTATTAATCTATTTTCATGCACAGATTCCCGGAGAAATACAAATTACCATTCAGAACGAGTTTCCGCAGCAGTGAGGGTGACACAACAGCCTCACAGACTTCATTATGTTACGGCCTCTCACATTAGCCGCAGCGTTATGTCCCATGCTGTGAAACATTATTTTCAAGCCTGGCTAACCTCTCTAACCTCTTCCTGTCCAGCCACAAAGGAAGCCATGATTGAAATAGTCCACAACGCCAGCACCAGCTGACATGATGGACCAAGCTTTGGGCGATTACAACATGTTCTTTCTTTTTATTCTTCTGTATCAGTATCTATGTTTCCCCCTCAGTCCTTCTCTCTAAGCTGGTTTAGTGCTGAGGATGAGAGGAGGTGACTAGAGGTCAGTCTGGGCGGATTTTACACCTCTGCAGGAGACATGGACAAACAGTATGGTAACGTGGCTGACCACCTCTTGCCTGCCTGAATATCGCACCTGCTGTCTGACAATCTGAAGTCCTACGCACACACACACACACACACACAATCACACAATCACACATACACACAGTCTAGGACATTCACAATTAACGATAAAGAACATGATAAAAATATGACTAAACTTTAAAATGTCTACAAAACATAAGCACTGACAGATTTGAAAATGAAAAGACATTATGGTGTCGTATTGTGGAGTGCTTTCCGTGTCAAAACAGAACGTGTGTCGGGATCCAATAGAGTGGAAAAGTGCAATTCTGTATTGATTTCAGTGCTGTTGCAGATCGATCAGAGCTGGTACAAGTAGGAAGAACAAGATAAGACACGTTTTCCATTCTATTCATCACGGACTGATAAGAGTGCTGTGCTGACATCCGCGAGCTGCTGTTTGCCGGGCGGATCTCTTAAGTGTTGGTGAATGAGCTCATGAAGTCGCATGCACACACACACACACACATACACGAACGCACGCATGCACCCACACACAAACACGCACTCTGCAGCCGCCGTTTAACAAGGCTGCTTATATTCACAGGAAAGTAACTGCACAGAAAGATGCAGTTGGAAACGAGAAGAGATGAACAAAGTAGCGTGAGAGGGGCTTGAGGAAGTGGAGAAAGCGGAGTGTTTGAAGTCAGTCGGATAGCGTGAAGAGCCCGGGCCCGTCGTTTGATATTCATCAGTGAGCGTAGGCGTGGAAGAAGAGTGGAGAGAATGAGCAGGGTGGAGGAGGAGGTGAAGGGGGCAAACAGGTGTGCTGTGGAGGAGGAGGAGGAGGAGGAGGAGAGACTAATATGGAAAAAGAGGCAAGAAAAGAGATGACGAAGAAGGGGGAAAGAAGGCATGAGGGGAAACAGTGGAGACGCGATGAAGCAGTGGTGAGACGGAGAGACAGAAAGAGATGGAGTGGAAAGAACTTAAAGGAGAACAGATGTGCAGCTTGGCTCATTTCTCACCTGTCCCACTCATTGGGTAGCCAGGAGAGGGGGAGAAGACCTGCGAGGCAAAGTCTTCAAAGGTCATGACCTCTCTATGGTTCTGAACAATGGCCTCCAAGTAGAGCGCCCGCTCCTCATAGCTGGTTAGCTCTTGTTAAGGGACACAACATTATGGCATGTTGGAGAAGAGATAAAACACGGCAACAAAGTCAAGTTTACATGCAATTATACACAGTTCACATAAAATAATCACATTTCTGAATACTGTTAAAACTTCCATTTGTGTATTGCACAGTTCATCAGTTGGGAACAAATCATAGGATGGGTTACAAATTGAATTTTTTCAGTGGTGCACTGCAGATATACACTGTAGTGTGAGAGCGGGCTGGGAGAGCGAGAGGCAGCTTTACTGGGCAGGGTGGCTTCACCATCACCAGCCCAGCCAGAGGCAGAGATGGAATAATCAGCCATGCCACACAGCCCCAAAATGAGAAAGCAGTCTCCAAAATAATCGTAAAAAAGAAAGAAAGAATACATCACTACTGGCGTGATGCTCCGAACCTCTCCACTCCCCCTCTCTCATCCCTCTCTTCTCTCTAATAGAACCCCTGCTGCAGGCAGCATGTCTAGGACCACCCTCCCCGATGTGCTGCCTGCCACTTCTCCGTGCCATCAGGGGGAAAATTGGAGCCATTTGAAATTCAGAGTGACAAGCAGTGACTGGAGCCTGGGCAGCCAGCATGCAGGATGGATGGCCGGATTTGAAATGGGAAAGCTCAGATATATAAATAAATAAGAAAAATAAATAAATAAGCCTGCAAAATGGCTGCCGGGTGAGGGTGGAAAACATTCTGATGGCCATTATCATATCATTATCATAGATATATCGTGCTAAGTCTGTTGTGGAATGGAGGCAAGTGCTGGATAAAATATGGTGCAGGGAACTATTGGAGCAAAAAGGTCTATCTGATGGCATAATGGTAGTAAGCACTCTGAGTGTGTGCGCATGTTTGACAATGAGTCTGATTATTCTCACGGCTGTCTGTTGTGGACATGTTTCCTTGATTGACGACACCTTACAAATTGCTCGACAAACACACGCACTCTCACTCTCATACACACACAGCTCTAGCAACTGAGCACTGACACCCCCTCCCTCTCCCTCTCCCTCATCTCATTATGATTGCCAGGGTGGAGTGGCATAGGCTGTTGCTGACGCCAAGGCTGAACCAGGCTGAGCTGAGATAGGCTGGACTCGGCTGAGAGGCTCTGGTCTGGGTTAGACAGATAGGACGAGACAGTGACTGGGAAGTGGGCCTGATGTGGGCACATGCCGCCACAGCAGGGGCCAAGGCAGCCATGACCAATGGCTTTGAGGGGAACCGTGGCAAAGTGGGGGTGACGGGCACCTGAGCCGGGGCACACCAGAGGGTACGATGGCCAAGGTGCTCACAGGGACAGACAGAGATGGACAGAGGGCAGAATAAGACAAAGGAGAGGCTAAAAGAGAAAACAGACAGTAGGATGGGTTTTGATAACCATGTAAATGGTAGTGATGTTCAGGTCCACACGCCCTATGAAGCAAATAATTATAATAAAGTCTAATATTGTCTATTTAACAACAAAGACAGGAACAGCATTATTTTAATGTGGGTGGCAAACATTAGAGAAACATGTTCCTCAAATAGAAATACTTTTGTTCTATGAAAAAAAAAAGTTACAGATGGTTCTCAGCAATGTTTTTTCTGGGAGTCTTATATAAACACTTGAACCCTTGTCAGCACAGAACACCAAGAAAATCCATTAAAATAAAAGCTCATATTTCTCACCTCAAAGACGAAAGGAGGAATGGAAAGACGAGAAAAAAAATGTAGGAATTAAACAGACCAAAAGACCTGTCAACTAATACACTGTACTTAATTGACCATTCTTTACAGGGCCAATATCCCCATTCAAGACATGCAGAGCAGCATGACTTTAAACACATAAAAGCACTTCCCTGTGCGCTCGAGATCTGTCTTCCAGTCATAGCCAGACATGCAACATCACCGTTTTCTGTCACTTGCTGGAAACAGTGTTGGACAAAGAGTGGGCATCCCAGGCTTTGCTGCCATGGTAACTTAGGTCACAGCTCTGTGTGGTGGGTCATATCCAGGGTTTCATGGATGACAGACAGAGAGAAAGGATGTTTGTAAAAAGAACAAAATGTGCCCATGTACGTGATAAGTGGAAGACAAAATATAGAAGAAGGAGAGACTTAATGAAAAGAAATGAGAGAACTTACAGGGAAGCCGATAAATGAAAGACAAGGAAGGATAGAGAGGGAAAAAGAGAACCACAGCACAGCGTGGGTCAACAGAGCCATATGGCTGTCCATTATCAGAGATGCAGATGACTGGAGGCCTGTTATTGAGATTCCTAAAGCAAATATTGACTCCAGCTGGAGCAGACGCTCCCTCTGACTCTGACACACGCCTCTCCTCCACTACTTCCTTCCGCTGCCCTCTATCCAAGTTAGCCGAATGGATTACAGTGGGTGAGAAAAAAAACTTCAAAAGGATAAAATAAAGGGAGAGGGTGTAGAATTATCTAGAGATGAGGGAACATATATGACGGGCAGTCGGGGAGATGGAGAGGCGGTAAGGGAGGGAGACTAATAAAAGGCATTTCGGAGATGAGTGAAAGCGAGAGCCATAATCACCTCATTTAAGTAAATGTACGATGCTATCTGTGGGTAAAAAAATTGCTGCACAGAAATCAGACCTGATGCACAGTGAGGAGTAATCTTGTCTCCTCTCCCTCTCTCACTCCCTCATCTTTCTGTTTGTCTCTAATTGCTAAGCCATGGGCACAGCTTGTTCCCCTGCATATGCACAGATGCTGCTGCCTCCATGCAGTAACTTAATCAAGGGATACGTCCAGAACAGTGACGCCAAGACTATGTCCATGTCATGGACACCAAACCCACTGACACTGACCTACTTTTGGGGGGAAAAATAGGCAGCAGCTACTGCTGATGAGGGAGAGCTTCGTGTTTGTGACAACTTTTTCTGGAAAGGTGAATCACAAAATACAACTTACACTTCATAAAAATGATATGTGTTGTGAAAGCCTTCCTCATGAACTCTATTACTGTATTGCAATAATTCTCCACCATATTTTGTGCTATAAAAAATTCCCATAAAGCTGGGGATGAAATATAAAAAGGAAAATGCAGACAGGTCTACATTTCCACAGATGGACTGCAACTCAAGTCACCCGTGACATAACTGCCATTTACAGCTGAACTGGGCGGACAAGCAAGACAAGCCAGTGTTTGGGAGGAGTGTGTTGCACCACTCTGGGAATTTCCAAGGAACCCCTACGTTCCAAGTGGCTGAATTCCTATTAGAGAGAAGAGAAGTAGACCAAATGTAATGGTGGCATCAATTGGGATAGTAACGACAAAAAACTGGATACATGTAGGTCGTGTTGATGAGGGTGGGTGAGTGAGTGAGTAGAGGCTATAAAAAGAAAAGCACAAATCCAATCTATTAACTACAACATTTACACATTTAGGATAATGTGTTTTAGTGGATAACAGTCTGTATCCAGCCTGTGCCCTGCTCTCTTTCTCTTATCACTTGTGGTGACAAACACTGGTGACATATGGACGGCATATGATATGTGAGTGTAGGTGTGTATCCCACACACACACACACACACACACACACACACAAACATACAGGTCAATTATGCACAAAACAATTATGCACAAAGTGCCGCTTACAGGCCAAACAATAGATGGTGAATGTGGCTAAATAAAAACCAGTCATCAGTCTAAAACATTACAGCTGTGAAGACGCATGTGTATGTGGGTCAACATACATGTACATGCATATGTATCTGTGGGTGTGTGCACGTATGTATACATATGCATGCGTACCGTCCAGATGGCAGAGGGGTTGCTCTGGGGGAATGGTGGGGTCAAGCATCTTTGTGGATCAAAGCCAAGGTCAGGGCAGCTGCAGTGGCCCACGTTCAAGGTGAATGGAGGCCTCAGATGGCTCTTCATTAGCAGGCTGCTCCATCCCTGCTGGACCCCATCGGCCAACCAACACCAACCCCTCATCATCATCCCTCTTCTCCTCTTTTCTCTGTCCGTCCACAGGGAACTGTCCTGAAAATGCCTGTCCACTGGGATCCATTTTGTGCCGTGTGTAACCCCACCCGGCGCTCGCAGACACGCACACATGCTCACACACGGGCGTTTGTGCATAAGTAGGCACACAGACTCAACACACACACACGAACACCCTCCACCCAAAAGAGCCTGTGGCGACCTCTGAACTGGTGTATCTCTGGAGAGCAGCATCCTGACCATCCAGCCTCAGTCTTTGTGTCCCTCAGTCCCCCTGCTGACAAAAGGCCTCACGCCACCACTGGCCTATGACACACACTCAACATCTTTTAAACACACACAGCCAGCAGGGACATTTACGCATCTTGGCTTCAGATGGTGCACCTCTGCTTAAAGATACTCTGAATGTAAACAGTTTATATTCAGAGTTGGTTTCCCACCATTTCTCACCACCAGCACATTGTGTGTATCCTCAGTGTATTCCCTTTCTCACTGGATTTTAAAATAATCTTTAAACCTGCTTCATTAACATCCATGTTTACAAGTGTTGGAAGTCTTCTTCCCCACTTTTCGCAAGCCCCTCACAAGATTTCTTAATTCATAATCACCACCAACTGTCAATTAAAAGAAAATCATGAAAACAGGGAACTGCAAAACTCAACTGACTTAAGAAAGTCAAATTTTGAAGAAAATCTATATTTACCTATCTTTGCTACTATAATGAAAACTGATATTAGCTACATTATGATTCCTTTGAGCACCTTTGAGTCTGGTTCAAATTCTCAGGACATACCTTTCAATAAAAGGTCCCTCAATTCAAAGAGAAGCCATGAATTTCAAAGAGTTTTAAGGAGACCATTGAGACAGAAGTGCGACAGATACAGATTCTATTATAAAAATGATCTCAGAACTGAAGGGTCACAAAACCAAGGTTGTTCCATCACAATGAAATGCAATGCGGTTCAAAGCATGAGCTTACAATGTGCCCTAAGTCAGTTAGTGTCATAAAGGTTTTCGTCAGGAGATGACCAACAAGCCACTGTATGACAGCCCATCAGTTGAAGGATCATGAGAGCATAATGGGACAAAAAAAAAAGATTTGATCTGAATGTCAAGTGGCCAAATGTACTTGAGTAGCCAGTCAAAATCCCAGATTGGACCCCTGTTTTGTTCTTTATTCACACAAAACCATAAAAGATTGTATACATTTTTGTTAACTGCCTAAACTCTCACTTTGCAGTGACTACAAAGATGAACAAAATGAAAGAGACAGACGGAGACAGAAACTCACACACTCAGTTAATCTGAGGCAGAGCAGGGGGTGAAGGTCCAGATTAAGGAAAGAAGCATTAGAAGGGGTCTTAGATCCCCCATACTGACATTTCACTACTTAAGCTCCATTTCTATCCACTTCTAGGTCACAGAAGTTTGATGATAGGGGGGTGGGGGTGGGGTGGGGTGGGGGGGGTGAACGCCCACTCCCTCATCATAATGACTTTCTATTAGTGCACTGCTAAAAGCTGGAGGACAGAAGAAAGGAGGCGTGGAAAGTAATAGATTCAAAATCAATTTTGAATGTAAGTTATTGTTTTAATATTGCAAATCAGAGAAAACAGTTCAGTTGTTATCTCAGTTCAGAAACTGTGCAAGCTGCTTCTTTGAGAAACACCATCTAAAAAAAAAGAAGAAAAAAAAAGAAAACACCTTTACCAATCTAGACATAATCAGGATAAACATGACCTTATGATTCTGAGCTTTACCTGAAGAACATTTAAAAACTCAAAGCCTATAAAACAAAAACAAAAACCCTTGCCATGCAGGGGGAGAAACCACTCCTACACTCCTCCACACTAGCAGCCAAGGTTAATCCTGTTTGTATGAGCGCTGGTAGTAAAATGGGCTCTTGTAGTGAAGAGGGACAGTTTAGAGATGAGGTGGAGGGTGCCTCTAGGTGCTTGACCCCCTCCTCTCTTAGCTCCACATCTGCCCATTAACCTGGGCCAGTCAGCTTGACCTTGGCGAGGAGAGGAGCTCAGGAGTAGCTCACAGCGCCATTGACTCCCAGCAGTCACATAATTGGTCTGTTAAGAGGAAGGGGTTGGGGAGTGCTTGGTTGTGCCGCACTGCCAATGCAAGCAGGGTAAAAAGGCAGATGTGGTCATTATTATTTTTTTTTGGTGAAAGGCACGGCCCACCACCTCCTCATTCCACATGCACACTTATAGCAGTGTTGCTGGATATCACACAGATACTGTCCATCTATATGGATACAATTAAGGGTTAAGTGTCCTGCTCACGTGGTAAACTAATAGGAGAAAGGTGTCAGATTCAAAAAATGATTGTTTCTTAAATGACATGTACACAGGCTGTTGTTACTCGTCATTACACTGGGGACCCAAGGAGGCAATGAAAGAAGACTGGTGTAACATGAGCATGTTTAAATCAACAGGGGATCACAGTGCCATCTCCAGGAAGCATTGGTATGGAGAAACGGATTAGACTACATATGGATGAACTGTTATACTGTCATTCTGCAAAGGGAGATAAGAGGCAGAAAAATGGCAGAGAAGCAAGGAAATGTACACGAAGGAAAGGATTGGTGGAAACACTAAAGCAAGGGATAGAACTATGGGGAAAGAAGGTGAAGATGGGAAGGAGGAAGGGAAGAAAGAGGGATAAAGCCGGGCAGGTGTTGATTGGAGAGAGGCCGCGCGGTGAGTGCCAGCAGTACCTGTTGTCACAGCGAGGGCTGAGGTGTGAAGCTCGTCTCAGCAGAGGCCCTCAGAGGTGTGAGGTGATTATGGGAAAACGGGGCAGAAGACAGAGACATTTAGAGAGAGAGACACAGGGAGAAAGAAAGATAGGGACAGAGAGAGTGAGTGTGGCAATAAAGCTGGCTGCAGGAATAATGGCAGAGTGGGAAGGAACAACAGATTGAGATGGATAAAGTGAGAGCGGGTATGACAGAAACTAGCCTGTTGGGTGATTGTATAGTGTGTGTGTGTGTGTGTGTGTGTGTGTGTGTGTGTGTGTGTGTGTGTGTGCGCGCGCATTTGTGTGTCCCACTCCCATTTCATATGGCAGCTACTCAAACCTTGGTGTCTCATTAAACAGCTTTTTGCTGTAGACACAGAAGCAGGACAGAAAACGTCTGAATGTGTCACAGATGCATTATGATGAGTGGAGGTGTTTGTGTGCCCATTTTCTGGGTGAGCATAGACATACACAACATCAGATGCTCCAGAGGAATAGCTGGTTTCCGAGAGTTTTAACAAGAAGCCTAATTAGGAGCAGGTCCAGGAAACTGGAGCTCAGGAGCCCCAAAGGAGTTGGGTCAAACCGTAAGCCCAGGTTAATGACACCTCCTGAGGGGAGAGTTTCCCACAGCAAGAGCTTTCTAAGCTCCAACCTCCACACCTCTCTACCGTCCATCTGGCATTCAGACAGCAGGATGGGAAGTTATGGCTGTGACATCACACCTAACCCGTGACATCATCACTGCCCATCAGTGATTTCACACAGGTTTGCCACAGCTGCAGACAAAATCTGATGTCTGCTAGCTGGCATGACCAGATTATTTATGAGCTGACTGGAGGAAGTAGTCACCCATTTTCTTAAGTCTCTGGCAGACCACCATTTCTCCGGGGGACACTAAAAATTGATTTCTGCTCCACAACAAATCATAAGACCAGCACCTACAGCAAAGTCAATGTTGACCCCTAAACTATGTTAGAACACACTGATTGTCGGGGGGTTCACAGAATATAAATGATACAGCAACAAGTCATCCTCACACACCAGAGATACAGGACAGTCACAAGATACCTGGTGACATCATAATTTGTTGCAGTATGGTTTGTTCATCACAACATAACTGCTATCAAAGCCTACTGGGCCTGTGTATTCAGATGAGCTGAGTCTGTAACCAATCTCCTTTTCAAAGGACTCTGGTCTCCATTGATGAGTCCTAACGCAGCAGCCTTAGATGTGAAACACAATGGATCGACATGATTAATCAAACACAGGCCCATTATAGCCAGACAGTCACACAGGCCTCCACCGTGCATTAACAGAAAGTCATAATAAGATGAGCTACAAAAGGCTGATAGGGATGAAGATTAACAGATACAGTTCTTTGACTGGCTGGGTAAGAGTTCTCTCTGAGGGTCTCCTTTGTCAATGATGATGACCAGAGTGACATGAATGCCTCAGCGTTCTGGAAACATTATTAGGTCAGGACAAAGGTGGGCATCTTATGAGTTATCTGAGGTGAATACGCATCATATTTTTCCTCCAGTTCCTGCTATTTGAATTGTTCAGAATCGAGACAGGGAACAACAGCATCTATCTGATCTCAATTTGAACTTTTAATAAAAAGTCAAAGATGGAAAAGGGAAGGGCATGCTGGCCCATCTGATTACCTATGAGGCATTTCACCTCTTTTTTCTTCCAACTTTCATGATGAAATTTATAGTCTGATAATTATTATCAGGTTACAGACTCAGGTTGTGTCCGCCTGTACCAACCTCAAAGCAGCTCATAGCAGCAATCAAAGTCCGCTGATGTTCCACAATCTATTTGACACATCTAGAAAACCAGTCTGACACTTAAATTGCAAGGCGAGTGTGCCAACTCTGGGTCATGCTAAATGGCTCTGATCTTAACCCTACGATAACACTGTTGAGACAAGCGCTGATGAAATATTAAAACAAAATGAACAGAGGCTTCTGCAATTTTAATGAAGCTTGTGGCATGTGCAACAGAATAACTGTGATGCGTTACAGCCAAGCATCTCCGTCTGCTTCCCTGCCAAGACATGCTGCACATGAAGTCTCTTGTTCCACCATTGCCCCCTCTATGAAAGGTTCATCGGGCCAATTAGGCTGCCTGGCCTTATGCAAAATGCCAGGCATTTAGCGGGAATGATAATGATTAGCACTAGGTTACATATGATCACAGCTGTGGTGAATGCACAGAGCAGTGAAGGTTAGTTACTGAGGGACAAGAGTGATTTCTCATTTGCACTCATATTTGCATTTTGGACATATTTCAATCAATGCCATTTTGATTACAATCAGATACTCTTATCTAAAAATGATGTATGTCCAGCCAATTAGTTTATCTCATATTGTCAAAATGGTGCTAATAATTGTGACTGAATATGATGTTGTTGAAGGGTCAAGGACATGATGTAAAAAATTATTTGTTGTTGTTGTTGTTGTTGTTTTGTGAAGTCTTTCTTTACGATGAGCACTCAACCCCAAAATAAGTGCTACAGCTTCTTTCAGTCAAAAAGCTGTACATCCACGTAGGTCTAAGATCCTTATTAAATGTAGTTGTTTTGTCACTTCATCTCTTACAGATTCAGAAATTCAATTTTCTTTTGCCTTCACAATCTGAAACTTTTAGTTGGTTTATTCCTGCAATTACCATGCTGGGTGGATAAGGAGCTGGGAGGGGCCTAGGAACGGGGCCCAGCTCTCTATCTACTATAATTATAATGAATGAGGATGACGGCAAAGGCAGACGTATATATATATTTATGCACACATAAGCATGCACACAGAGAGAGAGACACACACACAAAACCTTGTGCAAAAAAGAAAATGGACTTCTGTGTTGGCAACAGCTTTTTCCTAATCCTCGCCCCTGGGCTATATTGTGCAGTCAAGCAGGCTATTACATGGCAACAATTAGGGGGGCTGGAGCCCAACACCTGGTCGTCTCCTATTCTGGCCCTTCAGTGGCAGCTGACTGTACAGTCTCACAGCCAGGTGGCCCTCCTTCAATGACATTAGCTAGTCACTCCAGGGTTAATCAGGAGCCTGCCATCATCCAGTGGGCATGCATTGAGCTCCATTCAAACTGGGAGCTTTTATAGGAAAAGGGATGATGGAGGCAATGTTATAAAAACTTGTTCAAGTGAAGATCTCAGACAGAGCCCAGATAATCAAAATGAACTTGGGGGAGGGGTTAGGGCCTCTTGGATTCGTGGCCTAAGTTTGGTGCGCTGCGTTGATTGGCTCAAGTGGAGCTTGCGGCACGTCAACTGTGCATCCTGCAGATTATAATGGACCTTTTCATGGGTGGACAAAAACAGATGGAGGAGCGGGAAGTGCTATACATCCAAGCAGACGGGTGATGGTGTGGGGGGTGGGAAACAGGATTTTGTCAGAGTCGGCAGATACAAAAACAAGTGGGTGTAGCTAGAGCGGCCCCCGCCATATCTGCCCGCACAAAGCCCCATTCCAAAGCCCCCTGGCTTGGAGATCTGAGGGTAAATAACACTCATTAGAATAACAAAAGCTATAGATTTGTACCCCAATCAGCTAGAGTCTCATCAATAGTAATTAGAGGCTATACATAACTAATGAAGATGTGTACACTACATTAAACAAAGGTACGGAGAGCTGTTGTGTAACTACACATAGAGTGTTGGATAAGTGGATGTCTGCAGCACAAAGCTTTTCTTACGTTTCAACCACAACAATAAGAATAAGCAGCTGAGTCGATGAATGAATGATCATAATCATGTGTCGTATGAATCCTCATTCTAACGTCATGCTGTATGACAAAGATGCATACGTTTTTAAGATAAGATGAACTCACTACTAGAATGTGCTTTTCCTGTTTCTGCAACCAGCAGTACTTTCTTTGTTTGACATCAAACTCAATATTATTGCGGCCTGTTGCAATGGAGGGACACAGGAAGATTTTGCCAATATTTCTCAGTGCTTCTCTTTCAGCCACAACCACCACTTGACAATGAAACACAGACTATCAATATTAACACATCAAAGGCTGCTTTCTGTAAGAAGAGGCAGACAATGCACAGTGATACATACTTAAATGTTTTGTTTTTGTTATTGCTTTGTTTGCCTTGCCTTGTCTGTTAATGCAGAAAATTCCATTTAGTGCAAAAATGCAAATGCTGTGAGGCACAAGGACATCCTCTAAAAGAGAACAATGGCCACAGGCCAGCGGAGGAGCAGACACTGCCTTTGAACCATTTAAAGAGGCATTAATGTGCAACTTATAAATAATCAACTAATTCCTTCTTAAAACACCCAATTAAGTCTGTGACATTAAAAGCAACGCAGCCTCATAAAAAAAGACCAAGGCTAGTGTCTGAACAAAAAAAAGAGAATTGAAAATTTAATGGCCATTTAGGGACAAAGAAACTCAATAATGTCACAAGGTGTCCTCACAAGAGTCCCCAAAAACCCAAGGCCACATCAGAGACCAAGAGATTCCAGCGGAGAATGATGAGTGACATTTCACTGACATTTCCCAGCAGCATTCAGTGCAGGGCTGTCTCAAGACGGCGTCAGAAATATCTATGGATATGCTTGAATGTGACACAGGCGTTAAGGGATGCAGGTTCTTTCAGGGGACGGCCTCAGCTCTGGGGCCGGTGATGAGGAGCCTGGACCCTGGGAGATTGAATGGTAATCACTGGAGCACAGATAATGGATGATTGAAGGCTCTTTCTACGCCGCTGTTGGATTTCAATATCAGAGAGGCCCTAGAATTGGGATTCTTATCAGGGGCGGTGTGTCAAACAAAGGAGAGCTGAGCGTGAAATATGGGGTCCAACTCAGGCACACGACCATGGCGATTAGCACAAGGATAAAAAAGGCCGCACAAACAAAAGAGGGCAGCTTTGGCTGGACAAAGGGCTGTCCACTGCCTTGTAACAAGAGAGACGGAAGGAAGAGGGGACATAAAGGAAGAGAGCGAGTACTTGGTGGTAAAAGGAGGACAGGACAAGAGTTTTGCTGAGATGGCTGGAAGATGAATAGTGACAGAGCCAACTGTTAAAGGGTGTTCCAGATTCCCTGCTTCTGAAGAGGAATAATGGACCAGCAGGGATGAAATGCAATATACCCCGCCTCAAAGCCATTCATACACATCCAAACAAACACACATTATCATTCGCGTACACACTCGTACGCACAAACACACATGGTGGCACGAGGCTTCACTTCTCTGCCAAGTCCATCACAAAAAAAACAAAACAAAACAAAAAAAACCAACAAAATTATTCCCATTTATCCCCGGATTCCAAGCGCTACAGCTTGCCAGGAAAGCTCATTAACCCTCCCTTTAAGAACCCTGAGACAAAAGAGGGGAAAACAAAACATAACTAATCAATGAGAACGCACCCATTGGGAGGGGTGGATGGGGGGGCAAGAACACGCATCCATTTGGATAACCTGAGAGGGCTAACAGCTTTTGCTTTGGTGTTGTGCTGGCTGGCTATGGGGCGGGAGAAAGAAAGTTCATTAATTAAACAGAGCTGGGGGTAACAGATGGAATGGCTAGCTGGATTCTAATCACTTAAAGCAAACAGACAAGTTTTTACACCCGGGCAAAAAGCAGCACCACCACACATCAATCACGATGAACATGTCTTCTCAAAGTCAGGACTAGTCCAGTGGTGACACTGGGGTCAGGGTATTCTGGCTGACTGACAGGGACCAATGACCTGTTAGTGAGGTAGTCATAAAAGTCATTTAATTTTTTTTTTTATATCTAGCGAGGGCATATGTAGGATTTTTGGACAGTTTTTCCAAGGGTATAATCTTGACGGCTGTTAACATCCAATCAAACACTGTCAGTCATTCCGTTACATATTAGCAGCCAATTTGGGATCATTACTCACTGTTAGGCCTACATGTTCAAGTGTATGCAAAATATAATAAAAGTTAGAAGAACATGATCTCTTCATTGTCTGCTCAATCTGTGTTAATTTATTCTATTGAGCCTTAAATTTAGAGAAATAGAAGACTTTTCTCTGGTTCAGCAGAATGACAATACAGCAACATTTTTTTTTTTTTTTTTTTTTAAACACAGGTATGTCAGTGAATTTCTAAATTTTATGTCACTGAAATCAGAGATGATCAACTATCTGATGATCAAAATATATAAAAGTTACAATTAATACCCAATTTTGGATTTAGTATATATTTAGTACTGCACTTGCTTCGCCATGCTTTCTGTATGTAAAGAGAAGGTCTAGACCTGCTCTATTTGGAAAGTGCCTTGAGATAATTTATGTTGTGAATTGGCGCTATACAAATAAAAACTGACTTGACTTGACTTCTCTACTTTATTCTGAAATATAGGTTTGTGTCAGCAGAATAGGAGAGATGACAAACATCTTGTAATTCTTCTCAAGAATTTGCATAAGTAATAAGTCCAACGTTGTATTGGAATTTAAATACATCAAAATACTGAAATGCCCTAATATTGGTATAGGCAAAGCAGTTGTCAAAAATACATAAAATGTGTTGGTCTTGTTTATGTAATTCTACCTGATACACTAAGCCTGAGTTGGGGATGGGACAGAGAAAGCGATCCCACACAAAACTGGCAGTCTTGCTGGCTTTCACTTTGCCGCTCACAAATAGACAGATGTCAGACATGAATGCACAACAGACGGAGAGAGAAGGGGAGGGGCATGAGGGTGGGGGTTCAAGTTTAAAAATACACAGAGCACAACATTCTTTAGGTTACACTAGGCTATGTAGTTTCTGTTAGTGCTCGTTGAAAATTGCATGGTTTCTTATTATTTCATATACTGTATAAAATCTGGGTTATTTTGGCAACAGAACGCTCCCTGACTGTAAATAATGGTTTATCAACAGTAAATAATCAAATGGGATAAAACTGAAATTACCCTGCTGGGCTAAAATTAGACTGAAAGGAAGAAGTTCTATTAATTTGGCAACAACAAACAAAAACAAAAAGCAAACACACAGAATCCTTATTTGTTGGAAAGGTTGCCGTGAGACACAAACAGAATGCATGATGCACACAAAAAACACACCCGCACACACATAAAGCAGTAATCTTGTAATACCTGAGGCACTACAAAATAAAAGCGGTTCCTGTATACATACAAACACAAACACACACAGGCACAACAGTTTGACACCAGCAGTGTGTGTATGCTACCCCAGGCGGGGCTCTGGGTCCCTGCTGTTGGCCGTCTGGTTCCACGCCTGCTCTACCTGTGTTTAAAAGCGGCGGCCCCCATGAAGCTCAGACCTTAGAGTGCAGGCTGGGCTGGGCTGGGCCCCCAGGGCTTTCAGGGTGTGGGTGCCTTGCAGCGGACACCTTTTGTTACAGGCTGGGTGGCAAGAGGAGGAGGTACTGATGTGGGAGGGGTGGAGGGGCAGAAGAAAAAAAAAATGAGTAATGCTATGAGTCATTCTGCATTAGCAGCAGGGGAGGGAGACAGGGAGAGGGGGAGTGGATGAGAGGGGGGCGAAGGGAGAGAATACTTTTGCATGTTGTATGAAGCTAGACGCCATATGCCATCCGAGCTGGGCTGCCTCCTGAGTCAGGGCTCTTGGTTTGACAGGCCTATGCTTGCCCCCTCCGCACCCCCAAAGCTACCCCCCTTCTTCCCTAACTAACACCCTCCTCCCTCTAGGCCTTCCTAGGCTCCAGCAATGGGCTAGGCAATTGCTTTGGTTGTGCATTTGTGTGTGCTCTTTGTATTTATGTGTGTGTGTGTGTGTAGGAAAGGGGGGGGGGGGGTTACTCAGTGATCTGAACACATCGGACATTGTCGTGAGTCCCGGCAGGAACAGCTGGTCAGCTGGAGAGAGGGGTGGGAGGGGGTATGGATAAGGAGGGGGAAGAGATGGGAGGCAGTGCGGTACACTGATAATGGGATTAGGTTAAAACATTCAGTGGGGGAGAGACCCCTCCTCTCTCTGTAGCCCCCCAAATACTGCATAAACTCTCAAAGCCAATGCCCAAACCACCCTGGCCAACTCTGAGTAGGGACACCTCAGAGCTGGCCCTTTACCCAACCTCCATCCACCTACACTCCCACCAACAGCCAGCTGCATCCAGTAATATGGACACAGTACTAGACAGTTAACATCATACACTGTGTGACAAGTAAAGTGATTTCTTAAGCCTCCCTTTGAGAATTTTACTGTAAGTTACAAATGACTTGGGGCTATTTCGTTGGTCGCCCCTGTTTTCCATAAACAGGAAGTTGGCTAGTCATACTCATATCAGCTCAGGCCATTACATGAATCCAGCATATAATGACAAGCTTGGCGTCTCACTGTGCCCAGTCAAGCACTGTGTTTCACAGTGATATAGACTGCTGAGTATTATCCATGAGACTGCTGACAGTTATGGCACAACAGCTGGCAAATTAGACCTATCAACGATGTTAAATAATTCATGTGAGACAACACTAACGTGGCAGATCCTATTCATGGCACCCCATCATGCATGCAGGCGCACTTTCATCTCTGCTAGGTGAGGAATCTTACAGTATACAAAAGAACGTGCTGCCGTTGGACAAAGACACAGTGAGAGTGGTACAATAACTTGCTCAGAAGGGGTGTGAGAATATGTCATTGTCAATGCAGTGACTGTAACAATTATGATGGCATCTGGTGGGGGTGCAGCCACAGCGCACAAAGGAGTGCATACAGGATATCTTATCCATTATTTTCCAGTATACATCCATTAAAATTATGTACATCACCTTGTTTTGGGCGTTCTGTGGAGCTGGGGGATTGTAGATATGCTCACATGAGCCTGTGAGGGGAACATGACAGACTTCAGCAGCTTTCTGGGTTCCACTGAAAGGATCAAGCTTCCCTCTCTTCTTTTTGCTACTGCACACAGACACACACAGACACACACACAGACAGACACACACAGACGGACACACACACACACACAGACACAGACAGACACACACAGACAAACACACACACACACACACACACACAGACACACACACACACACACACAGACACACACACACACAGACACACACACACACACACACACACACACACACACACACACACACACACACACACACACACACACACACACACACACACACACACACACACACACACCACCTAAAAGCCTGGCTCGCATGACTGGCGATGGGCAGAAACAGATTATGGTTATTGATCGCTGCCTGGAGATGGATCTGTGTGTGTGTGTGTGTTTATGTGTGTGTCAGAGCAGAGGATGGGGACTAAGGGCAGTGTGCAAAAGCTATTGATTCTGTGCAGTGGGGAGGCTGTGTCTCTGAATCAAGGTCAGTTCCGCACTGTCTCACCTATTAGAAACTTGCCGTCTTCCCAACACACACACACACAAGACAGTTTTTACCCTTTACAATATCCCCATCACAAAGAATGATGGACGGTACATCAAACTCAAGTGCTTGTTGAAGAGAGAAATGAATCCCGGCTTCTGGATGAAGACATTATTCTACAGTGACAGTATGAAGGATCTTCATCGTGCATGGCAGCAGACCGCAAGGCCACAGCCGGGGTTCAGGTGACACAAACAAACTCAATGTCTCCTTTAAGCCAGTATGTCATACATTTTGTGTGTGCAGTGATAAGCTCCATTAATAGAGGCACAAAATGATATTCACTTAGGATACTCTGTTGCCAATAAATTAATAAAAACTATGGTGGTTTAATAAAAACTTAAGTTGTTTTAGATTTAACATTTTGTTGTCAAGTGTATTCAAAATGCAGCTGTGCAGTGTGGACTAGTTGCAGACAATACACTTAGAACATACAAAGCCAGACCAGCTGCATTTTCCATCAGGCATATAAATAATAGATGATACATTATGAGTTGTCTGTGAGAGGCTTGTGAAATGATGTCCATGAGGCCTTGGTTGTGTATTGACAAAAGAAACTGATGCAAATTCTGACTGACATTGAGATCTGGCCACTGTACAAGAAAAACAATGCAATGACACAGATTCCACAAATACTCACAAAACAGAGAGGGAGTGAAGCAGAGAGGGCAAGAGAGAGGGGACGTAATGGGGAGGAAGACAGAAAGACAGCAAGAGGAGAGGATCTATCTGAAAAAACACTCCACAAGCCTGTCTGTGTGTGTATTTTCTGAAAATGTTGCTGGTGGTCATTTTTCAATATCAAATCCTATTAGCTTGAGAGATCCGGTGAGCATTGCAGTTGACTGCTGGAGTCCTCTCGAGCCTTGTGACAGAGTGAGAGAGGGGGCTGCAGCGCCATACTGGCCTTTTATCTGGACACACAGGGGTCATATAGCTTCTCTTTGAAGAAATATTCAACTAATTACCTTGGAGTGTGGCCTCACAGGCAGAGAGCGGACTGAAGATTGTTAAGGCATTGTGAAGGGGTAAACTAAGGATGAGGATTTTCATCTTGCATGGAAAAAAAAAATACACATCCCAGATGATGTCATTGTTCCAAACTGTGAGAGATAAAGAGCCACATATCCTGAGAAGATAGAAGAATGACAACTGGAGAGGGAAAGGTGCAAAAGGCTGGTGTAATACAACAGCAAATCCGACGATGAAAACATATGAAAGAGTAACTGCACCTGCCACTCAAGGCTGTTTTGTTCACGGTTCATGCCATTGCTGGACATTGTGTCAGTCATAACATTCTGTGATACCAGTTCTCTTAAAATCTAAAAACTTGGATATCACTGTCACACTGCATAAATCAAATTCAACATTGTGGTCATTCATTACTTTATACATCGCCTCTGTCCTCACAATACCCTCTAGCTAGGCAGACAAATAGCTGACAGACAGACACACAGATACTTTTGCTGGCAGTGTGCTTCGCCTGGCACATTCATTCATCTCCTCTCTTGGAGTGCATGAGGCCTGGCATCCTATCAGTGCCAGAACTCCAGAGGCAGTGCTTATCTCCTCTCATAGATCATGCCTTTGTGCTGTCTGCTCCTCTGCTAAGGAATGCCAGGTAAGGCTTCTGTGGCCCAGCACAGGCCTGGTACTGTCCCACCTCCCTACTCCCCCCACCCCTTGAGGCTCACAGAGGCAGGCAGGCCTGTGGCTTGCCCCCCTCTGGCACTGAGAGTCACACTGGGCTAATTCACTTGGCGTCGGGTAACAGACATCTGTCACTCAGGATGCCCCCAGGGACACGCAGACGAGGCCTGATATAGGGGTGGGGGGCCTGGGGATGTGCTGTGCTGTGAAACGCATACAGGCAGACACATACTTACACACACCCAACTGTAAACAACACACACAGAGTGTGTTGTAGAGTAATTAAAGAGCAAAATCCTTCATTCTAAGTAACTCTGATACCAGAACTTGATAATGAATTTTTTTTTTAAAAGTCTTAAAACTTTAGATACTAGTCTTCCATCTAAATGAAATCTCCTTGGGGGAGGTTTCTATGGCAACCACCAGAGTGGCAGCGTGGTTCTGGTGAGGCGGTGCTGTACATGCTGTCCGAGGAGGAGCGGAACGTTAGGATAGATCAGGTTTCCCCCTCCAGGGCCCATCCCGACTCTGCCCCCCATCTCACCCCCCAACCCTGTGCTGCTGGCATTCACATGCTAATTCATCTCCATTGGTGATTACACTCCCTTTAAACCAACTGACAACTACAGCTGGAGTCAGGCTCTTAACGGCACACTGTTGGATGGATGGGTGGATGGATGAGAGCGAGTGTGCATGTGTGTGTCTGTACGCACTTGTATGCATTTGTTGATGGTGCTCTTATTTTGGCTCTCCTTGTGCTCCATAAAATGGTAGTGATAGATGATGACACATTATCTGTGCTCCTACCCAAAACAGCCTCACACAACCTCCCATGCTGCTCCAGGCTGTGAAACAGTCCTGGCCTAATAGCTGTATGTAAATCAGCCAGCCCATAAAAATCAGTGTCAGCATTCAGCTGTGTACGTTGGCTGACGTGACAATCACGCCACATGTCTCAATGAATTTACCCAAATGGGCTGCTGGTGGTGCTGAAAATTTATGCTCAGAGGTGTTATGCATCTAATGAAATCATCATGAAAATATTGCTAAATGTATGCTCATAACATTAATGGTCTCAGCTGTACGGGCAATAAACGCTGATCTTTTTAAATTGTTACATTCCTCTGATGAGCCATTCATATATGGGATAGTGAACAGTAAATGAGGCAGAAGGCATGAGGAGTAAAGGATACAAGCTCTGGTAGAGGGTCAGCCGGGACTTGACAGCTCTGCTGGCATTGATACAGGTGGCCCGCACCAAGCTTGGCAGCAGCGACCCAGTGATGATGGCGCCATTAAACAGAGGCCCAAAGAAAGGAACCTGAGGAAGTTAAGAGAGAAAAAAGAATAAGACAGAGTAAGAAAATTAGGCATTAAAAACGCCCACATCGAATCAAAGTTAATTTGTTCAGTCTCCTGTTTTTTATAAGCAAATGCTTTAACATAAAAAAAGGTTGGTTAAAAATCTTTTTGTTCTTTTTTGAGCCGTTTCTCCATCTGTTTAGGGCAGGGTTCAAGTTGAAATTGGATTTTACCTAACTTTGCATGACAACCACACATATCTAATGTGAATCAATGTTAGGTAAATGAAATTAAAATGACAATCAATACTAAACAATGCCCTCATATTGAGCTACCGAACAAATACAAAGGGCCAATATCCAGTTTAGCGGCAGTGTGTGAGTGTGTGTGGGTACACGCGTCTGTTCATGCATTGGAAGGGGGCCCTTAATCAGTGAAGCTCAATGGTCGTTGACCTGGAAGTTGACGTGAATGTCAAAGTCTCTCCAAAAGGTCCTGCTGTCTTCAACTTGGCAGTTCAGTGAGTATAATAAGTAGTAAAATTAAACAATAAATGGATTTAAACCAGAAACGATACAGACCAATTAATTTAATCACATGCTACAAAACTGGAGCGACACTGTGTAATCTTACATCAGAAACCTGAATAGATAACTTCACTGTCATGTGAACAAATTAAGCGCACCCCATGGAAATTGTTGGCTTTTTCAAGATATTTGTATCAGCAGTGCCTATTAATAAAGATGATATACTCAAACAAATAACACATAAAACATTTTGTAGTCATTTTCATAATTTAAACTGATAAATTATATAGACAAAAAACATAAAACAGATCAGTAACAAGTACAAAGTAAGAACACCCCTAAATTTATCAGACCTTCAGGTCTAGCGTTACAGATTAGGTTCCAATTATTAGGACCTCCTTAGAGTAGAGCAGGTGGAACCTTTCTTATTCAAACCTCATCTAGGGTCTGATGTTCTCTTTGCTATTGAAGTGTGTGGTATCATCATGCCCAGATCTGAAGAGCTCTCTATGGCCTTCAGAAGAAAAGATTGTGAATGCGTCTGAGTTTGGCAATGGATTTAAAAAGATACTTGAATTATTTAAAAGAAATCATTTGACTGTAAGGAAAATACTTTTCAGATTTCAATCAACTACCAATTAGTGCAGGCCACCCCAGCAAATTCAACCCGAGAGCAGACCGTTTGATGCAAAAATAAGTCTCTAAGAACCCCAAAATCTGATCACAGGATCTAGAGGTAACTCTTGCAACTTGCAATTGTCTTCAATCAGAAAGAGATTGCACAAATTTGACCTGCATGGGAGGTTTTGGCAGGAAAATGCCTTTGATGTCCAAAAAGAACATTAGAGCAACACTTAAGTTAGCAATTACATATAAGCAAAGACTGGGCCTTTTGGGATAATGTGCTCTGGACATACGAAATACATATAGAGTGTTTTGGTCACAATAACAGTACGCAAGCTTTTCAGGGGTAGAACCTTGTGCCAGCTGTGAAACATGGTAGTGGAAATGTTACGGTTCAGGGTTGCTTCAATGCCTCAGGGACTGGGCAGCTTGCAGTCATTAATTCAATTCTGCATCATATCAAAGAGTGCTGGAAGATAATGTGAGGTCAACTGTCCACAAGTTGCAGTTGAACCAAAACTAGACCTTTAAACAGGACGATTATCCAAAGAACACTAGTAAATCCACCAAGGAATGGCTCAAAAAGAAGTAATGGATGGTTATGGAACGTCCTCGTCTAAAGCCCAGATTTGAATCCCATTGAAATATTGTGGGAGGGGATTTGAGATGGGCAGTACATGCAAGAAAAGCCTTAAACATTTTAAACTGAAGGAATTTTGCATGGAAAAAATTTCAGCAAGCTGATGTCAGAGATGGTTCGACAATTATGTAAAATGCCTACAAGGAGTTATTTCTGCTAGCTATTTCTAGCTATTTCTAGCCTCTGAGGCCACAGAAAGATATTACATCTATTGATATTTTTGTTGAATAATGATTGAAAAAGCAAATTTTCCTGGTGGTTTTGTTCAAGTAAATTACCGTTATCTGCAGGCCCCTCAAAAAGGATAACATTTTTGGTTGTTGAAATATGTTGATAAAGAGTTTCCATTGAAATGTACTTATTTTCTCTAATGACACGACTGTGTAGGTTCTAGGAGGAAACACTGTGGAAACAGTAAGAATTATAAGAAGTCTAATGGCTTGTATGGGGTGGAGTTAAGTGGGCAGAACACTGGCAACTTTGTTTTGGCTGCAGAAACCCTCTGAAGCCAGAATGTGTGTATTCACTCATTTCTGAACCATCTGCAACTTTAATTCATACTTTAAAGCAAGTTCTCATACTCCTCTGTAGGAAAAGGTCTTCTTTTCCCTTGTTAGATTTAACTGTCAGACATAAAGTGAATACAGTGCAAAAACAGTCAAAATAGTCTCTCACTAGGTGTTAATAGAGGCAGCTTGCTTCAGAGTAACAATGACACCATTGCTGGGGTTAATTTTCAACCTCACAGAGATGAAAATAAATTGTTACTATGATAATTAAACTGGTAATAAACATTGTCTGTAGAAGAGTAGATAACTGCTAAATGAATGAAGAGGAAATACTGAAATGGAGGTAGGTGAACAAATAAGTGATTAATAAACCATGGGTAGCACTATAGGAACACTACAACCATTCCTCCAGAGAGATCAGAGGTCTTTTGAGGCGGTTGCTATAGCTTGGACTGTCCTAATAAAGCTAAAGTGAGACATACACAACATATTCTGTCTTGCATTATGTTATCTATTCCTCAGTCATCTCTCTGAAAAACGACTTGTTTTAATTAATGCCTTAACGATGAGGAATACAAAACAGACTGTATTATGGAAAATACTGTGGATATCGGAAGACCAGAAGCCAGCCATCTCAGATGACAAAATTTCACTATTCTCTAGAGGGCCACACAGTGAGTGCAGTGCTATGGAGTATCCAAGATGAAAGCTAGTCAAGAAAGGCTAGTAACCATCTCTGAAAGCACATACCCACAGTGTGGGTAATAATGCACTGCTGGAGTAGGAGCCTTCAGATGGAAACCGCAATAGTTGAAAGAACCTATAAAACTGACAGCAAAGTCTGAATAGAAAGCAAGCACAAGGGACTGCTTTAATTCACGAACAGAGACTGGAAATTAGTGCAGTGCTGAAAATAGCCTGTGTGGTTTTCTTGCTTATTATGCCTGCAAAATAAGCTGACATCTTAGCACAAAAGAAAAAGCAGCGAACTAAAACAATGTTTGAGGACATGCATTAAATTACTTCCCACTTCCAGTGTGTATTGTTAACAATGGTCTTAACCAAATCCTGTGATGGCAGTATTTTTACCTGTGGTTTCTTCACAATCTGGATGAAATACATGTGGTTCTTCATTGGGTAGATGATAATCAGCACGTCTCCAAAGTCAGTTGGTATGATGCCACGTCGGTAGTCCCTGGTGTGCTCTGACCACACTATGTGAACCTCGTCATTTCCCAGGTGGCGTAGCTGTTAAACAAACAAAATCAGTCTAATCAAGTACCTGGCGAGTGAAGGTAATTTTCCTCCCATGGTGATGATGACAGGAATACAAATTCAGTGAGACTCAGTGAAACTGGGTTTATCCAGCGGCCACCCCCATGACCTCTAGAGGGCTAAGAAGTCAACTGAGGGGATGAATGATAATAAAATATTATTTACTGCTGGCAAGTCAGTAGAGGCTCCACAAGTAATGTGCCGTAACTGGCTTTTATCACTACATGCAGCAATATATTATTTAACGATTTATTCCATTATAAGCACTGCTGTAAAATGGTGTACTCTAAAGATAAAACATAAATGCAGCAGGTGCAAGAGCAAGGTGACTGCTTACAGCTAAATCAGAAACTGTTTGGAAACAATGGTTTAAATAGGGGTCTCGGCCGTGGTTTTGACTCTTTTTATAGCTTTTTTCATTACAAATTCAAATTGCAAACTCAAAATGCACAAAATTGAGCATTTTAAAAACAAATAATTCAAATCCAATTAACTGTCTCCATCAGAGAGATAAAATTGCCTCCCATTTCCACTCTATTCACAAACACAAATGAAACTGGGCAGGACAAGAAGATACACTTAAATGACAGGAAATTGACTGATGCTAGTTTGAAATAGGTAAACAGCTTTCCCCTCTCCAAAGTAAAATAGATGGACACAGCTACATTATAAGTGTAGATCACTTATTAGCTGGCAGTCCAGTGAGGTTGAATCAAGCTGTTCTTCCCCTTTCTGGGGTATCATGGACAATGAAAAGTGAGCCTCTACTCAGAAGAAAACATCTGCCAATGTACTGTGGGCCTAATGAGCTATTAAGAAACATGCCCCCGCCACCAAAAATGCAATTAGCACATTCTGTTATAAGCCCTTAATTATGGTAATACGGTAATCTTAAACAAATCCACGGCATGCTGATTACTGGAGCTCGCCAGTTCAGTCTGTCTGTCCAAGGATCAGCAGGTACCAACCAGGTCAGTCACTGGGACAATTTCAGAGAAAATGTTGAATATGCATTTGCGGTAGACAATCAAGACTGGGGTGTTAATTTGGGTTAAGATATTAGCATTTGGATGAGCTGAATCACAAGTTTAATGAGGATGCTTATGCTCTGGTCAATCATCTTCTGCACCAATCTATTTATTCCTTTGTTAATGACATCCAAATGTTTGAGACTTCTTTAATAGAATGTGATTCAAGTCAAAGGCTCTTGTCCAATTAGCCCTCTTTGACCTCCCACCTACCCAATGGGCTTCACACACATGGAGACAGCAAACCAGAGGACCCCAGAACACAAGAGGGTCCTTATAAAAACAACCTGCAGCAGCCCAGTTAAGCTGCAAAGCTGCAGCGCCTGGGGGTGAGTGTGATAACTAAAGCACCCGTCTATCTCCCTCTCTTACACGCACACACACGCACGCACGCGCACACACACACACACACACACACACACACACACACACACACACACACACACACACACACACACACACACACACACACACACACACACACACACACACACACACACACACACACCATGGCCTGACCCCAACCCTGCAGGTCGCTCTATAACCGCATTACTGAAGCCAGCTGCTACTGCTGCAGCCTGCACTGCCCTAAAACCCACAATTGGATTGAGGAATTCATGGTTTTCCCTCTTTTCTTTTTGGTTTCGCTGTTTTTTTTTCCCCCCATCGTCCTCAAACAGGCAATCTGCCCAGTGAGAGCTCCCTCACAGTACCTCTCTCTGGTCACAGGCAGTAAAGTGGGTGACTGTTGGCCTAAAAGTGTTATTTTTAAATTGACAGGGGAAACATCCCACTTGAACACAGAAGACAAAGCTCATTCCAATTCTCCATACCATACCTTTCTCTTCTCTCTGCCCCCTCCACCCCATTTTTTCCTGAATCATCTGCACATGCAGCCAGCCAGCCAATTTCGGCTGGGCCTGTGGCTGGTGTGGAGATCTGTGCAAGGTGAGCATGAGTAATTACAGAAGTTCTCGAGTGAAATGAATGGAAGTGGAGTGGCAGCACACTCCACTCTGGGCATGGCCACCCCTCCAGTGCCTCACTCTGGTCAGCCAAAGTCAAAATCTTTACTCAGCTACTAAGCAGAGGTTCAGGATGGGTTTGGAATGAGTTAGGGGTTATTTGTGAAACAGAGAGGGGGTAGGTCTGTGGAGGACTGGAGGGGGGTTGGATATGAGGAGAGCCTGATGAATTTCCCTTCTCAGCAGGGTACTGTATGAGAAGATTGGCAGCACGGGCAGGGGCCTTGCGGCTCATTTCTTCCTGCTAACTGCTACTGGTGCACTACAGCTCAGAATCCCACTGCAGAACCCAATCGATCGCTCCTGTGGCGGCAGCAGGAATTGGATAAAAGGATCCTGCCGGCATCCGGCCGGCGCCTGCCCTCGCAGGGAGAGCTAATGGCTGAATCCAGGCCCTGGTCACAGCACACAGGGAGGGGGGCAGGGGCTAGCAGAATCACAGTCATTACCACAGCGGCACATGCCCTCTCTTCACTCATGCGCCTGCGACTCTCTACTCCTCAGGCCTGCCTGGCCAGGGTCACTAATCAATGCCCGCACTCTGGAGTCACACCTCCTGATCACAGCTTAACACAGAGCTGAAGGCTACAACAACATACTGCTCTGGGCAGGAAGGGCTGTGTAGCCATTTCACTGCATCAAACTGGCAAAGCAGTTTTTTCCGATTTTTCTTAACATTCTCTGGACTTGAGGTGTACAATTAATACAATATATCATGATAATCCAAATATCGCAGACAGACAGGAATTGACCTAAAATATCTTGCCGCAGGTTAAAAACAGATCATGGACATAAGCAGGACGTTTTACCTTTTTGGTGAGGCAGTCATCAGAATCAGATGGCATGCGCGTGGAGACATGGAAGATAGCTTCCACAGTGGAGGTAGCATAGTAAGGAGCTGTTAGACCAGTGCTGCCATTCCTCTGGAGGCCACCCATAAAGCCACAGTGCGTGGCCAGGTCCACCTGGGGGTTACATGTACATTGTAATGTTCTGAGTGTGCCTGCACATCTATGTGTGCATATTTAGACTTATATTTGTGGATACAGATAGTGTGTTGATTTAAAGGTGTGGTTGTCTGCACCTCCCATCCCAGTCCAGACACAAAGTCTTCATAGGCCTGGCTGCCTGCACTGTTAGACAAGATGGAGCACTTGTCTTCTTGGCCCTCTCCAATGTAGAACACAGCAATCTTGTGTGTCTCTCGACTACAGAACAAAATATATAGTTGCCAGTATTAAAAGAACAACAACAAAACAGCCAATTTTACAAATGCATCAGAATTTGAAAAGCTTCTCACTCCTCCAGCCACTTTAGATAAAAAGGCTTTGAAATGTGAATTCAATGACTCAAAACACTACACCTTGCTTATCAAGGTAAATTGTGCGACTAAGTGTAATTGAGTTGCTGAATAAAATCATGAGAGTATTGCCTCAACTTTCCCTGTTGCCATGGCAGTACATCGTACTGGGGACGATTTTGGGGATTTTGCATGCTTTCGCACAGGTTGTTATTGCCCAAACAAGTCCAGCCATTTGGGAGAATCAGGTCCAATCCTGAGGGCATTCTTTAATAAGCTCCTGTCATTAGCAATGTGTGGAATCCTTATTGATTGGACTAAAAAAGACACAGTAAGAGAAGGACAGCAAGAGTGATAGTGAGAGACTTCCAGGGCTGCGAACAGCAGGAGGTGGTACAGATTAGGAAAATTATGGGGGAAGAAGGGAGGGAGGGGGCAATATGATGCTGCTTTGAGAAACTGTATGACGTATAAAGTTCATTTCACCTGTGTAAGGACAGATTTAACATAGGCCTGAAGTGGCAGATGAACAGAGAGTACTACAATATAAATAATAATAAATAATAATTATTATTAGTTATTTTGTTCATTGGTATATAATTTCTACAGGGAAAATCATGAAATTAATTTTCTAATGAAAAGCATTACCACTGCCTGGAATCCAAGTTCTTCAGTTCTCTTAAGAGCTTTGAATTTTTCTTCAGCAGATGGAAACTTTTCCTGTATGAGAAAGAAAGTCTTGATTAGACATAATATTTTCAAGTCTATAAAAGTTAATGCAGGAAACTGCCACACTGAGTGAACAGAAATTATTATTTAAACTGTCAAAAAATAAATTATTTTCAATTTAAGTTTTGTTTTTGTGCTAAAGATTAACAAAGGCAAAAAAGGCACAGGTGCAAACAGCAATCTCCTACTAGCTGTGTTCTCGTTGCATCATCACCATTAAAAGGTGTAAGCTTTTAATTTACAGGGAAGCACTGCAAAGATGTGGTTGTGTAAGGCAGACCTTAGTGAAACCAGCTGGACACTTTTACCCTGTGGAGAGGAGATTAAGACGCTGCAGTTTGCTTTTAACTTTGCTCTTTCTCTCTTTGTGAAACAAACCAACAGCTGAGTTACTCTGAGGATGATGTAAGTAATCTGGGTACAAATACAGTACTTGAGGCCAACTTCATCATCATCATCTCAATGTGTTGATGTTCTGACTCATGAGTTCTCAGTAGTTATTTCTACATCATCACACAAGTACTCAGTGCTTATTGGACCACATCCATCTTCAACTACACACCTATAAAGTTTCATGACGGTATCTTGCACAGTTTTGACACTATCGCAGTGACAAAATCAATCCACCGACAGACAAACAGACAAAGTGTCTTTGTAAGGTGTTGGGCACCACATGCCACTAGAACAAACTCTACTGAGTGATGAACACCACTCTTCCAAAAAATATTCCCTCATTTGGTGTTTTGATGATGGTGGAGGAGAGTGCTGTCTAACACACTCCAAATTCTCCCATAGGTGTTCAGTTGGGTTGAGATGTGGTAACTGCAAAGGCCATAGTACATGATTCTTTTTCATACTAATCAAATATTTCAGTGACCCCTCATGCCCAATGGATGGGAGCCTTGTCATCTTTTCCTTTAATTTGTCACCTGTCTGTATACACAACTGCCAAAGTACTCAACTGCCTCTGTGATAGTTCCTGCTAAAGTAGGTGTCTCCAGGACCACATTTTGCCATGACGATAGACATACCCACACGCAAGGTGAAAACAATACCAGCCACGCCAGACCGATCACTGTAGCTAATTTCAGTTGGTAGTTTACCTGCGGTCCCAAGAGTTCATGCCAAGGTCATTTAGCAGCAGCCGGCAGAAGTAAAAAGGAGCTTTTGGTTCCTGGTGGGAAGGTTCCCTCTGGCAGGCGGCCCGAAAGCTTACATCAGCATCCCACCTCCGCACTTGCTCCTCCTCCTGCTGAGTCTGTCGGAGAATGGCCTCCAGGATGGCGCTCTCTTGCTCTATGTTCATGCCATGGGGTGAGGGGGCTGGCTGGTTGAGTTTGAGTTGTGGCTGGGGCAGGCATTCTGGGCTGCTGTGGCCAAGGTCCTCCAACAGCTTATCCAGAACATCTACGTCCTCCTCCTCACAACAGTCAGAGAGGGAGTCTGAGACTGAACAGTGATTCTTGTGTGGAGAGTAAGGCTGGTTTCTGCTGTGAGTGACAGTGGTAGTAGAAAGGGGACGGTCAACTGCACTAAAAACTCCCACATCGACAGAGTCTTCCTGGGTGGTGCAGTAGAGGATTGCGCCGTCCCATGAGTATTTGCCTGAGATGTCCCGGACAATGACCCGCACTTGGGAAGAAGGGTGTGGGGGCTGTCCAACAGTGGGTGTCTCTGCAGGGATCTGCAGATAGGACACAAGCGTGCTGTCATTGAAGACAAACAGTTGCAGGTTTGGGCTTTTGAAGACCTCAGAGGACAGCTCGGACGACTCCACATATGGGTTGTCGTGATTTTCGCTCACTAGGCTGTGGAGCAGGGCGGGGCCACCGCTCAGTGGATGATGACCCAGA
The DNA here is from genome assembly GCF_021018895.1 of Seriola aureovittata. Lineage (NCBI taxonomy): Eukaryota > Metazoa > Chordata > Actinopteri > Carangiformes > Carangidae > Seriola > Seriola aureovittata. The sequence continues at coordinate 18,335,116 of NC_079376.1, read as the reverse complement.
TGGTTCACCAGGTGTGTCATGACCATCCGTGCCGTCAGAGGTATCAGCTCCATGTTCCGACGTCTTTTTTCTGGAGGCAGAATGAGGACAGAAAGATAAAAAACACTGAGACCATCTCTAAATAAAAATAAACGTGAGGATGTGTGAAACGTGATTATTGGTAAAAGTCACTCATGGGTTTAAAATATAGCTTCACGTGGTGTCTTTTATAATATGTCCAATGCAGACTTTGTTAACCATATTTCAAAAGCCCCATATTTGTGTGTAGACATGTTATCATCACTGTTAGCTCCTTTTACACAAAGCCAAATCTCATCTATGATTACTAACAGGGGTACTTTATTCATTTCTCACAATAGCTTGGCCAGTACACCTCTAAGTAGGTAGCATCTAATCATGAGAGACAACTTTGAAAAGCCCATTGAATCTTCTTACAATGGACAAGCATCGAGACTAGCCGAGTGCTAATGAGAACCACCGTCCTTACAGGCTGCTGAATAGGACTCTACTTAGTGAATTGCGTTTATGTAAATGCACAGGTTTTTACTCCCAAGTGAAAGGCATGCCGTGCTTTATTTTGCAGTGATGTGGGAAAAACAAGAAGATGCACTCTTGCATTGTGACAGTGCTATCAATACCATCATCCCCCATCAAAGTGGAGAAAGCTCTTTAGAAAGCAGGCCAAGCTGCATTAGAGATGCACTGGCCCTTTGATGTGACTTGATCAATATGAGGTGGAGGCATGAATATAACTAGGCCGGCACTCTTTGGTTTGCCCTTTTGATAGTGTTTTGTTATTTCTACTAAGACTCGGTGCAGCTGTGCACCAAAAAGCAGAGGTGTGGTGAAATTTTCCAGGCAAAAGCTGCTGTTCACAAATCTCATATTGTTTCAGTAGATTTAGGCACTGTGTATTTGGGCTCTAAGGACTTTTCAGAAGTTGAGGACATGAGAGAGAGAGGAATACATTGCCTAATGGAATCACAAGGTCACAAAAAAGAAGAAAAAAAAAAATCACATTTTTATCAAAACCCCATAATGGGTCTTCTCTCTAGGGCTGAGCACTAATGTGAACATTCCATTCGCTGTGATGGTTGATTTCCTTTTCATACTTTTAATAAGATATTGACATTTAATGGAGAGGCTCCAAATGGATAGTCTTCTTAGAATTTGCTTTTCCCTGTAATCTTTTTTGGCTTCTTTAGGGGGAGAATATACATCTCCGTGGTCAATAAAAAGTACAACGTACTGTATGGAGCTGAAATGAAGTAGTGCGATCAAATATAGTCATCAGGGGATAAGCTGCCATGGTGACAGCTGAGAGTTACCAGTAACCAGTTTTTACTTTCTCATGCATGTGTACGCATGCATACAGGCACATGCACACATAGTATTCACACTATAAACCCAGCATAATTATTTTATCTGCCAACCAAGTGTAATCTGTGTACACACAGCAGGTATTAAAAGGGGCATCGGGTTGCCTCTACCCCTCCCATATGGATGCAGTGTTGGCACGCTTATGTGCCCTTACCTTCAGCTACGGTGAGCAGGTTGCCGAAGTCGGTAGTGGTTGTCTGGGAGGGTGGTGGCTCAAAGCTCTTAACCTGACCCAACATTAGGTCATAGTCAGGGGACAGGTCTGACAGGCTGAGGAGGTAGTGGCTCTGTTGGGTGTGCAGGTTGGAGCCGGATACACAGCAGTGCAGCACCTGAGGGACAGAAGAAGAGTGGTGGGACTAAGTGATTATGTTCAGATAAAATGTGCCTGGCTACTAATTCTACAGTATGACAGTGAAAGTGACTGATGACTAAACTTTGACTCTGTTGTGTAAAGACACTGTCCTGTTAGATATGATGGTGTCTGGCAAGACGATGTACAGTGACACTCCTGCAGGCCTGTCTCAGACTGACATGATCCAGGACCATATAAAAGGGGCATATATGGTCCATTTACATCATAAGGCAATAGTGGAAGGGGAGGGAGAGAAGGAGACAAAAGAGGGTCTTTATTGCCACTAATCCATTTCTCCTGTGATGTGTGAGTGTATCGATCTACATAACAGATGGCAGAGCATCCGTTGGCAGGGCTAGATAAGGCGCACTGGGGCAGTTGATTACAGCCATTGGACAGGTTTACACTGTTTGATTTAATTAAGACTTTATCCTTGTGCTCAGCTCCAACCACAAACATGCACGTTCAGCCACACACACACATGCACACAAATACAAACACACCTGTATACTGTATAATCTGGGTGGAGGTAAGGTGCTGCATACGAGGGGGTAAAACATATACTTATGCTTGTATGTAAATGAGGGGGCCTCTCATTCAGAGTGGAGCAACTTGGGTAAAGCCATGCAAAGGCTAATCCCATTCAGTACACGCATACGCTCACACTTGGCTGAGAGACGCTCAGAGAGGCAGGCTGGCCCTGCCATCTGAAACAGTATTGTGTGGGGCAATGTAGACAGTATGTGGATGATTCTACTGAGCAGACCTCTGGGTGCATGGGGGAGGGATTGGAGGCTTGATGCTGAAAAGACCTGAACCAAACAGCTGCTACACCAAAGCCCCAAAGAGCTTCCTCTGTGGAGAGGTGGAGAGACAGAGAGGGAGGGGGAATACCCACGGCTGTGCTTGACAACTAAGTGACTGCACTTCGCATAGCAACAGTTCGTGGAAGGAAGTGCACAGTGAAACAAGCATCCTCTAGTTAGAGGGGCACATACTGTATGGATACATGAGTACACCCATGTACACACATAAATCAAATAATAACAATGTAAACAGAGACATACAGGTGCGCACACACACAGAACACGTAGACACACAAAACACATACACACACACACAAACGGGTGGGGGGGGGTGCAGCTGGCTGCTGAGGCAGGCAGAGAGAACAGATGGAGAAGCTTAAGCACAACTCCAGTGAACCAATGAGGTCTAGTGCAATGTTGTTGTTTTTTTTTTTTTTTTTTTTTTTTTTTAACAGCGATCTGCATGCTGCTAGTCACCAGAGACAAACTTTTCTCACTTTTTAGCTCAGGATGAAGACCACGAAGACCTTATCATTAAATGTATTGTGCTTGTGTTTGATTGACTTAGGAGAGAGCGGATTTGAAGCTTTTTCGGTTTTCAATATAAAACTGTAATTAAAAGACGATGAAGCATGCAAAATAAATGGACACCCAGCTACCTTGTCAGTATCACATTCTGTTCAGTGATGGAATAAAAGGGAGGCGCTTTCTATTAGGGAGGTTATTCTCTGCCTGGTATAGAGAATAATTAACAGCCGATGTGTCTGTGGAAATGTATAGATTTGGGTGTTGATATTGCATTAATATTGTAACACCTTGTGATGCCTTGCTTGATATATTATTTCCAATGAAACCCAGAGGGCCCATGCCTTTTGTGTGCTGATAGACAACCAATCACGCCTAATTGTCTTTGCTTTCATAGCAGCTGCAGTCGCTCTCATATTAAGACATATTCCATTCAAATCTCCAGGACAAGCGTTTATAGCCCGAGCTTATCAAGTGGACAAAGGGTCCTGTTTGAATAATTGGACCATTTCTTATCAGGGGTGACATCCTTACAAAGATCTGCCGTTGACCGCATCTGCCCAGACAGGAGGGTATGAATAATACCTCATTCATTCGTGCCTAAAGCTTGGCCCTCATCCTCAGGGTCAGACCATAAAATAAAGGGTTAGAGGGACAAACAAAGAGAAATAGATTGAATACTGAATATTTTGCCTGTTTTAAACAATTGCAATATATGCCATTACAAAGGAAGTTGTAAGGATTTTCTGCATATGATAAATGCCAACCGCCTGCATCAGCTACATCAGGAGCTTCTTTGCTGTTGTGCCACTATAATGTTAAATGAGGCATAGTCATGAGGTCACTGTGGAGGTGAGTCTAATTAAAGTGGCAAGCCCATGTGGTGGGTGTGGGGGGTGGAGATATCAAAGCCGAAAGTTGTTGCGGGCAACAGCCTATGTATGTTTCAGAGGATATTGGAAAGCAGTCAGTGGTTAAAAAAAAAAAAAAAAAAAAAAAAAAAAAGTGGGGGCTTTCTTCAGGTCTGTTTGTTTGTTGTAACTGAAACTCTCAGCTGCCATGGAGGTTACCCACCCTGTAGATGTAGTCCAGAAGTGGGGCCTTGTGGGATGTGCGGTCGTCCACCGAAGGCATGGTGATGGGTTCCAGCAGCAGACTCAAAGGAACGGCCATGCACCAGTCCAACAGGCAAAGCAGCAGCGACACCATCAACTGAGGAGGTAAGGAAGAAGCGTAAGGTCCCTTTTACATTTCAGTTAATCAACATCAAAACATAAAAAAATGTAATATTAATAAAGCAAAAAAGAGAGGGACTGTTCCAGAGAGACAACAGGTAACAGATGAGAGCTGCAGAGATAGAAAATGCAGGGATAGTGAAAAGTAAAGAGGAAAAAAGGAGACAACAAAGCACTTCAGTTGAAACATTCCTCTGCAAATGCACCATTCCAACATGATAGATCAAGGGCCTTTAGATCTCAGCCATTTCATGTCCCCTCCTTTCCAACATGTACCTTTTTGTCTGCTTCCACTGTTGAGTGCTCCGCGCTCGGCAACAAAAAGGCTATTGTGGCCACAAAGATCTGTATTGGGAGAAAACAAGGAGAAAGATAATTGGATGACACACTCCTATTCATCAGCTGAGTCAGGGCTGTGCGCTTAAATGGACGTAATACCAGAGGATGTAGAGTGTGTACTGTATATGCATGAGTAATACTAAGACTTGCATTTAAAAGTTGAAGTGACTTGACACATGAATTTCTCATCTTACTGATGTGTTCTCACAAGCCACTAATGGCTACTGGGAAATTTAACTGTGTGTGCAGATGTGAGTATGTTAATGTTACCTCAATGATTTTCTTCGGCAGAGTGGACTCCAACCTCTTGAGGTGTTCCCAGTGAGAAATGAGCAGCTGAAACACGTCACAGGCTACCTGAGCCACAGCTTTGTTCCCAAACTGAACATGCAAACAAGAGAACAGGACAGGAACTGAATAACAGTGCAGAGGACTTGGCTTCTTGAACAGTGAGTAGCAACAACAACATAGAAAAAATGTAGATATTAAGCCAGTATTTTTCTATTATACATGTACATTCCTGAGGCAAAACACTTTGCAAGCAAAACAACAGTTCACTGGAAAGCCCATTATGCGTTCTGGCTGAGTGAAAATATCCATAACTCAAACTTTTTGTGGTCACTGGCCATGATCAGATTTGCTTTCGCTAATAATGTGATTTTTATTGAGAGCAGTTCTTCCAAGTTTCAAAATGAAACAGAGAAACAGAAACAGAGTTGCTCAGAGAAATCCAAAGCTCATGAGCAAATCTGTTTATTTTTTTTCTGTTTATTTCCATGCAACCACAATTATGCTTTCCGGCAATCCATTTCTATTTAAACAAGGTTAAAAGGCAATAAGAAAGCATGAAAAATATACATGATGTGCCTGTGTCTGTCTCAAATTTTGTAACTGCATAACTATACACAGACCAAATAATACACATGTTTCTTACACTGCTCATGATCTGTCAGAACAGATACAAAAGCTCTAAACAGAAACTGGAACTTTGAAACTTTGAGCTGCTCAAATGGTTCAAGGGTGAGTTCATTAATTAGGAAATAAATGGAACAATATGTAGAAACCTGATACGTACACTGAGCTGCTTGTTGCTTGTAATACTGACTCCCCACTTAAATAAACAACTGTAAAAAAATTATTACTAATGTTGATGCTGTTGATGTTGTCTTTACAGCCAGGACAACAACATAGACAAATGTCAAAAACTGGACACAACTCCATTCATGCACATAAGCACACAAATGACATATACACGACGTGTCTTGACTGTGTTGTGTGTTCTTGAAGCGGAATATTTATTACTTGCCAATTCCCAGACTTGGAAGTTATTACATTTTTCTTTCAGACTTGCCTGGGAGTTGCACTTATAATTTGCAAGGATCGTTTATTCTACACTTTCCTTCTGAGGAGGGAGGGGGACGTTGCTGGTCGAACACAGGGAGGAAAAGTTTAGGCACAGACTGACTGTAACAGAATTTGTAGTAATTTCCCTTGAATTTAGATTTTCACTTACTGTGCAGATAATCAGCATAATTTCATTTCCACTTCAAACCATGGCTCATTTTCTCCAGACTCATTGGAGTAAAGAATTGAGCTACTGACAATTTTCTTTCAAATGTTGATTTCTTCAGTGATTTGAAATTCTTTGTGGAGAAATAGAATTTCCCATTTCTTCCAGCTGAATGCCTCTCAACATGTAACAAGGGCAGACAATGTGGGGAGTGCAGAAATGGCCAAACACAAAAAGGGGCCCTGAGAGTTCAGCACCTGCTTTTAAAAAAGAGACTCTCAGTGCCACTCTTCCCCCTAGATCCCCCACCCAGCCTATACCCTCTATTTTGGGGCTGGCTGAGTCTGTGTGTCAAGTTGTACAGGGGAGTGATTACTGCTCCATTAGAGAAAGGGGGGTTGCTCGAGCAGGAAGCTGGGAGATGTAGCTGCTTAAATTGGCCCACATCTACTGAGAGCGAGCCGCCTGGAAATTACGCCACCGCCCCAAACCCTTTTCCATGAGAAAAAAAAAAAAAAACAGCATCCACTGGTTGTCTGCATCTCTTCACTCTGAGAGAAAAGAGGGCTCTTCCAAAATATACCCATGAGTCACATCACTGGACATTTTATTCTCACACCCTTCCTCTCCTCGCTATACAGACTGCAGTCCTCTCATGTAATCAACTATCATTTTTAGTTAGACTGTGGCTATCAGTGATTTTTTCTATTCAGAAATTTGATGTGATGACGCCTCAGATGATCACTGACCTTTAGTGTTACTCCCAAGACGTTGATGGCATCTTTAACCTGCTGGTGGATGTTCTTTTGCATTAACTCCTCACACACCCACAGGCCCAGACTGCATACAGCAATGCATCTGAATGAAAGTGGCAGAGAGTGACAGACAAACTTATGTATATTCAAGAATTTGAAAAGCACAAAATGTTTTCAGAAAAAGATCCTAATATTAAACTAAATATTTTTGGTAAATAGGCTTTAAAAGCATTGCACATATTCTTAGTAAATGCTTGGTATCCATTAGTTATTCAAATTGTATTACGCATACACAAAAGGTATGTAAAAACACATTCATATCAAACTAGATAAAATAAATGAAGACTAAGCAATGGAACAAAAAAAATTATATTTCTAATCATACCTGGCCCCTTCACAGTGTTCCTTTGTTGCTGTTTCCAGCAGGATGTTGACCAGATAATCCTGAATGACACAGACACAACACAATCTAGTCCATCCACTTAACTTAATGTTAAATGCAGAGCAACATATGTTTAGATCCACAATGCAGTATGCAGATTTTCTTATGTGTCATTACCATATTCCTAGAGTGGCACATGTTTACCTTGATATCCTCATTGCCTACAATAATGTCATCAGAGCCAGGCACATGCTGCAGCACAGGAATCTGAAGGTAAAGGTTGGGGAAACAGACCAGAGAGCCCAGGACTGTCTGAGCCTCCATCCTTGGAGCCTGCCACAGACGAGAGAGAAAAAAAAAGAAAAAGTCAGGAATTCCCTAAAGCTACATGAAAACAAGCCACTTCCTGGAAACAGGAAGAACACTATCCGGGGAAAAAGGATTGGAGGGATCCAGCAGAATTAATTTAGTCTTTATTCATGATTCTGCTGGTGTTCAGCAGAATCTCTTGACACATGGTAGGCGTTGGACAACAACATGACTAATTAAATGCGTGATGGAAGCAGCTCTAAAGCAGATTGTACATGTTGCACCTGATGAGTTGCTGTTACTGTGAAAATAGATAATAAATCTATGTTATGAAAGATATGAAATTATCTGGCAACCAAAACAATAAATAACAACACATATAGATTTCTCTCAAGTGTCATATTGTGTAAAGAACTTAGAGACAGTCAAAATTAATTTGCCAGTGTTTAGGTTTAAAACTGTGCACACTGTCGATGAGTTAACAGAGGGTGGTTGTCTTATTGGTCTAACAGCATAATCACTCCTAATTGTTCCAGATCAGGTCACAGTCCTCTAAAATGTTCACATCACAAGCCTGTGTGTTCATGTGAATGTACAATAGCACACAATTCCAAAAGATTGTGCATAGGACTCGCAACTATCACCTGTTTGCATTTGTTTTATGGCATTGCTCACTATGTTTAAAGACCATAACTACTGCAATCACATTTAGGTTTCCACAGTTAATTAAACATGACTAAGAATCTTATTAACACTTTAAATGTTATGCTCTTATGCATTTAATGACACGTTTTCTATTCAAGCTGCCTGAATAATCACAGTAATTTGTTTCATCTGTAAAAAAAAAAAAAAAAAAAAAGGTCTTTGCTTCCAAAATACAGCTGCAGACTTTGGATTTAAATATTTAAATTGTTCAATAAATTTACTTAGGCAACAAAAATGGAAGAGTAATTGTGATGAATGATTGAATGGCAATACTGATCGAAAATCATTTACAATCGTTTTCTTTTTAAGTCATAGTTGCTCAGTTCTACATTAAAGTCCAGTGAAACACGAGTTGTATTAAGTTTTTCCACATTTGCAAATTGCATTGTTGATTTTCTTTCCTCCCAAACAATTGAAAGAAGCTTCAAACATTTGTGTTATTTTGTGTTTTATTTCTGCGAGAATTCACAAAACAATTGGAACCTTTCAATGTCAAAAAGCTGCAAAATTCAAGAAAATCATTACAGGGGCACATTGTTATTCATAGAGCTATCAGTCACAAGTGAGTGAATGAATGTGACAGTTACTGAGGATCAACTGTTATTTGGGGAAGTTTCTTTAATTGTTGGCTCCACAAATAATACTTCAGTGACATTTCTCAAAACCTGTCAGTATGTACAACATTCAACAACTCTTTTGGACCCCAGTTTGATTCATATAATAAATGTGAATGTTAAGAGTGTGTTTGTACCTCTGGGGAGAAGGAGCTGAGGACGCACGCAGCAGCAGTGATGAAATCTCCGAGCAGCATGGTGAAGCCCGGCAGGCCGAGGAAGAAGAATCGAGGGGAGCAGGAGCGGATGATAGTGTTCAAAACATCCTGATTACAAACAGACACACATATACAAAATACATTTTAATAGGAGGTAAGACATTTACACATGAAATTTTTCTGTGGAAAAAAATTTAATTTATTTTGTTTGACTTGACATAGGAATAAACCATTACCCACCAGTACCAAAACTGAATATCTTTGCACTACTCCAGTTTATTTATGGTAAGATGGGATTTCTGCATTTGGTATGAGTGTGGGGGAGCAGTAGCAGAAATATTTTGTAAATGGGCCACCATGTGAGAGACATGGCAGGGAGAAAGCTTTTTCCTCCAACAGGTAAGCTAAGCATTTTAAGTATGAGGAGAGTAAGGCACTCAACAGTACATGTCACTAGAGGACAAAAAAAAATAAAACACAGTGGGAAAGAAAGAAAGTTAGCAAGAGAAAGAGAGAGAGAGAGAGAGAGAGAGAGCGAGAGCGAGGGGCAGCAGATGGATTGCTAACAGAGAATAAGAGGGAGAACAAAAGACCTCAACTTTCACATGTCACCTGCATATATACACACACACAGGCAAACCTGTAATTAAAGCCAGAGACAACGTATTGTTTTGCCGAGGTACAGGCGGCTCAGTGGCAGATGGGTGCTCTTTCAACATTGACATATGCTGTGCTGCAGAGGGCTTCGCACAAACTGCTCAAGTATGTACACTGTAATACCATGCTGGACAAGAGCATAAAAGGCTGTTAACAGGTTTTCCATCCTACATTTAGACAGTAATGCTGCAGCAAAGGGGTTGATTTACTTTGCAAAACACACACACACACACACACACACTGGTATGAGAATTCAGCATCTCAGTAAGGGAAAAAGATTGTTCTCGGTCTTATCTGAGACATGCGTGTGCATATTTGTGTACAAAGGCAAGGTCCAGGCTAGAAACACCTGCCTTCTTGGCCATAAACTTGTGTAAATCGGACAGTTCAAACATCAGCCTGTTTCGAGCTGAACCGAAGGGCACCTTTGCAAACATGCAAGCACACAATTTCTCTCTCAATCTGACACACACACACGCACACAAACACACACACGCAGACAAACACACACACACACACACACACACACACACACACGCAGACAAACACACACACACACACACACACACACACACACACACACATACAGAGTACCACCTATCTCTCTGTGACATTAATCACCTGAAGCTTTGGTAAATAGGGAATGCAGGTGAACAAAAGAGGAATAGAATAAACACACAGTGGCAATAAATAGGAAGTCAAACCAACACTACATGTGGAAAATTGGTGGGAAGAGCTTTAGGATTGAGGGCCCATTTTACCCTCATTTTGTTGGTAATTGACCTCTGAAGCATAATGTGCGGTGCAGTCAGAGGTAATTAGCATGTAACAAACTGTTGCTTGATTGCCTGAAAAGAGCATTTTAGAGGAAGCCACAAATGTAGAATGCAAAGTGTTTTCTATTGTATGTGTAAGTAGAGGGAACCCTATTTGAGGTGTGTGTATAGAAATGGGAATTTAGCTCTGCAAGTGGTTCTGTGTTGGCAGTAGGAATGGCCCCTGCATCAACAAAAGGTGCATTAACGTAACTATGAACAGAGCTACCTCAGGTCTTTTCATTTGGCCTCATCTCCGGGAAAGCACACACTGTCCACCTGCCGGCCCCCGAGGTGATAAGGTTCACTGCAGCATTACATCACTCCACACAACATCGGAAAGTTTTAGTCTCATTTACTAAACATGAACGTTTCCAGTTTATCTGGAAATCACTATCACTGCTATTACTATGGACATGTGGGGTTTTCCCCTCACAAGCTGTTAGAGAGGGATAAAACCCAGCTGCATAACTATAAGGTTAGAGGTTTAATTAGCGGACACGTTTGTGGCTCTGGGGTCAACTGTCACATTTTAATCTGGCAGCGTATTAATTATACAAGACCTCTCTTCTTAAAGTGCAAGTAGTTTTACTCTGGAAGCACAAGTGAGAAAAACTCTTTTTCCACTTGTACCACACATTATTATAATGTAGCACATTATATATTAGTCCTTGTGAAGTTAACTGTTTTAAGTGTATATACATGACTGATGCATGCTTTATTCACTTATGCAAAATTAACAGTTGCAATAAAAGAAGCTATATTTGTGTACACTTCAAAAAATATGCTGTTGACTACTGAAGTCCAGACAGTGAACCCATTAGATAGATTACTGCTATTGTGCTACGTTCATGGCTTTGTGAGACCAGTGACCAGAGAATGACAGACAATCAGGACAATAGCCCTGACCTTGGCACCCTTGTCAGTTGGAAGGAGAATCCCTCTGAGGGAACTGTCATTTTCCTTTAAGCTTAGTTGATTATCGACACCCTCTTAAAATAATGGCCTAAGTCATTTTTTCAGGTTTTTCAGGAAACACAAAAAACTCAACAAAAGAGTCACACTTTTGACATAGGCCATTATACAACCGGGGGTAGAATTGCATGTTCCCCTCAACTGAGGATTCAGGCGATTTTACCAGAGGTGGCCAGCATCATGAGGGGGTGATTTAGGCAAAAAAAACATTTTTGTCAAAACATGACTTAGGCCATTATTTTAGGAAGGTGACGTTATAATGGTGAGGATTTACACTGGGATTCCCCTCCTTGTCTACAGAACGCTGCTGTTTAACACATATTTTATTACCTGATAAACAGGCAGTGACAGGAAATGCTCAACCTGTAATCCCAGAGTATTTTAAGATACAAATGTACATTACAAAATGTATCTAGAAAACCACAGAAAAACACAAACTATATAATTAACTAATTAAACATAACACAATCAGATTACATAATTTGCAGAACAGTCTCCACTGATGACTACTTTTATTATTTAAGATAAGTGAAGAATTATTGTATGAAAAAAGTCAGACTTGAAGAACATATGTAGATGATGTATTTGTAAAAGTATATGTTTTTTGCTTTTTCGGGTGAGGTGGGGGTTGCGGGTAGAGGCAGAGAGGAAGGAGGAGGGGTATAGTAAGAGCCACTTTCTTATGTTAAGCAGGCGTGCGGCTGTCCTCTATTGTGTGGCGTGAGGACTCTTTTCTCCGGCCAATTTGAGCATGCTTCAGTGGCCAGCCTGGCTCTGGCCCCCTGACGCATTATACAGAGCCACAACAAAAGCTGGAGAATGTTGCCTCGTCCCTCTGTGTGCCCCCCTCATTGCTCTACTCTGCACTACGTTCCCCAGGCTCCCCTCCCGCTCCTTCACACACTCACATACACACAGGCAGGCAGGCCAGCCTACTCTGGGCCCCTGGCCGACATGTCAGTCTAACGGAGCGCGACAGACGTCAATCCTTAATTAATCACGTATACGCGGCAGGGGCTCAAAACATTATTTAACGACATGGAAAACATTCTAACAAGCTTGTCGCACTGCCAAGGTGCAATAGAAACCCAACCAGGAGGGCACACTCACATGCATGCACGCGCATGCACGCACACACACACACACACACTTTTATCCCTGTCCTTTGTTTTGGGGCACTCCATTCATTTCTACTCAGCTTCGTCTTGAAGGAATGGAGCGAGGCCAGATTTAAATACGAGGAAAGGTGTGGCCAAAGGAGGTGGAAGATGCCAAAGCACAGAAGCATTCTCCATCACCACTGGTTGGCAGGCAGTTTTAAAAACAGAGATTCAACATTCATAAATTGCACTGCTCCCATCTGACCCCTGTCCTCCTTCCTGTCAGTAATAGATCTCAAGTTGATCACAAATACCTCTGATTCTTTCTGACACATGAGATCAGGCGCACACACTCGACAATAAGTCAAGTTTTCCCAAATTACACTGAAATCACCAGATGAATTGGAATCACCCAGTCATGACAAAATGACACATTTGGAAAAAGTAGATGGAAAATTGGCAACTACAAAAGCTGTTTCCCAGTTTTTAGATATGGCCTGTGCACGTCGCATGAGTTTGACTGGTGCGCCATCTAGTGCTGAATAGAAAAACAACAGGCAACTTCACTGAGGCGCCACCTGCTGTCTGTACCTGGTCATCGCTGGTGAAGCCCTTGTGCATGATGTAGTAGAGGTGCACCAAGAAATCGCTGTTGGGGAGCACATCCTGGTGCCTGGTCATCATCTCACAGATCAGTTTGTAGGCCTGCAGCTTGCCGGCCTTGTATTCTGCTGGCAACATGGTGGCCTGAGGGAGGGGGGTTTGACATGTTTAACATCTATTACGCTGCAGGAGTGCTTCAGGAAGTTGATACATTTCATTGGTGGGAACTTATCATTGGAATCAGCTGCAAACAATGTGAATTCAGTGCAACCACAGCTGCTGTTCTCCATCAGTGAGGCAAACTGCAAAATTTGAGTTTGACTATAATATGCAACATTTCTGTTTTTATCTTTTTGCCGGAACAGGACGATTAGATATGGCTACTTTAGTGACAGTGTCTGTCACTGCTTAAGCTAGCCATTCAGCCCTGTTTATTATTTGATACTGCAGCTGGAAATGTAATCATATTTCTTCCTGAGCATTAGAGGATTCTCTCAGGTAAGCAACTAGCAAATATTGTTTACAAAAGCTGCTGTAAATGCACTGATAAACCTGGAGCAAGTTCAATAACTATAGAATTTAATGAAAATACTTAAAATTATTATATTCAGGACATTAAAGCAGACAAACAGCTGTATATCTGCGCAACTAAAATAAACTTTTAATCTAACCCTCAGTTCCTTAGTTTTGCACATTGTTCATATTATCTTATCCCATCCTATATCTCTAATTTAGTCATTGTGAATGCTGTTTTCTGAATGTTGCCTGCTGTGTCTATGTGTTGTTGATACCCTGAAGAGCCAAGAGGCAAGCATTCGGAGTGGCGGGATGAAGGCAGGCTGGGGAGGAGAAGACTGGTTGTCCACACTGATCCCAAGGTTGTCCCGGATCTGTAAGCACACATTTAACTTAAGTCACTGAACACAACCTTTATGCATGATGTTTGTAATGATCTGTGTTTGGGAAAGTACAGGATAAGGTTACGAAGGCCTCTGTTCATGCCAACAAACAGTAGGTGTGTATTATATTCTCATTTGAGATGCTTCATAGGTGGGTGATTTTTGCCTCTCCACCTACCTTGGCCAGCTTGTGCCAGAGCTCATAGAGATAGGAAAAGACCTTGGCATGGATTTTTGGGCAGCGGATGCTGTTGACATCTCCCAGGATACCCAATATCCTCCTCCAAAGGACGAAGGCTGAATCAGCATGCCAACCAGTCAGGGTCCCGCCAGCAATGATGCTGACATCATCAGCCAGACACTCACTACTGTCTGTATAGTGAGAGAGAGCGTGTGGGGAGGTTTGAGTTACAGAATAAATTATTTGGTAACACCAATATTTGTAGCTGCCAAAACCTAATGCAAAGTGAACCAAATTTCATTTCATTGAGGATATGGGATTCAGTCAACAAATGCATAACACATTTTAAAAGAGCATTTTAAATTTTGAGACTTGTTAACTATGCATGAAATATTAATAAACCCTCAAAGCCGTCCTGTCATTGTCTGAGCAGTTGTTGACCAAATTCTTAGTCACTGTGCATTTTCCCAAATGCATCAAAGTACTAAGATCTTTGTTCACTCAAACTGATCAAAGCACTCAAACACTTTTGGGAAACAGGCAAAAGTCACATGCACCATCCAAACGAACTCAGACTGAACTGTGGGAGGACAGTGCCACCCAGTGGGCAGCAGAAGAATGATGGGAAGGACAGGGAGTGAAACGACACAGAAATGTAAAGTGTATGTAGCAGATCTGAGGTGATTTTTTTTTTTGAGTTTTAGTAACATTTAAATTAAGATGTAAAGGAATGAGTTTCTAATTCCAAGGAAAATAACAAAATATTGTAATTTCATATATTTAATTTGATTGATTGATCAAATTAAAATTTGATTAAATTGATCTGCAAAATGGGAGAATGAAAAAAGGAAAATATGGAAAAGTAGCGTAAGGAAAGTAAGACTTGAAAATGTAGAGCAATATAGAACATGGAGAGTCAATGGGAAATGAGGACTCTATGGTCTATATGATGAGTAGCAGCTAGGGAGCAGTACCCAAGTGGTGTGGCATGTGTAAGACAGACTGATGCATGGTGTCGTCCAGGGGGCAGTCCCGCGGACACTCTGTGTGCACCAGCAGGGCTGGTGAGGCGGGGGGGTTCTGGGGGTAGTGGTAGTGGTTGTGGTGGTGGTAGGACGGGGGTGCAGAGTGGGGAGGGAAGGCACACTCAGGACCTATAAAACGACAAGGGGAAAGGGATATAATTGGGTTTGAAGAAGGGACTGCGGACGAAGGAAGCGTGACAGCTTCATGATGATCACAATGCAGGACAACACAAACAAAGGTCCACATACAAGGGTGAGAAGGGAAGAGGGGCAAGAACAATTTCTCCATCAGTAATGATGGAGGGGGGAGAGAGGGGGTAATCTAAAAGCTGAAGGGTTTAAAGTTGAGGAAATATTTTGATTATTTCTAAATGAGAATTTAGACATCTACCAATAACAAACATTACAATTCAGTCTTAATCAGTCCGTAGCCCACAGGTCACTTTCCCTTCACAAAATTCACCCACAAGCTGTCAGCAGGTTTAAAAGATTTAATGGCTTAGTACTGTAGAAGATACTGACAAGCAGCTCGAGTTTCCTTACCAGGTCACTCTACCTGGCCATGACTAATCCATCAGGGGTGAGGTTATTGGAGGCACCAAACCCCAAGCTGGATGGTACACACCTCAGATGAACTCTTTCAACTCATTTTTACTGAATGTTTACATAGGATCGATCTATGCAATTCAGTGCTTTTATAAAGAGGACGACATGTCTTCAATGAATAAAACTGTTTCACACTGAACACCAAAATAAAAAAGCTAAAAAAGGCAGGCCGCTTTTAACCTTCCCAGGCTATTTTTGTTGTAATTAATTTAATGTTAAAATCAAGGTCAGCCCATGTACCCTGAAAGTTGACTGCAGAGGTTTGTTAGCAATGATATTAACAGACATTATAATATATGAACATCAAGAGCAAATACAAGGGGAAGAATATCTGTTTCAGGTGCTCAGGGTGAGTTCGTATCAGTTCCAATACCTGCTAGAGCCTCATTGTGGCTGAGCAGCAGACTCCCCTGGCTCTGGGGGTCGGTCGTCACGTCCATGTGGGCTGACTGTGTGGATTGAGTATCAGCCTCCTCATCAAAGGCCTGCCAGGTGACCTCAGCTTCATTGAGGTAGCCGTTGGATGTCTCACTGCTTATACTCTCACCTGGGTAGAGTGAATGAATGAAGTGGATAAAGGACATAAAAAGATTAATCCACAGGACTATGAGATGGAAGGTACTTGCTGTGTGAGGAAAACCATTAATCCTCGCAAAGAGTGGGCTTTATATGACATTTCAATGTTTGATTTAACTGATGTATTTTAAATTTTGAAATTACTATTCTTTATATGAAACACACACACACACACACACGTATATATATATTAAAATACAGCTGCACTCACATCACAATGGATAATTTTAAAGAAATAATTAGTGATATAATCTATTACTTTTCTCTCTGAGCTTGGGCCTTGTGTAGTTTGTGTGTCCCTCAGTGTTGCACTCTGTCTCAGCTGAACTGCTGCTCCGCTGGATAAGGATCTAGAAATACAGAAATAAACATATTACCCATAACATTACCCATACAAGAACATAGACTTGTATGGGTACAACCCATTTCATTAATTTTACATAATGCTACTGTACAAGATGATTCTTCTCACCACTGGTGGCTCATTACTTTCTCTCCTGCCCTCAGACGTCCTGCTGTCAGAGCCACAGGAAGTAGGGGAGTACTCTCTCTTCTGGGCTGAAGTGCAACAGGGGATGTTATATATAGGCAGCGAGACCAAAATTATCTTAGGTTAACAACTAAACTTTTTTTACAATTCTTTTTATCTGTTCATCAATGAGCACTGTCCCCATCAAATGAACTAATGTAACAAATGAAAATGCACCAGGATCCATAAGGGAATACACCCCGCGTGGTTTCCCCATATCCTCTCTGTAGGTGGTAAACAACATTGATTAAAAATCATCTCCAGTCAACCTAATAAAAGATGTAGAGATTCCATATATATATATATGATTCTTCAGGAGATGTCACATTTCAACATATATCTTAATATGCACAATATTGCAATATTCATCCATCAAAGGACTGCCTTGTCTAGACCCCACCACCACTAACTGGCTCACACATCTGGAACATCCAACCTGAATACTGAATATAATAGGTGTAACAAAGACTGATTTATTGCTGGGCTACTTTATTGGATTGCATTAAATTGTAAAGTGTGTAATTAATAAACTGGCAACTCAAATGGCAAATTACTTTTTTCCCTTTTCATTGACTTACCTGATCGTTTAAATGTAACTCAACTGTGGGAAATTAAAATTATTTTTTGTTTGCATATACCTGGTAAAGTATCAGACAGTTGTTGGGTGATGTCGGAGGTGCTACTGCTACGTGGCAGAGGGCTATCCCCGCCTCCCAGCTCCTCCTCTCCCCCACATTCTGACAGCTGGCACTCTTCCACATCTGCCAGGATAAAAGAGGTTACAGTTAAGACAGTGCCACAAGACAGACTAGAAGACCAGAAATCTTAAAATGGAAACACAGCAGGATACTGTATGTCTTTTGTTATCTTTAGGGGTTTGCAGGCACAGTGTAGATGAAGATTTGATACATTCATGAGAACATTAGGGAGGAATTGCGACATGCACACATGCAGTGGTGAAGCAGACATACTCTTGCTACAGATCGTATTTCAACTCACAAGACAGTCTTAAGTTAAAACATAAACCTCTGCTCCAAATACTGTCACAACAGACATAGAAACTGGCAGAATGTGACAGATAGTAAGGTGGAGGGAAAGGTAGGACGGAGGTCACAAGCACACAAACACATGCAGCTCTCAGAATACACTTTACCTGAGAGTCTGTGAGAGCAAGCAGAGTTACCAGAAGAGATACCAGGCAAGAAAGAGCTCACAGTGTGGAGCAGCATAGGAACACTTTTAGTAGTGGGCAAAGCCTCGTATAGATGGACACAGTTGCTGATGGACTGGCTTCTCTTAGCTTCCATCAGGGGAAGAGGAAGAAGAGGAAAAAGAAAGAGACAGTGGAAACAGAAAAGAGGTAAAGGGAAGAAGACAGTATTCAATAACAGCAAAGCATTGAATGCTGCAAAGGTGATTCCATTGATAAATACATTCTTGATCAGGTGCGGAGAATAAATAAAGCACAGAAGTGCTAGAGATTGACCTCAATATCGTCTACATCAGTGGTTGTTGAACTCTGAATATGAGAGAAATTTCATACAATATTACAACTGTAGTGTAACAAACAAAAACCAAAAACCAAAAAACAAAACAAACCAAAAAGAACCAAAAAAGATTGAAACCAAACACAGAAACTGTAAATTCACAACAGCGGGAATACAAGTTTGTTGGTTGCATTGACACTCAGTATTTCTATGTATTGCACCATCACACTGAGATTTGTTAGGACTATAGATTGTTGAGAGGGATATCAATATTTGAGGGTATAAAAAATCTAAAACAATTATTTTTACATAAAAAACATAAACAGACAAGCTTTAAAAAGATCCCTTCAATTTGTTTTTGTAAAGAACTGTTAAAAACTGAGTACTGAGTGGGACATTTAACTATTTCTTTTATTGGCTGCAATATAGGCCAAAACCACATCAACAATAAGCTAATATTGGCTGATAAGTTGGTTCAGCTGGCTCTAATTTAGACCAGTCCTCATCTCCCTCATCCCATGTGCTTTCTAGAGCTGCACCATCAGTCAGGACGATAAATTGGCTGAGATCAACTTACCGCAAATATATTGAATTGGTATACATGTTAAGATCACAGTACAAAAAATTTCAGCATCACTATTACATAGTTTGTCCAAAAGAAAACACAAGTTAATTTTTCAAATGTAAAATGTTGCGCTCCGTTTGCATTTTGGTCACAATTAATCTAAGAGATCCATATCAAGATTGCTTGTTAAATATAAGTGTTCATCAGCCACTACTACATACTACAGATTTTTCAAATGCACTGATATTGATATCAGTATCAGCTTTAAAAATGTAGTATTTTCTTTTATTTTTGGTCAAAATGTATTATTTTGTGATTTTACAGACATAAATTGGTAAAGGTAGCCCCAATAACCATCCCAGCAACAGGAGAGTGAGAGCTGATCCAACTGGATCTCTGCAGTTGTAGAAGCTTAATGAGCACCATAATGAAATATCCAGCCTTTTTTCTCTAATTATCAAGACAAGATCTCAGAACAATATTAGTTTGTATTTGCATGCATAAGTACAGCCAAGTTTTGACAGTTGTCAATGCTGAGGCATTGCCATTGTGTCTGGATAGCACTTCAGGGTTAATCTCAAAGAGAGCAATGAAAGAGGACAGTTCTATTCTCTGCTTTCAGCACACTTTAATTATGCCTTTTAGTGAGAGAGATACATCGTCTCTGCTACAGCCCGCCACTGCTTCCTATTTATGCATATTAATGAGCATTAATTACACTCTTAATGAAACTATCAAAAACTGCCATGCAATTGATGTGTGGGTCTTCTCTTGAGGAGTAGGGAGGAGGGCTTTCAGGCCTTTGAAGATCAATGTGGGAGAAATCCAATTAGGCCAAAGAAAGGGAAGGGAATTTGAAGCCGTAGTCTTTAATGTCCATCTTTGCTTACACACGGATATAATATAAACAGACTAACAGAATAGGTGCATAAACATGCACATGAGACGCATAATAGATGTGTCAGTGCGTGCATGCGCGCACACACACACACACGCACGCACGCACGCACGCACGCACGCACGCACGCACGCACGCACGCACACACACACACACACACCTTCTAAGACTTCATCCTTTAGGCACAAATACATCTGCTCTAAGCTCAACAAGCTCGTCATTTCAGTACGTTGGTGGTAATTGGAGAGGCGTACGGCAAGGAAAAGAAAAAGGATTGTCTCTGTCTTTTATCCTCCACATTAAGATTCTGTCTAGACAAATTAAGACAAGCAAGACAGGCACTGCAGCTAGTTACTACACTACTGCCTCCCAGCTCAACTTATAATTAGACTGCCACATCCCCATCAGATAAGGGGTGTTTGCTGTGTCTGAATTGAGCTAATAACAATGAGTGTCCAAAGCTGGCCTCTGACATGGCATCGAGGGATTGTGCTGTATGCCTGCAATTGAGCTGACATGGAAACATGTTGACATTAGCCAGTGACATATGAAGGAAACAATGGGGGCCATCTGCTGGTGTCTTTGTCTGTGGTGTTGGGCCTTTCAACGACACCTGGGCTTGTGTACACATGGACCTGTCTGAAGGCTTTCACATGAAGTAAATACGTTTGATAAACCCTATGGTCTGACGTATTGCTCCAGAGGGTTATCCCTATTGTGTTGTTGGCCCACACAAAGCCAGAAGATTAATACAGCATGGATATAGAATAGTATATGCATCTGGAGGGACTTATAATAGCCATCCCTTTGTATTTTATTTTTGTCCACTTTGATGGATTAGTAATATACAGCTAACACGACAATACTGTTATCACTAGTATTACAAGTACTTACCAGAGGCCTTCTGTCTGACGTTGTTTCGGGCCTTCTCTACACCAGGAGCTCCTGATGTAGTGGCCGAGCGAATCCTCATGGGCTCTTGAACCGCTGGCCCGCCCTGCTCCCCCTGGTTCCTCCAACTCAGTGAGAAGGAACGTGCCACTGCTGCTGCCTTCTGGGAGTCCTGGATCACTCCTGACATGCAGAGAACAACACTTGCTGAGTACAGAGGTGTCAGTGTACATTTTTTACTAATAATCAGATTTTTATATTTGGATTTAACACCACCAAACTCCACTGATATGCAAGACAGTTCTCTGTGGCTTCAAGCAACACAGAGTTTATATAGTATAATGGTATTTCAGACCTTAAAAAAACACCTTTGACTGTAAAGTTGCTGTAGAGGCTGTCAACATCAACTAGCATGTAGTGTGGGTATGATCTAAACTAGTAAGAGCTCACTGTCAAATACAGACTTAAAAGCACCAGTGGGTAGGATTTGAAAATGTCTTTGTGGCAACTACAAGTGGTAGTATAAAAAAACACACTCTGGCAGACAGCAGGGCACACTGATGGAGGGAGTTGGTAAGTTTATTTATATGTCATAGCTGTTCTGTTTACCTAGCAGTCAAAACCCAAAAGGTATTCAGTTTACAGTGACACAACAGAGAAAAAAAACACATTTGTGAACAGCTGGAACAACAGGATGTTCAGCATTTGTTATTGAAAAATTACTGAATTAATCGATGATTAAATTGTTGTTTCTGCCCATTGACTAATCAATTAATCGACTAGCTGTCAGCACTAATCAGTTGTTTAATAGGCCGTGTCCTTTTGAGCAAGGGCTCATAAAGTTTGCATCATGTGTGAGGCATCAATTCAGAAAATCCATCACACATACGTAGATTTATCTTCACAAAAGCTTCACAAATATTATTTTGACCAACTCCTGTTCTTTAAATAAAAGCTTTGACACACTCAACACGTGAGAAATAGTGCCTATAAAAAGGTTTCATGTTTTATTGTTTTAGAACATTGAATAAGTGATCAACAGAAATGACTTTTCAGAGTCAAAGTGAAAGAGACCAATACATCTAATCATAAAGTGAAATGTAGAAAAAAATTAAGCTCAAGTGGAAAATCACCAGAATTATCTTTCCACGAGTCAATTTCAAACCTTTTCACCAAACTTCCAGCCATCCCAATTTTTTTTATCCCCCCACTTCTCCCCCTCACCACGTCCTCTCTGCTTCTTCTCCTTCTGTTCACTGAGTTTGTCCAGGGGCAGGTTGCCCATGTCCAGGCCATAAACAGAGCGTGCCAGCACAGCCGTCAGCGAGTCCATGATGCTGGCCCACTCTGTCACCAGCTCCTCCCAGCAGGTAAGAGAGGACAGCACTGCCAGCAGCTCGTCCCATAGCTCCCGGGAGATAAATACGCACAGGTTGGCTCGCACCCACGCCACAATGATGGTCTGAATGCAAGATGAGACAACAGCAGATGAATTAGCATTGACAGACAGGGTTGCAGCAAGAAATCCCAGCCCCTGGTAAAATGTGACAACATAAATCTCACACTGTTACATCTAATTTGGTGTAGTGTCTTCTTGACTTTCTGTTAGCAAAGACCCCAACAGAAACGCACACACACACACTAAATATACAACAGGTTCCTGAGCAACATATGTTGATGGTTGGTCATACAAGAAATTGCATAGATTTACATGGATTCAATGTTTTGTAATTACATTGTACTATTAGTAAGAGTATCAAGAGTAGGTATGAAGTCATAGCCCTCTTTTTTGATTTGATCAAAATACCCTGCATAGCAGTAAAAGTAAAGCTAAACACATGCAGACATACCCTAAAGAGTATAGATGCTAAGCTTTCAGCAAAGCTGTCTTTTCTTTGGTTTTCCTGTGGCCTTTTCATCACCGCCTCAGTGATCCTCAGTAGTACCTGCAGCATTTGCTCCCTGCAGAACCAATAAAATAAAATTTGAGAGTCATGAAGGAATATCTAAAAAAAAAAAAAAAAAGTTAAAAAAAAAAAAAAAAAAAATTCCATGTATCTTTGGATATTTCACTGACCATGTCTGTGTGTTCATCGTGTGCTCCATGATCATGTGCCGGTAGATGCTAAGAACACCCTTGCACACCTCAACCTGGTTTTCCAGGAGTTTAGGTACGTCCTGGCATGGCTCCAACAGGAACACATTGGATGAGTTGGTCAGGAACACCTACACACATTAGTGCATGATGACACAAACAGTAAGAAGTAAGATGACTCTAATCACCTTGTGCTTTGATCTCAGGTTAGAAACACACCTCTGGACATAGATACAGACCTGTAGTGTGGGCTGGATGCCAGCCTTGATGTCCCTGTTCTGCTCCTCAGTGAGAAAGCCCCGACTGATGGCGCTGCTGAACGAGTAGGTCCTCCCCCAGCTGGACGACCGTCTGTGACCATGACTCTCCGTCTTGTTGAAGACAAAGCAGGCCAGTCAAATGTTCAGTAGATGTAAGCAAGGATACTATGACAGATATTAAGCTGAGCTTTTAGTCTATGTGATACATTTTAATAACAAATAAATAAACAAAGCCCTTGGTCCACAACTTACCCTTTTTGAATTACTTAGAAGCACCTAAGATTTAGTTTGGATCTATTGTGATTTTAGCATATGATGATTCAGAGGCCCTAAGTGGATCCTCCTCTGCAAATAATAATAACAATAATAATAACAGATTTTCTATTCCATTTATACTACACTGCCAATCCCTTTTGGACCCTTTTACAATATAATAATCAGTCACAACATTATTATATACACGATAGGAAAGTACACATTTACTGGCTTTCTTTTTACCTGTGCATGCATGCTGTTTGTCTCTGTGCTGAGTATCTGTTCAGAGCTGTCATCCACTTCATCTTCCTGGGCCGTTGTGTCAGGCTCTGTCATGAAGCTGGGCTTCTCCTGTAGGATCCACTTCCTGTACACTTTGATCACCTTCCTGGTTGCTGACGCCTCACAGGAGGGCAGCAGGAAAGCCTTAGTAAGGAGAACACAGAACATGGAGAACATGTTAACAAATAGTCCAGCAGACATAGTTCATGTAATCATAGTGTTGACGTCCAATCTGCATTATAATCATGATCCAGTATGAAAACTATGCAATAGCTAGAGTGAAATTATTTTTTGCAACATCAAATCAAGAATTGCTGCTTGATGGCACCACTGTACCTGGTGGAAGACCTCGTTGACAAAATTCACATTGTCCCTGGTGGACAGCAGGATGGCATGCACCATGTCATAGACATAGCGGTGCTCCTCCTCAATGCTACACAAACTGGAATCACTGGGCCGTCGATCTGACAGCGTGCTGCTGTTGGAGTGGCTCTTCTCAGGCTCCCCCGCTGGTCCGTTTGTATCCCCATCTGATGTCTTATCCTTCTCCTTCTCCTGGCTGCTACTGCCTGCAGTGACAGTCTGGCCACCACAGAGAGACAGCGATAAGTGAGAGTGCCTTAGTATACTATAGAGCTGCCTACTCAGAGTTAAATAATTGGTCACAAGAGTCTCATTGACAATAAATTCCTGAGTTGATGAGTTGTATTTTCTTCATTATTTTTTAAATTTCTTTACGGGAAATGAGCTTCTGTATTAATAATAATGTAATCATAATAATATTAATTTTGCAATTAATTCCGTTCTGTCTCTTCTCT
Source organism: Seriola aureovittata (assembly GCF_021018895.1). Lineage (NCBI taxonomy): Eukaryota > Metazoa > Chordata > Actinopteri > Carangiformes > Carangidae > Seriola > Seriola aureovittata. Next base: position 18,310,526 of record NC_079376.1, on the reverse strand, counting down.
GGACTCCTGCCACTTGATTTGCTCTTTTGTAAAGGCAAAATGTCCCAAAACAACACTATTACTGTATGTGCACTCAGTTGCCACTTTACTGGTTGCAACTAACTAAAATAATGCAGTCTACTCCAACAGCCCTGCATTAAATTCTACCTTCATGAAGGTTATAATATTTAGTTTTTGTTGAAACTATTTCGAAGACTTGATTCACCTGTATGATCATTTTGTGGGATGTAGTCTGTGGTGCTATTAAACTATACTGCATTATGTGGAGAGGTGCTTCGGTTATTTAGCCTAGCCTCAATGACATAACTGAGGTGGACAGAATAAAATACATATGTATGAATACATGTGTGTGAAGATTTTATCAAAATCCTAGTCCTTTGTGGCCAAGTGTCTTTACACAGATACAAGTGTTCAGGGGTTTTGCAGCAACAATATACTCATAACACATCTACCTCCTCCCTCCTAAATAACAGTATGACAAATAAACAGAAGAGTACTGTCATACTCACCTGGATGAGTTTGGGAATGACCTCAGTGCCATTCTTGGCGCTCTGCGCCGCAGCAGCACTGCTGACATACTTCTTCTCCAGGAAGAAGGTTACCAGCCAGGTGATGAAGGCCACACGGGGTGCCAGGTACTGGTCCCTGGTGCAGAAGGTGCTCTCATTGTTCCGCGTCACTGGCACATACAAGGGTTTTGGTCTGTGGTGGGGGAGGTCTGATAGAGGAAGAGTGGAAAAGAATAGAGGATAGTAACATAGGGAGGGGCAAAAAGAAGAATGCAAGGAGTAGAACGAGAGAGATCAAACATCAGCTCCAAAGGTCTGGCCGTGAGGGTATTCAGAGTTTTCCCAACTGAATCAAACTATTCACTCAACCATGAAGCCTTGGAAACTTAACATGCATTATATCACTTCATTTTCTACCTGTTCACTTATTACACCTTACACGTCTATAATCATCCTCCTGTCTTTGACTTAAATAGTGCATTTTTATTGTGTTACTGCGAGCGCACACACACACACACACACACACACACACACACACACACACACACACACACACACACAAGCAGACACACACAAACTTTATTACTGTTTCCATATTGCAGTTTCCATATGCTACAGTTCATTTTTGCTTATTACCAGCTCTGCTAATTTTAAATGAACATGTCATTCTTTTTATTGTTGTGCTGAACAGCCTGCAGAATGAACTGTATTCCATATGGTGAATTAAAGTCTGCCAGTTTATTGAATAGAAGCTTTAGCTCCCATGAAGATGTACATAAGCAGACATTACAAACAGTCAAGCTGAGATTTTACAACCCAGACAGCAGTCTGTAAGTACAGTGCAACACAACATGGTGAATACACTTTGCAGTAACATGCTCACTATGAAAAGGCTTCTGCACAAATATATATGTCAGCTTACCTAATAAAGGCTTGTAGAGGTTTGTGAGCTTGGTGAAGGATGGGAATAAATGTGGAAGGTAGTACTTCTTGAACAGGCTGAAGAGAAACCTGAAGCCTGTGTTCTGGTTCTCTTTGTTCTTCCATTCTAAACTGGATGCCTGGCAGACAGACAGCACAAAGGCAGACAAGGTCAGGCTACAGGGAGAGGAGATGGTTCCAGAGTCACTCAGACAGTGAAAGTATATTGTTTCCTACACAATAGTTTGAAAGTTCTTTTAAGAAACAGTAAACAGGGAAAATGCTTTGGTCTAGGTACACATAGTATTAACAGATTCTGACTTAACACACTTAACAACTGATATTGTATTTAGTTTTTTTTTACTGTTGTACACGACAGGGATTACAAACTACCTGAGCACACATCAACACCATGACAACATCTATATTGTATACTCATATAAGTGCTGTCATATTCATAAATTTGTGGGAGATCCTTCCAACCAGGTTGCTATAAAATTTTAAAAGCTAAAAAGAATATGGGTTAAACGGTTTCAATTGTGCCAACATTTGTCCCTGTATCTCACTTGCAACCTTGCACCACAATTTAACCCATGTCATTTGAGATTCCGTTATGATAACTATATTATCGCTGCTGGCGGCAAACAGTTGTGCAGGCTTTTCTCAGCATAATTAGTTATTACCTGAATGACCATGTACTTGAGCAGGGTTTCAAGGATGTAACAGGTCTGGTCATCTGCAACTTTTTCTCCCACCACAGCTGGAACAAGCGGGGTAATCTCCTCAGGCACCACTTTTGCTGCTCAGATTGACAGACACAAAGACCTGAATTACTTCCAAAAAAACAAGAGTTCTCCACTAAAAATGAACATAAACAGTCTGATATCGGTTTAATGTTTTTTTTAGATGGTCTCAATGACCACCCACATCACATCAGGCGACACAAATATTACAGAATCTATGTCATTATAAATGTACACATGTAGAAGCATGCACATCCCTGCCTCACCATCAGGGGGGTTGGAGAAGGGGTTGTAAATGATGGTGTCAAGGGTGCAGGGCCCTCTGGTGGAGGGCACAGCAGGGAATCCTGGCACCAGACAGGCAAAGATAAGGAACTGCTCCTCAGCACAGTTGTCCCTCAGGGCCTGCAGCCACAGCAGGAAGAGACGGATCCCCTCACAGCGGATCTAGACAGGAGGACATTGGGACGTATTAATGGACACACAAAGTAAAATAAAACACTAAACGTGACATACTATGAAGCCAGATTTTTTAAAGTTAAAATTCATGTTAATGTTAAAGGGATATGCGTGATTAGTCGACTATATGATGAAATGTCAGCAGAAGAAATACTAGTTGGTTAAACTAATCATTATCTTATTGATGTAGAACCCGGTTAACTGTTGTGTTTAAGATGTTACGTAGCTGCCTGCCACTCGCTGGGGCTGCACACCTGGCAGATGACAGCCCCCCTCTCCCTGCACTAATATCCGGATGTTGTAAATAAGTAAGGTGGAATGTGGGACTGTTGAAAACTCATAAAAACCAGCCTGGTTTTACAGTAATTTGATAAGGTTGTATGTTTGCTGTGTCAGAATATACTGGTATATACCTACTCAACTTGATTGTTTTTCTTACTTTTAGTCAAGTGTTCTAAATGTAAATTTCTGTTTAATCGACAGGGAAATCAGTCGTTAGGAACATCCCTAGTTACAGTGCATCATGTGGCTGGAAAAAAAAAGATTTCTCATATCTTGTGACAAACATTACCTTGAATGAATTTCCAGTGTGTAGAAGCTTTTTCAGAATAGAACCTGGAAGAAAAAAAAAAAACAAAAAAAACACAACTGTCAAAGACTTTTGCAATACAAATAGTGAACAGAAGTCCCCTTCATGACAAGTAGGGCCACGACAAACAGCACAAAACTGAAAGGAGGAACCCGCTTGTCATCTCCAGTGACCAAATTGACCTTGATGGGTGGTCCTGACAAACTAGTGGGGAGAGTGGCAACGCTTCACATTTTACTGATGAAAATTAACATCAGTTGGCAGCGACATGCATTCATGAAGGCAATCTGGTTCTGCTGTAATCAAATGAGACATTGCTCTGATTGCTAAATACCTTGGGCGGATGAGGTCTGTGTGTGTGTGTGTGTGTGTGTGTGTGTGTGTGTGTGTGTGTGTGTGTGTGGTGTGTGTGTGTGTGTGTGTGTGTGTGTGTGTGAGTTAGGACATACACTTGACAGCCTGCAGAGAACACTGTTATTATGAGGACATTGTGGGCTTGAAGAAATGTGGGCTGGTACTAAGACAGATTTTAAGTTTAGGATAAATATAACGTATAACTTTAAAAGTTATGTTAGAGAAGTTCAGAGGTATGTTTAAGTCTTAATAAAAAAGGTTTTTTAACTGAGTGATTTGACTCAGGCATATCTAAGTGGTAGCCATGAAGACCAGGCTGAGTTGCTCAAAAGTATAAATCAAGCTTACGTGTTTGCACGAGAGTTTATATGCGTGCTTGTCTGGTGCTTTTATTATTCTCCTCTCAATGGGTTAAATCAATAACATTTCTGTGGTCCTTACATAAAGGAATCCTTTCATAGTTCTTGGGCTCAGGACAGAAGGAATTAAAAGTAAGCAGACAGAGGAAGATAAAAGGTGTGAGGATTTTCTTCAGCTTTCAACGGTTTGTGTCAAATGTCTGTGACCTTGCAATCCTCAGCTAAAAGGACAAAAACACTAAAAGTCATTAATGCCATTCCTGACCTACTCAACCCACCATAAGGAATTTATCACAGCGAACTGAAATGCTTTGATAAAAAAAAAAAAAAAAAAAAAAAAAATGGGAAAGAAAAAGTTATCTTAGGAATTCAATTAAAAAACAGGTATGCCAAGAAGCTATCCAGCCACCACCAAACATTCTTCAGGGGAAAGTACAGTGACAGCACAGCATCTTGACCGGTGACACACAAACTGATGAGCGGCAAAAAAAAAAAAAAAAAAATTCTGTGAGTTCAGGAGAAGGCCAAGAGGCAGCTTTAAACCTGTGATGATTTGTTGTCCAATGACTGACAAAAACGAGAAATTGTCTGGGGCAATCTCCCCGAGATGAGTCTTGATATTTGGAATTACAAGCCTGAGGGGAGGGCCAATCTACGACTGATCTAGACCTAGACTGTTTAGCTGCCAGCGGCTGACAAACAACAGTTATAATTGAGGTTATCGCTTCATGCAAGGTTTTCCTTTTTTGTGTGGGACTGAAATCATGCCAGCATAATTCAATTACTTATTTGCATTTCAAATGAAGTGCTCATTTGCATTTCCCATTTACATCCCCTTCTAAGACTAATTATTTTCTCTTCATTATGGAGGGCTGAGGCATGGTGATGGTGACATTTTTTTGTCACCACCGCCATGTGTATCTTAGAGGTTACAGAAGCTTCAGGAAGAAAGACACATACACAGTACATGTAACTACCTGTCAGGTATAACAATCCGAGAGTGGTTGTAAATCAAGGTAGTGCCAAGTATTTCATGTTGGTAGAAAACTTATCAATACATACCTATACTGTGAAACTGCCATCGGTTGTAGATCTTCTCAGGCAGAAGTTGTAGAATTTTCTAATAGAAACAGAAAAAGTAATGATTAGGTTTAGTAGATATTAGTTGCTGGTTATTAGAGTTTGGTACATTTCAGTAACAACTATATTTGCAGTTGCATTAGGTTGGATAGTAAGGTCTTTTTCCTTCACCATCAACTTTGCTTTAAGCAAGAACCTCAGCACTGACCAGCTTGAGGCTTAACCTGGATTTTTCTTTTTAGAGCTGAAACTATTACTCAATTATTTGACAACAAAAAATGTATATCAGCAACAATTTTGATAATCGATTGATCATCAAGTCATTTTTTTTAAAGCAAAATGGCAAAAATCAGTCACTTTGGGCTCTGGGAAGTTGGATTTCTGACATTTTATAGATCAAACAATTAATCAATAAATCAACAAAATAATCAGTATTGTATCTGTATCTGTCTGTATCCGTCTTATTTGACTCTAAAGTAAAAGAAAAGGTCGACTTTGCTTTGGTAAGTAGCACTGTTTGACCAAAGCAGTATAAACTTAAGGAATGCAGCATCCTTGCCCTTTCCCTCCACTTGGCCTTGCATGTCTGCAGATCCTGTCTGTGACACAGGGCAGCATAGAGAAATGTCATCACCTCGCCAACAACCGCTTTACAAATCAATTAGAGTGCCCTAACCTTTCAGCAGCCTATCATTATTCTTGAATGCAGCAGCAGGTTAACTGGGTCCCTCTGGAGAGATGGAAAAAAAAGGCTGGGGGACGGCAGATGTGTGCGCGCATGCACGCATGGCTAGTTAATAGTCAGTGTGCTGTGAGCAATTGATGCCCCAATGGCTCACTTCTCATCAAATCCTAATCACTGACCCAATAAGACTTTGTGATTACAATGTAGAGGTCAAGTCCGTCCTTTACTGTGTTACGTACAGTATGCAGCTCTGACCCACTTAACCAGACAACCAACTCTAGTCGACATGATAAAAGGCTCATCTGCCCTGGAGAGTGAGAAACACACTAAAGCAAAGGATACAGCGCATAAGAAAAATGTGCATGACAGAACTAAAAAGATTAAGTCCTCTCCAGCCACAGATTCAAAGTGCTACAGCAGTGAGGAAAAAAAGAAGAAATACAAAAAGAAAGATGACAAAGTATAAGAGAAAGCTTCAGAGCCTATAGAGCATCAGAATAAAACTGCCAAGAACCAGCTTTTATAACCTCAAGGATTTTTTGCTTTGTTGATATAACAATAAGGTTTATGAAGATGAAATTATTTAATAAATGAAACTGAAGTTGAATAATTGTGTGAATATAGGTTTGGTATGTTATATAAAGAAATGTGTAATTTTCATGATATACCTAACAATATTTCATATGTAATTTTTAGACAATAATCTATACATATTAGTTTGTTTTATAATATTAACTGATCATACCCTGTTGTTAAATCTTCATCTTACCACCATAATGTTGCTCTGGAAGATGGCATATGGTGACATTTTGTTGTCCAGTGCTATGCCACATTATTCTGAGAGCCGTGGCATTCCAGAAGTCATCTCATGTTTTGAGTGTATCAATTTGTCAACAACTGCCTTCTTCCCCTGTCATCGTCCATCTTTAACTTTCTGTTCTTGTCCTCTGAAACTAAATCCCTGTCATTATCAGTGACACGGGAGATACTGAAAGACATACATCACTTTAAGGGGGTTCTGGATGACGATCTGTGCTGCTCAACTTCTCTCTGATCCACAGATGTGATGATATGCGTGTACAGGCGTGTGGCTGCACCTTGCTATTGATCCCACATGGGATTATTATATCTCCGTAAGGCTCTGTACTGGTCTCCTCCACTCTGTCTCCTTGGTGCAGCAGACACATTATGCTAGGCAGTAACACAGCAGGGTAGCCTGCTTAAGCCTTTGCCAGTGTGTGTGCGCAGACACAATAACACCATCTTTCTCTCTCCTTACAGAGCACCAGGAAGGGAGAGTGGGAATGAGATGGAGAAGCTAGCTCAGAAAGACTCCCCGTGGAGCTGGAATGGCGGCCGCAACAATGAGGAATTTACTGGGTGATATGCGGCGAATGCAGAGTCTGCTGGACTAGAGGTTGGTGGAGTTACTCTAATCTGCAGCCATACTCCAGCATAAAGATGGGGGCATTACTGTGGTACAACAGCAGCTGTAACACATTTACATGATCCGCACTTAGGTTTCCAGCCACAGGGCCTGAACATGAGACATAATACACTTCTCCCAGAGGTGGTCTACAAGGGCTTTTAGATGGCAGCAGCAGACACTCAGCATTCTCAGAAGAAATGCAGTTATTTACATATTGTTTAGGTTTTTGATAACATTATTATAGCATCTAAGGATGATGAAATCTCCTGAGAGATGATGACAATGGAGACATAAAACATTGACCTATTAACACAATGTACATGCCAGATCAGAAAACAACTAAAGTGTCAATTACATAACAAAACGAAGATCATAGAGACAGAAATAGTGAAGTAAGTAAAGCGAAATAACTGTTAATTAAAAGTATTATCTTTCCATTACAGCAGAGCATACTGCAGCCTACGAAGAAAATGAGTCTCTGACTGTACAGTCACTTGTTGGCCTCATGCACTGTGAAAAAAAACATAAGTTACACACCGGCTTTGTTTAAAATGCTTTCTAAGGTAAGTCCAAACAGTGGAGACCAAACCAGACTGCTTATTTACATGCTAACCAAATGTCCTCAGCTTGCCCTCATTACTTGTGGGTAAAGGCCTTGGTAAATGTAGGCTAGTAAAGCATATGTCATGTACAGTAACCTCAAAATACAATACTGTTTAAAGCCTAAAGCACTTTTTGAGTTTTATTTTAGAAATATTTTTAATAGTAAGAGATGTTTTCATTTTCATTCTCCTCTGTAGCCAGTGGGTGGCAGCAGCAGAGCGCAATCAAAGTCCTTCCCAGGCTTCTCAATGTTAGCTCAGACATCAGGTTCAGGTTCCTCTTTGCCCTTAGTGAAAGCCAAGCTGCAGGAGGCTTCCTCTAGGACCAAATTATTTTCATGTTTGGGCATGAATAGTTTTGGACAAATTAACCATGCTAAATTACATGTCAACAAAGCCACACACTACAAAATATGCATCTGTAAAATGTTCATAAATCATTGTTCTTGCTTGTGACAAAAATAGTTATCTGTAAAATATACAGCAGCACTCCAGCAGTTCAGGTTTGAAGGCTAAAGAACAGGTTAAAACATAATTTGAGACATTAAGATTCATTTACTCAGCTTGTTCCATGCGTAAACCCATGCTACACTTAGTAAATTTGCATTTATGCATTAACCAATAATCCCCTGCTGGTGAACTGTCAGTCATAACTTGGACTAAAGAGGAGTGAGGGAGAAAAAGAAATCACTTAGCTAAATGGCCCTAGGTTAATTTCTCAGACACATGTTAGCCAACATGTAGAGGAGAGTTTCAGTTGATGTGCATCAAGAGGAATGAATATGATGCCATTACGCCAGGCACAAGAAGACAGGATTGTTGATGGCTGTTTATGATACAGAGTGACACTGTGTTATTAATTACCTTCTTTCTCATTTCTGACCATTTACACACGCACTGCTTAAATGGTGCATTTGTGTGTGGCATTTAAATGAACACCAGCCACAATCAATCCTCTGTTTGCCATGAGCTGTGGCAGGTGGACTATAATACACCACATTCCTCCTTATTCTGGTCTTTTTTAAATGTTTCTGACTTAAATGAGCAAATGCAACTGTTGGGATATAATATAAACAGAAATATCATGCTTTTTTGTCCTCCTTTTTCCCGTATGTTGATTCAGTTTTGGTTTCTGGTGGTTTTGCCATGGATCTCCTTAGGTTTAATCTCAAGTGACCATCTTGGGTAAATACACATAAATCCGTCAAAAGCATCTGATTTTCTGCAGCTTTCTAAAAGACAACCAAATATTTATTACCCGTGGGGTGGGATAGATACACAGTTATTCATCAAAACTAAGGCGCACTAGATTTAATAGGCACATTTACCATATATGGCAAATCAGTAAGTCAAGTCTCAAATCTAGATTTGGGGCAGGGGGGGCGGGGTCACACAGAGGATGGCAAGGGGAATTCAGAATGCTGAGTCAGGTCCGGATGACAGACGGCAGGACAGGTCATGGTGAGGTCATATCCTGGAGTGAAAGTGGACATAAACAGACTTCCCTCTGAGTCTCATTGGTCCCAGAGCTGTCCCATAACCTGTCCCACAACCTCAGTGGCATCAGGATCGAACTGCTTTCAGACAGTAAGAGGTCATCTATAGTCATACAGGAGTAAACAAACTGGACAAACTGTAGACCCCTGAGGCCTGAGAATTGAGTATCCTTACCCCAGAGATAAATCTTGTCTCATGAGAGCAATAACAGTCTTCTAAAACAGAAAGTTATCTTATCCAGTTTCATTCCTGGAACTACACCTACATGCTGATAAACAGCAGATTTTCTGTAGCTTTCTTACTATGTGCTTTAATTTACTCATGGTTTGGATGCATAGCATCAAATGGTGACATAAAGACAATTAGAAAGAATGCATCCTGACTCCTATACAATATAGAAATGGCTGCCAAAGGAAGACAAACATTATCCAACTGACACGGACACGATATTACACACCTGCAAAGTATTGATGCTCGAAAACTCTTTTTGCAAACACGGAAACCCAAACCATTACAAACCTGAATGAATCATCAATAGGTCTATATCAGCGTTGTAAATCTGGACACTGCACTTTTTCACCAGTCCTCTTTGCAAAATCACTCAAGATCTATTAAGTTAAATGGGAACCATGAGCAAACAGCAATGCTGACCTAAGTTCTCAATTAGACTGAGACCTAGATTAGACTTTGCCATTTCAGGACATAAAGGTTTTTGTTTTCAGCCTGGGCTTTAGGTTTGTGGTCATCGTCTTGCTGCAAAATAGATCAGACAAAACTAGAAAAGATGTTTTTTCTCCCAGAATTTAACCCTTTACTTTCACAAAAAGTCTGTGAAAGTCTGTTGCAGTGAAGCATCGCCACATCATGATGCTGCCACCACTTTGCTGATGAGAATGGAGTGTTTTTTGTTTTCCCACTATGGTGCTTTATAGTGGGGCTGTTGTGTTTGGTTTACATCAAACACAGCATTTAGTAAGATGCCTAAAAAGCCTTGATTTAGGCCTCATCAGACCATATTGTACAACCTTTATCCATTGGTGTGGTACCCAGGCACTGGCTGCTGTATGCACAGCATTCCTCACCTCAGCCATTAAACCTGTAGCTACTTCAGCTTTACCAAAGACCTCATGCTCACACTGACACTCAGATTTACAGTAGTACAATATTATTTTCATTTTATAAGACTGATCTTATTATAGTCTGTGTGGTTTCCAGCACCATGCAAAGTTCTCACATTATTTTTCACAGGCCTTGCTGCTGAATTTGTTTAAATGTTCCTTTGTCTTGAGTTAGTTGTTGCCAGGCAATTGACTATCACCTGGTTCCATATACAAGTGTATTTAACTTACAATCACTTGTCACACCTTGATTACACACAGGTCTCCCCTGAACATTTTATGCGACTTCTAAAACCAATACTCAAGACCAGTGATGATTTAGATGCTACACAGTAAAAGGGGTGAATACTGAAGCAATGCAGTATTCTTGCATTTGGATCAATGAGTTCCAATTTAAAGAAGAAAAAAATCAATAGGTTAATACTTTTACGTTATGTAGGTACTGAATAAATCTGTTGCTCAGCTCTGGTTTTACATGTTAAAAACCTACACACAGGCCTCAAGCAGTCCAGCATTTTTTAACAATGTTGTTGCCTTCTCACAGAGATCAGGTCTCTCATCTGTCAGTCCTGCTGCAGCATCACTAACTACCATGGATGCATCTGTGGCAGCAGACACAAAGAAATCCTGGAAGGGAATGGTGATGGCTGCTGGTGGCAGTAGGGGTGGGGTGTTCCAGCAGAGTTTAGGGGGAGGGACAAAAGATTACCCCCTCTAGATATCCATTACTCAAACAGGCTCGGCATGGGGGATCATACTCCCCTACAGCAAGCCACGGAAAAAGGTAAGTAATCCCCACGTAGCCAGCTCAAAGCAAACAACACACACAACGCACACGTGTACTGTATATGTCAGCCAGATTTCAATGCAAGGAGGGACTGAGGTGATGGAGAGTGCAGGAGACCATATTCCCATCTGCCTAGAGAGATGAAGACATAACTGTGGCTTTCCCGGGAAATTCTTCAACAGAATAAGAAGGGCAGCGATGTTGAGCTTTGTTCTTCTTAACCTGTCATACAGCATTAAAGTGTGTCGCAAAGCACAGAGCTACAAAAAGGCTGTTGTCCCAGCAGCTGTCCATTCATAGCTATTCTATACACCGCTCTGAGGCTGCTTGGACAAAGGCTGCTACGGCTTATGTTCTGGTCGGTTGACTTTTGTGACTAAAGCAAATCATACACATTTACGAAAAGCTTTATCCTGCCAGGAAAAGTTAGGTTTATGATAAAACGCCTCAAATTTCTGTATTTACTGGAGAAAGGAAAATGATAACGGTGCAAAATTCACCGGGATAACATGATACATATTAGTAGTGCATGTTTGTGAGCACAAAGGTATCAATTGATATCATATTCATGACCACATACGGTCCAAAATGCCTAATCTAATATGGCATAAAAGAGAAAGTCCGCACAGTGTAGCAGAGCTCGGGATCAAAGCAACCCTGTATCTGTCCTGTACACACCACTCAAAGCAAGCTTATCTTCTCAGTGCATGGGTAAAAGCACACGTTGTCACAGGCAGGGGCTAAAAGGGGACAAATGAGGGTTAAGCTGCTTTCAATATTAGTTCTTTTTGAAAAGATGACTCCATAAATATGTAGCAGGCATGAATCCAGGCTTTAGTTACAGGTCAGATGACTGAATGTGGACAGGCAGGGAGGCTATCTTTGTGAGGAGTGGAGAAAACTGGAGCGAAATCTAGTGATTTAGTTTTTCTTTTAATAGATGGGGAGCAAATATCTTAATGATTTTCTTTATCTTGATTAGAGACTAATTTAGCTTCCAAACAGCAGGCTAAGAAGGCCGTAGAAACATAAACTCTAAATTCTACAAAAGAATGCCAATCCTAAATGACTATCAGCAAACAATCAAACAAACTGCATATAATACAGGCTCTAAAATGTGCTACTGTGTACATACTGCGTCAACCAGACAGGACGAAAAAGATCTAAGTTGATAATATGACATTAGAGCCCAAGATGCATTGGACATTCTTGACTGGCAGTTAGGAATCTATAGCAAAAGACAGACAACTGTGTCAGGCATGATGCTACTGTAACAAACTCATGAACTGGGGAGTGGGCCTGAATCCAAAGTTAAGAATCCTCCGTTTTAGCTGGAATGACTTACTCTATGTTGGACATAATGCAAGGAACACTCCCTCACACTGCTCCCAGGTGATCAGAAAAACTAGGACAAGACATACTGTACAAAGAGGGACAAACAGACTGCCCCCCCGTCTTTTTTTTGATTTGCTGCCATCCTTACAGCCCTGCCCTGTGCAAATGTAACTGGAGAGCTGAATGTTTGTGTTGGAAACAGGAGCTGCCTTTGCAGTCAGGTGGGAAAACCAGGTAGGGGACTTTAACCTGCATGTGCAACATAAGAGCGTTAACAAAAAAACAGAGGGAGGGGCTATAGAGCCAACACACAGACACAAGACATGCCTCCTCTCATCTGCATACACACATAGGTTTTAAATACAATAAATGAACTGAAATCTCTCCCTCAACCCGCAGAAGGCTGGAAAATTATTTGATGATTCTTTCACCTGCAGAACCTCCAATTGATTTCCAGGCTATTTGAGGCAAATTCAGGAAGTAATTAGAGTATGCAACATGGCACCATGGAAACTGTGGTTGCACCCCAGAGTTCAGCAGTAAACAGGTTGAGGCTGTGGCAGCTATCAGTGGAAATCAGAGATGGAGACATCAGCAGACATAAAGACAAATGACTTACTTCAAAAATAAAGAGGATGGAGTCCAGCTCCTCCCTTTGAGATTTGTTCCCTGAAACACATGGAGAATACTTAGATTTTTAAACACATAACCTGGAGCCACACTGCATTAGCTTCATCAATAATGTAACAATAATATGGACCACTCATTCACAGGAACTTATGTTACCATGAAAGCATACTCCCAGTGGGAACAAATCCTCTACCCATGACAGTGTTATACTGGTTATACTGGACCAGAAATTGCTTTTCTATGGGCTTAAGCACATTACACTTGGGGCAGAAGGAAATACACCCTTGCCGTAACATACACCATCAAGAGCAGAGAGAGGGTTAATTATTGAACCACAAGCAAGGTGGTCAACTAATCAGTGTACAGTTAAAAAAAAAAAAAAAAAAAAGAAGGTCTGTACTCACCTTTTTGTTTTAAGTTGCTTTCCAGTGTAATGAAATTTTCATAGAAGATAAAATAAATCTGAGAACAGTTGCTCTCGAAGAATGCCTTCAGTTCACTCTTGTCAATGATATCTGTGGAAAAAGAGGAAACACCGTCAATGACACCTTGCATACAAGATCCACCTTTAACCTGAATCTGGCCAATAAGTTATTATGAAATGGAAAGAGATTTTGTCAGGGTTTTTGTTAATCATAATATTGTGGTTTAGCTTGCCTTTGTGTTTTCCCAGTTACAATGGCTAATGATATGAATATTATTAAAAGGTAATGATACACCAAACTTATTTAAAGAACAAATTAATGATCCTAGTAGTTTGATCATAATGTTGATTTTTCTTTTCAGCAATCTGCTGTCACCAACAGCCACTAAGGAATGACTGTCATGTTAAACTCATAAAGGCTAATATTTGATTTTATCAGTATTGTGAATCTTCTGTGTCCATGTGTCAAGGTTTGTCAGTGTACAGAATATAGAACAAAACTGCCACTACTGTTTTGAGATACCTGATTGCTTCTGAATATCTTGAGAGTGTCTTTCTTTAATTTTGCCACAGGTACTATTTGCTGTCTCTTTAATTCAACAGTGACAATGTTAAAATCACTGTTGCGCAAATGACTTTCTACTTCTTCCCCATTTTGCAGACTACATCTGTTTTACATCAAGCCAATTTGCTTCACTTCTGTCCCCTGTGTAACTTCACCCACCTGTAATCACTAGTGGAATGATGACAGGCTTTATAATGGTGTTGAAAACAACTTTGCCACCCGATCTGATGATTTCCCAATCTTTGTGGTGGTGCAGATATTTCTAAAACATCCCTCTTCTGCTGATGATGCAACACAGTATAAAAGATTGAAATTGAGGTGGAGAGAGAAGAGTGAAGACTTCATGTACAAAGAGACGCATCTTTGGACACTAACTCACATCAATGCGCCAGTGACCTTATGTTCAACTCGTGTACTGAGGATATTCCTCTCTCTGCTGCTGACCTATACACTGCTCAAAAATATCTTGAATGCTGTTGACTAGAGGATGTTTCATTCCCAGGGTTGTCTGCACTTTTAGCAAAAGCCAAATCATGAATCAAAGTGCACTCTGAGTTTAGGGATAATCTCACTTGGTTTTATGGATATGAAGAGGGAGGAGTCTGGATCGAGGACTATAATATTGTGGTTAATGAGGGAAATAGGTGGTACATGTATACAGTCACAAACAGGCTGTCACAAAAATCTCAAATTCATGCAAGGAACCTCCATCATTTGCCTCACTTATACAACCGTGGTGATGAGATAGGTCTGGACTGAATAATCAAATGTAGGCCAGGAGGAGTCCTGGCACAATAACAGCAATTAAGGTTCACCTTCTGCTGCGATTCTCCCTCTACCACATGGCAAACTGGAAGACGCCCAGAAGCACTCCAGCTCATGCAGAGTGCTGGAATTATGTAGTGTGAGTAAAAGACTCAGATGAGTTTCCTTGCCCTGAGATTAAAGCAAAGATAACGAAGATGCGTGATGGGAGTATCAAGGCAAAGGTATGACTGATTTTAGTCTTCAGCCTTGACGTAAGAAACACCAGCAAGGAATCATCCAGGGATCCACGGAGGATGATGGGCTCTTTCACAGTTCAGAGGTCTACAATGTTACGAGCAGATGGATGCAGTTCTGCCTTAATGGGCACAGAAAAGTAGCCAGAGACTAGTTCCTTGTTGAAAAATGTAGGAATCTGTAGTTCTCTCCATTTTTCAGCTATATTTTCTCCACTCTGTGTGTTTTGCACACAAAGAAAACATCCAATGCTTGAACTCAACCTCTCAAAGAAAGCAACACTTCATTAAATGCTCCTTGCTCCTGGCATGAAGCTAATCACATCTGCTAAATTCACATTTAAGCACAAGCACTGACGCACATGAGCGCACACCCTCACACACACACTGTGGACTTTAAGGAAAACTTTAATGGTAAGAGTAATGATTGTCCATGCAATGGCTTACAGTCTCACGGCCAGTGAAAAGTGCATTCAGTAATTCTCCCCTCTGGCATGAGCAGCAACAGCCAACACCAGAGGCAGTGGATGCAGGCAAAGTCAGCATGTCTGTGGTTAAGTAAAACTACAATTGTGGCTAATATTTTATCTATCCATTTATCTTTAAAGAAACACTGAGGATAGTCAGTTCTTCTTTGTATTTTATTCTACAGCACTTCAGTCAACTCTGGTTGAATTAAATGTGCTTTTTAGAATAACTACATAATTTGATTTGATTCCCACCCAGTGCTGTTAGCTTTGGTTTCTTTGGGTTCATCTCTGAGCTGGCAGCATCGGCTAACCTAGGTAGCTAGAGTAATAAACTGCTCTGCTGTACGAAAACAACACTCCTGTCTGAAAATCCCATGGGCCTTTATATTCGAAGAGGAGTGCAGTCAAGTGTGGAGAATGGACTAGAGCTTATACCCAGACAAACACCTCTTAAAGACAAAAACTAGTACTTTACTGGAAAATGTGGCTAAAAAAAATTATCACTTAAAAAATGTCACTTTAAGTGTACAAATAGATTTTATTTTTGTTTTTTTTATTTGCTTTTATGCCTAAGGACTCGCGTTTGAAGGTGCTCCAGTCTTGTACCATCACGTGTTTAAGTTTTTGCCACTGCTTATTCTGTTGGGAGGGTCTCCTAAAAGCTCAGGAAAACAGGGGAGGTAAGGACAGGATGAGAAGATCCTTAGTTAAACTGAATCTTGAGGGTGCCAGGGTTGTTTTTGAGAATGCATGTGCATATTTATAATGCATATCAGAGAGTGGGCTGCTGTTTAGATAAAACAGGTTTAAGACAAATTACAGCTGACTTGCTTAAGGCTTTCACATTCAACAAAATCCCTTACACAACAAGCAAGAATAGCTTTGGTCTGTCTTCTATAATTAGGCCATTACTTAAGTCTGTCACTTTAAAAACATAATGTAGCACCTAATATCATTCAAGATTTGAAGATGTCTAATTAAACAATCACAAAAGAGCATTTCTTGATAGCACACAGGTCTGATCAGTGCCAATACTGTACCAGCGTACATGAGAGTGAGAGAGAAAGGACAAAGAGGAAGTCTATAACAATTATGCAACTCTAATTTGCATATTGTTGGGTGTGTGAGAAGTTGATGGGTGCTGGGTCAATTTCATATGTCATGCTGCATGTCAAAGAGGCATCACAGCTTGTCATCCTGTGCTCTCCAGCCTTCAGACTCACGGCTCTGCATCTGCTCATATCAGCCACTGAAGCATGACAGATGGTGGGAGAGGTCTTAAGGGGAGAAAAGAACATTTTTAAAAACGAAAAGATCACAGGACTACTGACATTGAGCAAGAGTCTCGGGTGGATGCTAACCATGTCAGAAAATGCTGACAAGACATTGATCAATCTCCCAGTAGTGAAGTTCAGACAAAGACAGTCTAGCTCTGTGATTCAAATTAGTAACAGACCTACTGTCCAGGCTTCATATAGCAAACCTCAGAAGCCACTAATGAATGAAAATTCTCTATGAATTGTCGGTTACTACTGACATATCACTCCATTAATGATCTACAGGCTGAGTAGAAGTTTGCCTCTTTTTTCATGCTCTCTGGTTTCGGTCTTACTTTTCAGCTGGACCGCAGGAGCGGGGTCAGCCCTATAAACGCAAATGTCTGTGACTGCCTGCCTGACTGACTGACAGAGCTGAGTGAGTGATGGAGTTACACCACTGGTCAGCCAATGTCACGTGACTGAGTTCTAAGGTTACACCACTGACGCCCGGCCAAGTGTTGGATTTTCCTCATTGGTCGTTGCCCTTTCAAAATGATTTAGCGCAAACAAGCAGTGTTTCCAACCTACTCACTTGTCGTAAAAAAAAAAAAAAAAAAAAAAAAGAAGCCCCTAGCGACAAATCCAGCAACTTTATGGACAAATCTTGGCGACTTTCCAAGGAAGTTAGTTGCTTGCATTGTCCTTTGAGCCAGTCAGGCTTTCCCTGCGCAGACACACCTCTCTATGCTGACCGCGAATGAGCTTCTAACTTTCTGAGTGATCATTTTACAAGTAAATGTAGCTGAAATCACAGCACAGCCGTTGCACTTAACTTTTGTGTATGTTGATTTTGTCAGACGACGTTGTGTTTATAAAATCAGGATTGTAGCAGCAGAGCAACAGCTTGGGACTGGCCTGCAAGTGACTGCTGGTTAGTATGTAGTGTTAATTGGCTCTTTTTCAGTCACTATTTCATACTTGTTCCGATGTCTGACAACAGACACAGAAAAATATGTAAATGAGAACAGCTTTATTGGGAATTCGACTGTCTCAAAATACTGTATATGTGATCACAGAGAGCAGGAGAGAAGCAAACCAAAGAAGGGCTGAAACTGGCTAAAACTTGGCAGAATGCAAATAGCCTACAACATGGGTCCAGCCATATACTAGGTTCTGCCCTAGTCTTGTTGTAAAAAGTAAATGTTTGGCTGAAAGGATGAAATTGAACGATGGTTGTGAGCATTGTGAGCACTGATATCCAGCAAGACCCTTCACTCAATGGCTTCACTAACTTCTCAGGTAACAGCATGTGGACAGAAACAGACAGAACAGGTTCTCCAAGTCCTGGGAATGCAGGGGATGACACTGTATCCTCTGAGCCCAACAAAATAACTGTGTCCTTCAACCGACTACCCTCCATCTGCAAGACTCCCATCTCAAAAACAGGAAAACAGTGTTGGATTAACAGCAGCTGTAGAGAGCTGGGATCACACAGGGCTGTTATGGTGGGAGAAAACCTTGTGTCTTAAAAGTGGTGACTGTAGCTGAATGAGCTGATAGCTTGGCTGTTTGAAGAAGCAAAGTTAATGCCAACAGTCAGTCATCTGATTCACACATAATAGCACTTCTTGTAGAAGAGTGCTGAACTAATAAAAAGGAAAAGAGAAACCCCAGCCAAGTTCAGTAAAATAACAAACCAGGGGTCAATTGTTGCTCCAAATGCTACCCTAGTAATTCTACTTCCTACTGAATGAAGTTAAATGCTTAGCTAGAGCCCATAAACTGCCTAAATGACAGTGAACTACTCTGCAAGGGGATCATTAAGTCAGCCTTATTGTTAAATTACTAAAAACTGAATGAACCATGGCCTAGATACTGGTGAGAGTGATAACTTTATGATGCAGAGACCTGCAATCTTCTATAGTGGAATTAACAGACCAAACAGCCATGGCAGGTTTGGGTTGGACGACACTGTTCTCCATTGTGATATGTTTCCTGTTAACTGTCAGGGAAGGGCAGATGTTCCACCCCCATGTCAGAGGACTGGCTGGAAAATAATAATGCGCAGTCAGAGCTGAAGGCTATAATGTAATATTTCGGAAGGCAGAAAAACACAGCATCTTCTCAAAATGTTCTATGGAGGCATATATTATCAGCTTGCTGTAATTTTTCCCAAAATCTCTAAGGAAAAATATACTACCAAGATGTCAGTGCATAGATTATGCTGATATTTTCCAACCTCTGGCTGGATAAACATGGAATTCTGATATTTCCGATGTTGTTGCGTCATTGAGGGTTTCCCTGTGTCTCACTGAGTCCTAAGGCCAAGGGTGAAAGAGTAGATTGACCTGCTGAATCACCACACAGTATTATATAACACAGTGGAATACCATTTGTGCATAACAACTTCACATAAAGGTACACAGTGGAAAAAAGGATACCACCCATCTGCTCGTTAAAGAACCATAATTCTAAGCTTCAGTTGAACAATTAGTGTCTTTTTATGTTGCTTGCTATTCAAATGACCTGACGTTAAACTGGGTTTGCCCAGCAAGCACTGAAAGAGTGCGCACAGCAGTGTGCAGACTGGGCTTGTTAGCGTAAATAGGTGAAGGTCATCTAGTCAGCTGAAGCCGCTGAATGGTATATTTACACAATCAAGACCAAACGTCAGGCTACTCTACCCAAAGCTCCTTGTTCAAACTTGATCAGCACACAACGCAGGCAATAATAAGAGCTCACATTTAATGTTCAAAGGTTACATCAAACCATAGTTTGACCCTCTAGGCAATTTACAATGTATGCCATTTTACCACATGAAGCAGAATCATTAATATGCAATGTTATACTAAAAAAGCAGTCTAATCAGGCCTTTGATCACACATACACTCATTTGCATTAGCCATGGGCTAGCTAACACTGCAGGTGCACTATTTTCTTGCCAGAAAGGAGAGAAAAGACTGATGTTTCTTTGGCAGTTTGCTCGGATCAGACACAGACGACTCTTTAAGAGCCCCAGCAAAGGGATGCCTGGAGGGCCCCGACACATAGTAGAAGAGACACAGGGATGGTAGCTAAATTGGAAGCTGATGGATGCACCATAGATGGTGCTTCCCCTCTAAATGGTTGTCTACAAACAAAGAAGGAGCATGAGAAAATCAAAGAGACTGTAGAGATTGAACAATTTGACATTTCGAAAGATTAGAGAGGTGTTATCTTTTGGGATTTTTTTCGGCAATGATCTCAGGATATGCATGGCAGAGACCCCGCAAACCCTCACAGACCGGACACAGTACTTTGACTGCGTCCACAGTGACATTAATTGATTACAGTTTTTAATATTTACACAGAAGTTCAAAACTTTGTTTGGTTTAAAATTGCAAAAAAAAAATTTTTTTTTAATTGCACCCTTTCAAAACCTACAGACTAAATGAATAGTCTTTAATTATCTATTTCAAGTGGTGCCTCAACTAAGAAAAAAAAAAAAATCAGACACAACGCCAAGTTTGTTTTTAAAGTGGCATTAAAAAATAAACTTTCCCCCCTAGTGTTTTCAAGTGTTGTTAATGTTGGCGCCACTGACATAAAGAGAAATATAGTACGTTTCAACATTACTCATTTTAGAAAGCTCGCTGCCAGGAAATATGTTATTTGTTTTTATTTATCAAATGAATCGTTTGTTTTTGGTTGCTAGCAGTGTTAGCTAGTGTTGCTAGTGTTAGCAACATGGCTACGGCTATCAGCCTGGCTGCTTTGTTTCTTACTCTAGTGGAAATAATGCCAACTGAATGTTGGTTTTGAACCTTATCATGTCCCAGAGCTCTCTCCATAGTCAAATTGGCCCTGATGGGCTGCTGCATCACTGTGCCAGTGGACAGTAAAAAATTCATAACGTTGGTCCCAGCAGATACAGAGTTGAATTTCTGTCCCAGTCTGACCATGGCTCTCTCCATCAAGTGAATGCCCATCTAAAGTTCACACTCCTTTTACCTCAGTTTCTATAACTCTCCATCTTCGCTTTCTGTGCCTCCTCCAACAACGGGCCTCTTTCTCTTTTGCCAGGTAGAGTTTCCACAGTTAGTGTGATTATTCCACCATCCTCCAATTTTCACTACCTGGAGAAAGGCACCAGTAGCTACTGGGCAAAACAAAAGCACTATACTCTTTTTGTTTTGGTTGTGCAGTGGCAGGTGAACTTGAGAGCTTTTTTTACATGGAATGTTGCGCCCAGTGGCAGAAAGAATTGTATAGTGAAAGCAAGGCTCATAGGGAACCAATCTAAATGCTGATGTGTCATTATGCTATTGCCATTACATTGTGCAACAATGTAATGGCAATAGCAACAACCAACATTTACTTCATAATATTAACTTAAGCCAAAAAACGTTGTCTATTGCCACTTTAAATGTATGTACATTGTATGTTATGTGTTGTCTGTTGTTACATTTTAAAAACCAGTGGCCACAGAGAAGATAAAAGAAGAATGATGTGGAGAAACAGTAAACCAGATCAGCTGCAGTCAGCACTTTGTGACCCATGGTTGAGTGAGGAGGTTGATATTTGACCAGAGTGAAAGGAGGTTAATCATAAATCTGTTGCAACCAGCTGAGTAGGTCTGTCACATGATGCAATTTACAGTTATAATAGGTAGCAGGCTGTACGAGCCTCTTTGGAGGCCTTGATAACACACAGCTGCTGGTTGAATGTTCTCAAAGCTGTGTCAGTCTTTTTTCTCTTCCTCTTTTCTCTATCTGTATCGACAAGAGACTCATCTTCTGTGGGTTGGTTTATCATATAAAGCTTTCATTTTGCAGAAATAGTACAATTGTGAACAGTGGGCTGGGCAATTTTGAGCCTCCATAGCGAGTCAGGAGAAAATATTAATAACTGGCTTGGTCATGCCATGTATCATCCTCTCAGAGCAATGTATTCACAGAGAATGATTAACACACTGCTTGACTAAAGTAATGGAGAAAAGCTTGCTGCTCTCTCTGAGTTGACAGAAACATACCAAGAGCTACAATTCATATAAGGTATGCCTGTCTGTAATAACTAAATCTTGTTTAAAATGTCAACAGGCTTGTAACGCCTCTGAAATGATAGGATGCTCACCATAAATACAACAGCAATGTCATCATATTATTATGAGAATTGTAATTAATTATGATTAATGTTATTATTAAAGGATTAATACGAACTGAAGCTGCATTAAAACAAATCCAAGAAACATAATTATCATGAAAAAGGGCCTTTCCTGCAATCACAACTCTTTTGATACGTATAATTTCATTATGATGCTGTGCCAAACAGTGGCATCATAATGAATTCAATGATTCAGTGTCTAGCTGTGCAACAGATTGGGGCCTATAAGTCTACATAGATCAGTGTGAAACAGTCATGGTAGTCTGACCTTATCCCCGTCCAACCTCACACATGAGAGAGTAGCCTATCTCGGCAGCCTGGCACTAAAGAGCCGCTAAACTGGCAACTTTCACTCCTCTTCTTCAGGTACAACACAGCGGTTACATTAGTTTCCCTGTAAAGTGATTCCTACTGAACATGGTCATTCTTCAAATGGAGGGCAGGAAGAGAACATCAAATTAAAGATAAATGCAAAACAATTTGGTTTAAATTTACATAGTAAAGCAAGTATAGCAGTATCTCCCTTGTTCCCTATTTTTTCCAGCAAAGGTTTAAAATGCCACAATTAATGGTAAGGAACGCTATCTACAAATAATTTTTATGTTTAAATCTAAAATAAAAGTCATATCAGTAATGCAAACAAGCTGTAGTCAACAGAAACCCAGGCCTAAAGCATTTTATTATTTTTATTTGTGACATTTATTAGGGACAGAGAGTTTCACAGGAAAACAAGAAAAGTCATTTTTTCTAATGTTTTACTAATATTACTATTAGTCACTTTAAAACACGAAATTGTTGTCAACCTTTTCATTTGTCCTTGTTTTCACTCACTTTATATTAAAAAAATGTTATAGCAGTTCCTGTTATTGGTTGTGATGGTCATTAAACTTTAACATTGGCTCTCACGTCTTTTACATGACAAAAAGCAACACTACTCATCTCACAGAAGAGAATACGTTTAAGAAAGACAAAGGCCCTACCTTAAAAAACGAAAAACAATTAAGTGTATGTATACATTTTTTGGGAAATTCACTTTTCTACATCACTTCATCACCCAGTACCAGTCAATACGGTTAGCAACTTACAGTCTGCTCTTAACAACTCTGGGTAGAAATCTGCTAACACTAAGCCAAAGTTGAGTGTTTATTTTCTTTTTGCTTTAAAGCTGGAAATCCATCGCAGATTAGTGAGAGCTTGGGCACTCAGAAAGGCAACATAAAATGTAAATCCACTTTGAGATCAAATCTTGTTAACATATGCTGCTCCAGTAAACAAGAAGTCTTGGGCTAGGTTCAGCTATAAACACAGGACAGGTACACAGTGTAACTAGACAAACTGGTTTTTCATGTGCTGTTTAAAATCCCACAGATATTATCCACCACAGAAAACAGAGCACTGGTGTTTTCCTATTTCTAGCTCTCCAGCAGGTCAGCAGCTAAAAGAAAAAAGCCTTTCATTCAGCACCATGTGATTTATATCATATTTGAAATTTGGGTTTTCAGGAAGCCTAGAGACACATGATGGGAATACCACAGTAATACCACTGAAAACAGAAAAGCAAGGCCAAGAACATTGCCAAAGCTTTCTGATTAGAAATACAATACGTCCTAGAGGTTAACTACATGTTTATATAAACAAGTCATGTGTTACAACATGTAGCCTAATAAAAACAAATCTATAATCAGTCAGCTTGAAACTCCTTTTTAGAAATAGTAGTTAGTTAATAAGAAAAGAAATTAGCAGGTAAAAATGTATAGTACTGGTTGCAAGTCTAAAAATAGTTAATCACATTTTTTAAATTTCAAGTACAAATGAGAAAAGACACGAGACACTGAAATAGATTTATGTCATGCACACTTGTTATAGAAGTAAATTACATATTTCATCTCTCATCTGTTTTAAAGGCCCAAGACCATTACAGAGTCTGCTCTTTGATGGTATATGGAGACTGATAATAAATAATTAATCTGGCCTTCTGAAGCTCTAAAAAAAAAATGCCAAAGTAACCCATAACCCTAACCCATAATGAAGTCCCTATTGTTAAAATTGTTAACTTGCAAGACCTGCCACCATAATAAATAAATAACCATTATCGTCATATGAGCGCACTGTGGCATCCACACAAAACCAGTAAGAGCCCATCAGACATTATGAGGTGTGGTGACCCAGCACCAGCAATAATTATAATGTGCAATAGCTAGCCGTGCTGTTTTTATCATGGCATGGTTTGCAATGCTAATGACCCAGGCACAGCAGCACAGGACTTCTTTATACAGGTAAGTGCTTATCTTGACACTGCCACTAGTTTAGAGGCAG
Source organism: Seriola aureovittata (assembly GCF_021018895.1). Classification (NCBI taxonomy): domain Eukaryota; kingdom Metazoa; phylum Chordata; class Actinopteri; order Carangiformes; family Carangidae; genus Seriola; species Seriola aureovittata. The sequence goes on along the minus strand of NC_079376.1, from coordinate 18,286,252 downwards.
CCACATTCATTAAAAGCAGGAACAGGAGTGGAGAGAAACTGAAGTAAATAAGAGAGTTAATTTCCCCCTTTTATGCCTAATCAGTTCAGTAAACAGTTTCATTAATCTGATTGTGAAGAACAATTCAAACCTGAGAAAAAGAGCCAAAAATGTACACTACAGCATACAAACATCTAAACTCTGTTAAATCCCACTTTAACCAAAATAAAAACTTGGTGGAATTATTTTGTTAGCATTCAACAATAATATGTCCCAAGCATTTGTCATTTGCACACTGTAAAACCTCATATGAGCTGTAGTTTTGGATAGTGAACAAATAAAGGCTAGGTAGAAGAGGTAACAGACGTTTGGCTCTCTTTTTAACAACACTTTCTCTGCATGTTATGTGTTGTGTTCAGTTACTTTTTTTTTTTCCTTCAAACTAATTTTAAGCAGGCAAACCCAAATTTCTTATCTCAAGTAGAGCTTGACTGATATTGGCAGTACCATTTTACTGGCTTACCACAGATGGTTGCACTGGCGCATATGGTTTGGGACTGGGGGTTGAATTTGGTCAGGGGAAGTAAATTAAACTTCAACATCAACAAAGGACAATCTGAATTTAGTACTTCATAGTTCTGTCTATGTATTTGCTATCCAAACTAATATCATGCAATCTTCCATTACTCCATAATTCGAATACATCTCTGCAGATCTCATGCTAACATGCTAATTGCCAGTACCATAATGACAGAAGCTGTATCATAATGGGCGACACCAGACTAAGACCTGATAATGGCTGTTTAGTGTTGCTGAACCTCAACAGCAGGCAATCTCACTCAAATAACTATTAACAGTGTCACTTTTTTTGCCCTCTACTTACGCAAGGAAGTCTCTCAAATGCTATGTTTATCTTTTAATCAGGGTTGTCTTATATTTTGTCCAATGGGATAGGTTAAATCAGCCTGTACACATTTATTTTTACCTTGAAACAAAAAAGTCTATTTGTGCTAATCAGCATCAAAAAAGCTTAATTAAGCCACTGTGATTTATAGGATCAGTGTTTTGCCTTTTTCCAAAACAAAATTTTAACCACACTCGTCTTATGGTGTGCTTCAAATCATCCTGTGACTGGGTGGTTAATTTAATAAGGTAAGTGAATCACACTGAACAATCACCACCACAGCAAGTCACTTCATTTTTACTGTATCATTGTGAAACAGAATACTGCCAAACTGGTAAACTACTTGAGCACGGACAATTGTGGACTTCTGTTCTTATCACAACAATATAAGGAAAAGTAAGGAAATTAAAAAAAAGCCTCAAATTTCTAAAAAGTTCTTAGAACCCATTTATAACTATTCACTGTGGTAGTTATATTAAACTACACTTAGATAAAATCCTTTAAGTTTTGATATCATGCCTACATGGTGTGGGATAAAAGATGATAAGAGGCTGAAGTTATTCACAAGTCTAACCTGAGTATTTTACAAAAGAGGAGAATCAGAAGTCGAGTGATCTCAGCCTTTACTTCAGCCACACAGAGGACCTTCTTGAGAGCCCTTCCAGTGCTGTGCTCATTGTTTCCTCTGGTGCTTCACCTTGTGATTTCCTCTTATACCAGCAGCACTTTTGGTTGACCCTGACCCCAGCAACACTTAAAGCCCGTACAGGGAGAAAAGTAAGATGTAATGACACTACATTTCACTTCTTCCAAAGATGAGTGCAGAGCTTACTTAAAAAAGCATTACCTTTGGCTGCAAACTCACACACCTACACCCACAAACAAATATACCTGACTGTTATTGCTAACAACACTTGCACATGTTCACTGCTGTTCCCATACAGTTCACCAACAGGTTAAGTTGAGCTTGTTCACAGCAGTGGGAGAGAGCCAAATGCAACATAAAACATCTACTTAGCTTTTTCTAATAGCTGATTAGGTCATTTGTCCTTTAACCAGTGGGACCGCGATCCAGTCCTCATGACAGCAAAGCATATTTGAGCTAGACAGTGATTCTCTACCATCTCCTGTGGCACTAACTGGTCTACAGCTGACCTGGCACTCTGACCTGCCTGTGGAGGGAGCAAGTGAAGAGAGAAATATATCCATCGGGATTCAATAGGTATTCCCCCAGACAAACTCCAATGTACAGTCAAAGCAGTGACAGATTATTGCTAGAGTTTTAACCATCACCTTCAGGCTTATATTTTGAACATATTAGGGTACTGGCATGCAACAGTGAATGCAGAGTGAGTTGAGAGTGAGCATGAGCATGACACTTAGCATGAAACAGTCAGAGAAATAGCCGTTCGTGCCTCCACTGAAAGAAGCAGTGAGTGATCAGGTGGTTTGCTGGGCTCCTGTAATTAACAACCTCAGCCAGATCCAGCCAGGCATGACCAGCAAATTAACATGCAGCAGCTTTCACACTCTATCCCACAGATCTGCTCAGTGAGCAGAAAACCAATACAGGGCCACTCTGAAAATAGCCCAGACCACAGATTGTCCTTTCAACTACAATACAGCTGATACTATGACTCGATTCAACAAGCTTGCTTAACAAATTTCTGGTCCTAGTAGTATAAAGCCACAGAGACAATGAGACACAACTTATGTAATATTCAAATCAAAATTCTTGTAGCGTATAATATACGATGCACTTGGAGAGGTCTAAGATAAGGTTAACCGGCTGCCAATAACTCTCACTTGTCCAACTTTTATATAGACAAAAAATCTTAAAATCTGAGACATTTCAATTAATTAATTCTTAACATCATCACTGCCTTCATGGTATTAACTATTTTAAAAAATCTGAAATGCAAGTTAAACGGTTCACCATCTAGTAATTTAGAAAATTCCCTTCCGTCATGGCTATTACAGTCAGGTTTGATGTTGGGACTGTTGACATTTTACAATCATCATGAGGGGATTAAGCCCGGCAGCCGAACTTTTCATCCAGGGTAAATCCTTCTGCTAATATTACGAAAAGAAAGAACACTGTGAGCAATGAAAGGAGGCCAACTATATTCCCAAGTCCCTGTCCTGTCCCCCTCAGCACCCCATCCTTCATCACTGCTTCCTGTCCACACAGGAACCAGCAGCACCAGGAGGAAATCCTTCCTTAGCAGAAAGCATGGTAAAATCTGGGGCGTTGGGGGACATCAACATGTTGGCCCTACTATCAGCTGCTAGACAAACAGACTAACCTTATCTTTAACTGCACATGAGGGAAAGAAAAACACAAGAGGACGTGCAGAGTTCTGTGTTGACCTCCACTTTGGTTGTACTAATCTTGACATTGAAGGTGTGCAATGATAACAGAAAGATCTAACCATATTAACTTACAGCAGTTTTGCACAAGCTTCTAAACACTATAAAGCTGATACTGGTTGTCACAGTTGTGGTGCTGTACAAGAAATCAATACAACAGCAAACATACCACTATGAAAAGGTTGCAAGCTGGCGTGCATCAGTCAAACAAATGGATGCAACCATAAACATCTCGAATGGTCCTTTTGTCAGAGAGATTCTTCTTTTCCACTGCCTGATTTACTGCAGATATACCTTCACTGTATACCTTGTTATTTACTGTTGTTCAGTTTTCATTTTTTGATGAATATAAGTTAAATGTTATCAAATTCAGTCACAGTATGACATCTTAAAGATTTCAGATAAATAGATGCATGTTTTTTTTTTTTTTTTTAAATACCATAATTGTAATTAATTGTGAATATTATGGTAAATATCAACAGAGATCAAGCTCACTACTACAATATGAATTTCATTAATATTACGTACCCTAACTAGAGGAGCGTTTCTGTCCCTTCAAAGTTTTCAGATTCAGTTTATTTAAAAAAAATATATATATATAAATATATACACTACAACACCTATTGATTCTGCTTTGCAACTATTCTGGAGTTAAAATTGAGCATAACTGGGTAAGAATTACTTTATGTTGAAGGGGTTAGATAACATATTAACCTGCACTACTACATGTTCATCCTTACAAGACATAAACTACATTGTACAGAGCAATACCTGAGCACAAGTGCCCTACTTTGACTGAAATCCTGGAGAGAAAGCACATCATATTATATGTTGTACTTATAATGAATCTATAGCAGTTTTCCAACCTAACCCACAATTCCCTCTTCACTACTTTCTTCCTCTCCACACGTTCCCACAGTACCCACTGACCCCGTTTTATCTGTGATGTACTGCAGAAGTGTTAGATACTGTATATTACAGTCCTCAATACTATGAAGGTCATCTTGGTTTTAACAGAGTGAGTCTACTCTGATGGGAAGCCATAAAAAATGTATATATGCACGTCTAAAATATAACAGAAGTTTTGCTATTGAGAACCCAATACTTTTGTGTTGTTTCGATTGTTTTTGTTCATAATGTATGTCTACTTTGGTTCAGGAAGAACAAAATGGACATTAAGTATTTAAAAAGCATGTCATGTGCTCTCTACTTCAATGTTTTGCAAAGTGGAATTGTCATTTAGACCCACAGGGACAAAACTTTAGAGCCCTATGATAGCTGATCAATAAACAGAACCTCAAAAGAGGATTGGAAATATGTTCCATTATGCACAATACAAAACTCAAATGTGCAGCAGATGTCAGGTTACTACAGATTAAATCCATGTCTCTTTTTGTTGTCATTGTGAAGGAAGACAGGGTTAGAACACCAGCTAGACAACAGTTCTATGACTGTCATAAATACTGTACTTCCTTGACCAATGAAAGACACAAAGAAATCCACCAGAGTGGTAGATTAACATTTATTTTTCATAACTTTAAAATCAAATATTCCTTGTGTAGACTAACTTGATGGCACCTAAACCAGTCAACCAGCTGGTGGTAAGCCCTATCCTCACCTCAGCCTTTAGTATATAAACGGTGACTTATGTTTGTGCTGCTCAGTGTTGAGCTACAGAGCTGCAAGGACTACGTTTTTAAAGCAGTCAGGATGACACAGGACTAAATGACAACAAAGGTTGTTCTGCAGCATCAGTTAGCATTCGCTGGCTAGTTAGCCGCAAGCAGAGCTAGCTCCCATTAGCTAGCATCCATGCCTTATGACAGTGTCACTTGTCTGCTATTTGTACGTAAAAAAAAATCAATGAACACAGGCGGTGAGTGGCAAGCAGCTTATTTTGCCATAGTGTGAATTTATGCTGCCTGTCAGCTAGCTTGCAATGGTCACCGCGGTGACAGCCAGCCAGCTAACCAGACGGCTCGTTTGACGTTAGCTGTCGCTTGATGCCAGTTAGCTAGCTCGACTAGCTAAGCCTCGGCGATGCACCATCAAAAGCCCGGTGACATTTCACTCACCTAACAGTGCCCGGAGGTGTTTGAGCCGGGTCAGCACATCCTTCTTTGGGTCCAGAACTTTCTGTGTAGATTTCTTGACGTCTCCATGCCCCCTTCGAGTGAACATTCCGCTGTAAATTGCAACCGTGGAAGCTGAAATCACCTGTGTTTCACCATGCACGAAGCCTCCAGTGTGACTGTCACTTTCCTCACCACCACTCTATGCTTGCTCGGTAAACATTCATCCGACGGGCGCTAGTGTCCTGTTTTTTTGTGGGTGTGTAAACACGGAAGCGCAGCTTGACAGAGAGGAGTGGTCAAATTATATGAATATGCCTCCTTGTTTATAACCGTTCAAACCTTGCACTTCCATGGGTCTTTTTCCGTGCGTTTGCAGAAATTATTTCACCTTTCAATACACTTTACTTCTATTTCCTGGTTTAAGACCAATCTACTGCATTGTGCCGAGACGGGTTTCGCCTCAAACTCTCATGCTTTTGGAGAAAGAGTACCTTCAGTGCGCTGTAATGTTTAAACCCAATAAACTTCAGATTGGATACGGGCACCCAGCTTCCGTCTAAAACGGATTTATACATTCCACTTTCTTTGATACGAGAGGTTTGATAAACGGAGGTTGGGGTCTGGTTGCTGTAATAACCCCCAAGCGCCCTCTGGTGTTTAAAACAGTTAAACACCACAATACAGGAGAAGGGAATGCATCTTTTTGCTGCAGCATTTGTTCCTATATTTCAGCGAAAACAATATATGTTTGGAATAATAACTAACGATTATTTTCATCAATGATGAATCTGCTAATTATTTTCTCAAATATTTTTGATTTAATACAATATAATTAGAAAACAAGCAAATATTCAAATTTGAGTGGCTGGAACCACAGATTTTCGGCATTTTTGCTTATAAATGACAAACAAAGAACAAAGTGGCTGCCAATTCATTATCTGTCAATTCACTACTCTTTTCTTTTTATTTATTTTTTTTTTTTACTGTTTTTTCAACTTCTCCAAGGGCTTTAAGAAAAGTTATACACAAAGCCACTCACACCTAGTGCATGGGTTAATTTTTATCAAATAATAAATAAATATAAAGTGAACCTTCATGGAGTGCAAATCCTGACATACTGTAGCTTCACATAATCAAATTAAATGCATGTTTTAAGACCGTTCAATAATATGTTCCAATGTGTAGAGTGCAGCAATGTTATGTTTTATAAGTTATTACATTACTATGACAATGTGTTCACCTTTATTTGTTTTGCCATTACAGGAAGCTGGCCATAAAAAGACCACTTTCACTGTAGACATTTTTCATAACATTACAAGCACAGGTGTAATTCATAACATTAACGATGGCTGCATTCCATTTAGGAGTACAAGGTCTTTGGTATTTATTGTACTGTACATGCAGGCTCTCTGACACAGCTTACTGGGACACTTTCATAGAATAGTTGTTAATATTATTGATTACACCTGTGCTTTTCCTGTTTGAGACGTGTAAATGGGGTAAAAGTGTCTGCCATAAAAAAGCATGTGAGTTCTAGCTGAGGCAACAATGTTGTTTCTCATGTGATATAAATGCACACCAATGCCTGTGCCTTTACCATACCTTACTGTAGTTAACTCCAGCTCAGAAACCCTGTCACATTGTAGTCAAAGACTGTATTAAAAATATTGTGCGTATACTTATTAATTGTCATTTATGAATGAACCTGGGAAGCTAACTTCCTGATTAAAGAGACCTGTATTTTTTTATATTTACACCCTGCGGTGGTGACAAAGAGAAAAAAGGTACAACAGTGTCATTTCTCATTCAAGCCGCTGCCACTTGACACTTTAAACTGGAGTTTTTTTTATGAATGAGTATAAGAATACAAGGGAAGTTTTAAGTAGAAGAGCTCTCCTGCAGTTAAAGTAAACTCAGGGTTATGCTAAATGAAACGGAGTTCAGTGTGCTCATGACATTAATGGATTTTCCAAATAATTTGTTCTACTTGGTTGTGCAAACAGCAAATTCCATCTTGGAAATAAAAAAAAAAAAGTGTTTATGTTCTGAGATGAATCTTAAGTCTAAAGAAATTGGATGCATCCGTTAATCAACTCCAATAAATTGACATTATGTGCAATCTCACATTTTCGCTCGTCTGAACCTATTTGTCTTATTTTGGAGGCAATTAATTTTGAGGCCAAGCTGGGAAAATTATTTTATTTATACATTGTAGACACATCTCACTGAACAGAGAGCTTCGACTGTAGAGTTAAAATGGAGTTCAAGTTCTAAGTGGGAAATCTTTTCAGACTTAGATAACGTCTTTATGAAGAAATGCATCACAATCTGTGCCTCTGTCAATCACTATGAGATGACTAATAAGACTAAGTATTATGAGATAATGTTCACTAATATAAAGAAATAGACACATTGGCTCTTTATTGTGGTGGGAAAAACTACTACTACTACCAGGAGATGGCGCCTAAACCATTGGTATGGTGATATGAGTCAATCATACATACCAGTACAGACTACACATATCTTGAGTGTGTTTGCTCTGATGAATAGAAAGCGTGTATGCTCTCCACATGGCCTGCAAATTTGGGGATATCAGTGCAGAAAATAGTGAGGAAATGAAATCATTTGGAAATAGGAAGAGAAACTATAACCAAAGAAAATGTAAGTAAAGTCTCATAGAGAAGTAGCCTATGTTTTGTTTGAATACCTCAAATCTGAGGGTAAAATAAAGGCATTCATAAGAATTTTTTTTTGTGTTTATAAGTAAACTGTGAAGGATCCTACAGGCTCAATAAAGTAGACAAGACTATTCTATTTCCTCCACCACCCCCACACACTGAGAACTGACGTTGCTGATGTTGTGACAGTGGTGGTCGCTCTTTTTCAAGGTTCTCTGTAATGAATGCCTTGAATGATACGAGAGGAAACAGAGGGTAGTGAGAGCGGAGGCCAAAGAAGAGGAGTAAAAAGAGGAGTAAAATCAGCCTTTGCCCTGCAGTTTGGTATGACACTCATTATCTGAAGTGGGCCATTCTGAGAAAGGAGGAGGTTGCCTGTCACAACAGATGTTGATTACACAAAACAGGGTAGTTTGGAGGGATGCGTGAATAAAACACAAGGACACACACACACACACACACACACACACACACACACACACACACACACACACATACAGGGTTATTGTTGGTGCTTTGTCATCAGTCCTAATTGATTGTAATCACCATTCCTTCTTGGCAAACCTCCCCTGTTCTTAAAGTGCAGGTTATTGCTCATTATCTAAGATGGCATGGACCTACAATAATCTATCAAGAATAATAATGGGACTGAATGTTTTCTTCCCACTCTAATCGTGCACCTGGAAGTATTTTAGGTCCAGCTCATCTTTTTTAAATGAGATATCGTAGGCTAGAACCATTCAACTTTATGGTCTGCTGTAGAGCCCTGCACTGCATTCTCCAAGATAGTTCAGCGCTGAATTAGACAATTATGGTGCCAACTGTGACATTATTTTTGAATGAGATCATTTATTTCAAAATGAGATTTCCACAGTATAAACCATCATAATTTATTTTTTTCATACAGGCTCAGAATTGCCAAGTGGAAGGCCCTGGCAGTGAAATGAAAGCCTCATCATGACCAAATGGTGGCACTGTAGCCCTACAAATGGAGACCAGCCTTCTCATGGCCAGGCTGTCGGACTGATTCCAATCCAAGGTTTGAAAAGCACTTGTCTGCTCTAAATTGTTCTTATAAAGAGCTTGGAAATACTTGACTTTTCTCCTTATGTGGTTATGGATTTCCTTTTTGTACAATTAAGTGCCATTAAAAGCTAATGTATCCTGTTAAACCACATTAAGGTGTTGGGGTGGACAGTGGCACAGTTATCCATCCGTATATTGTGAATAGGAGCCAACTCTGGGAGCATTTTTTGAAATCTATATTGGACCATTCAGAAACTTCAGGATGAAAAGGATCAAAAGGGAAATGTCCACGGGGCTGCTGATTTTCAGGCTGCGAGACCACCCACAGCTGCTTGACATAGATGAGCTACGGAGAAATGAAATGATGAAACAAAACCGATCTGTGTTTGAATCACACAGGCTCACAGATGTATAGTATCTAATAAAGAACACCTTTCGGATTTTAGTTTTTTGTTAACCATTTTTTTTAATTTTACTATTTATGGATGTGTGAGAGCCTATTTAGAAGAGAATTCATGAAAAATTTTACTGATAACATTTTATTAGATACATTTAACAAATTAAATATATATTTTAGCCCACTGCTATATTATAGTATATAAGTATTACATGAGAAAACCTTGATGCTTTTTGTTATCAGCAGGTTCTACAAATAAGCCACAAACAAGAGTTTGTGGCTCCCACCAGGGGTCGTCATGGTGCCCTTGGCCACCAAGGTTATCTCACAGTTAACAAGTTCAAAGCACAATATCCCTAATTGTACTGTCTATTTCTTTTATTTTGAAATTCTGGTGGGACATATGAGACGAAGCTATTGGGGCAATGAAAAAAAAAAGAAGAAAATTCTCGAAATTTCTATGTTTTTCTAAATAACAAAATGAAGAATAGTTTGTGTTTATAAGGTGAATTATTCACAACTTATTTTTGTAACAGTAGAAATATGAAGTTCTACATATGGATATGAGCAGTTTCTGAGTCTAGTGTTTGTAATGCACACTGTAGTTTGGAGCACATCTCCATAGAGGTTAATGAGGGGGCACTCTGAAGTAATTAAAACAAGAGCATTATAAGGCAGCAGTTTCACATAAGGTACTCACAGCAACATACCCCATACTTAATTAAAACTCTTTGCTGACAGCATTTTGTATCTTCTCAGGTAATCTGCTGTGAAATTAATAAGGAGGGAGAATTAAATGACTAATGTTGGCAAAGAAAGGCTATTTTCTTTCCTGCCGTATAGATGACAGGGGTCTCTATCTGGAACGCGTGATCCTTATTGCGCTGAAAAACACTTCTTCGGGTTCTCTCCGTAATCTGATTCCAATTTCACTTGTGGTGTGACACTGTAGCGACAAGCCAGGGGGACGTTTAATTGAAATGTCCATGCTTTTAATTGGATTCTGTTAAGATGTGAAATTACCTTCTGAATTACAGTCTTGTACCTTTAAATGCTGATACAGAATGGTTTCCAGCGGTGATCAGTTAAGGAGCTGAAATAATGTTTGAATTTAAAGACAAACTGTTCAGTCAGGGGCCCTGCATTTCAAAGACAGACATTTATATGGTGAATTGAATTGTTGTTTTTAACAAGGTAGTGCTTGAGAGACTCTTGTAGTACCAGACATGTGTTTCAGGACGTATCCTAACAATTCTGGTGAGATTTCTTTATCAAACAATTTACAGTCATAGTATACACTGCTATTTATCATGATTCTGTATTTAGACTCTCAAATGCCGATTATCAATAATACAATTGCTGCCAGATATCCATTGCAAGGCAAGTGAACCTGGCATTCATGATATCATAGTTAAGCTGAAGGTGTTAGCATCAGACTCTGACATGTTCAGGTAATGTGTGGGTGGTAAGCAGCAAAGCTTCCTTCACCTCCTTTAGGGTTGCGCTCTCCCAACCTCCTACATTGAGATTTGTGAATTTTCCCATTCTAGGGCCCATGTCAGCCTGCTGTGGCTGCGCAAAACATCCCTGCTCTCCCACCGCTGCCTCCTCCACCCACATCCATGACCCCTTCTGATAAGCTTGGAGTTCATCCTTTTCACTGATTAGTTTGCTGGCAGATTGAATGCCCATGTCTACAGCCCTGTGTCACCCGGGCTGGCGCTACCTGTGTGTGGTTGGATCAGCAGGTGGCTGGCACACTGGCCAGTGTGATACTGAAACCATTATTTATACATAACAGTTCTCTGGGTGTTCAGCAAAGCCAAGTTTCCCACCTCAGAGAGAATGAATGGTGGACAGACAGCATCCTCGGTTATTTTCTAATTCTAGTAATCTAGATTACACCCCTTTTTATGCTAGATGTGTAGGTGCTGTTTAGGAATAACGGTTTAGGAATGTGAAAATTAGGATTCATATTCTGTGTGAGTGAGAATCCTGAAAATTTGAGGTCATTAGTAACTTCTCTGCCAAAATCCCCCCCTCTTTAGTATACTGTGTGCGTATGTGTGTGTATCGTTTGCGTGAATTCATGTGTTTGTCTGTTTACCGTGCCACCGCTGGCCCAAGTTGGAGCCACAGGAGTGTGAAATAACAAGCACAAGAGGGATTTCACGCCTTTACAGAGCTGAAAAGATATATTTTTGTCAGAAAACTCAGTCCATTTCCATCCCCGACAAACTTTGTTTACTTCCCACTACTCACACACTACCTATTTCCCAACCATACAATTAAATGGCATCATTATATATGGGTTCCCACGGGTATGGTGTGTCCAGGTTTGCTTATGCTACCTCCCTAGCCTGTTTTATCGCTGTTATCAATGGCACACGGTGCATCATTAGAAAAAGACAAACAGCGCTGTTTCTTTTTGGGGGGCAGACCCGTTGACAGAAAATCAATGCTCGGTTTCCCATGAGCACCTAATTAGGTGGACACTTGTGCACTGTTGAAACACGGGCCGGATCTCTTTGTCTGCTGAGTCGATCAGGTGAAATGCATGAGAGACACCTTCAGAGCTGATAAAGTGTCAGAGAGGTGAGGAGTAAACACATAAGTGACACTTATGGTCTAGCACGTCTCACACCCACCATATGCTTTGGCAGACTTGATTTGAACTTTATCGTCCATGTCACTGAAGCATTTCACACTGAGGCCAATATATGCTTATCAGGTCAGCTTTCTTATCTAATACTTATACTAATGATGTTTATAATACATATATATATATACACGTAACAAGATAATATAAACTATAAAAATAGTCGAGAAATGGTTAAGATTTTTCTAAGGCTGAGATTTCATTCCGTTGGCTATCACAGAGGGTCATGAAATAAGTGCTGAATGTGGATTTTTAACTTGAGTGCCATGCAGAAGGCAGTTTTCTAAAATGGCTCTGGCTCAATTGGTGTCTCTCTGGAATTTCTAAGCATTCAATAAAAAAGGGAAGAGGTGGGTGAAAAAAAAAATTTAAATGTCCAATCCTATTCTATAACCTGGTAGAGTGACACTTGCGAATTTCCGCTATGGACAAGGTGGCAGTACAAACGCAGATAGACGAAGGGGAATAAAAGGGCCTTCTCATGACAAACTTTCTGGAAATGTCAGCCTTTCATGCTGTTGAGAAGACCTATTTCATATCTATTACAGCAGGCATTCTGTGTCCGATATTTCAGATTTCAGTCCTCCCCGCACTGCAAATCCTCTGCCAATCTTCCACCCTTAAGAATCTCTGCCAGCCCCGATGCATTATTCCCCCTACCTCCTCTCTCCCTCTTTTGATGTGACAGAACAAACCGCGACCTATTAGGATTAAGGCTTTGAAAAGATCTTTGAAGCCGCTCAAGGTTCCTTTAAACTGGGGAATGACAATATGAGCTGTGTGGCAGCAGATGCTGAATGGAGTGATTGCTAGTCCTCCTCAGCGAGGTCTGCTGTCACACAACACGCAGGCATACAAACACATGCGTGTGCATCTGTTCACATGCGCGCACGCACACACACACACACACACACACACAAACAACTTGCAGCATTCACCCTTTACCCAAAGCACTGCAGTTGTCTTTTACAGTACATGTATTGTGCTCACAAATGCAGATTTGGTTCAGCACTTCTTCCTTCACTTCTTTTTTTTTTTTTTCGCAATGTTTTGCTGTGAATTGTCAGGGCTGAGTTTGGCTCTGAGCCTTTGCTATATCTGAACTGCTGCCCAGGATGAAAACAAACACACATTACAATACCTCACATTTTCTCCTTTAATGATCTGTTTCTGTTTAGGACACAACCATGTCAAAAGCATCATCAGAGGCAGGCTGCTGTAATGTGAAGGACGGGGGTAAACACGAAAGATGTGGGCTGCTGGAAACCGACATGAAAGAGAGAAGTCATAACCCACTTGTGTGTGCTAACGATGTCTGTATGAGTGCATGCGAATGAGAGTTTTGTGTCTCTTTAAAATATAATGGCGTGCTGTGGGAGCAGTTTATCTGGCTGAAAATTAAAGGAGTTCAAGGTGTCTTACTTTTCAGCGCAAAGATTTTCAAAAGCACAGAAGAATTTTTCATGTTATCTTCTTTTCGTGATGCCTCAATACTGACAGTGCATCTGATGATGCCGGAAGGATGGGATGCTACAGTGATGCAAAGGAGAGCAAATTAAGTACAAATGACATCCTGAATGCTACCTATACACTTCACTTCAGTCACACAGACATAGCAGAGTGCAAATACCATTGCTATGCATCTCCCTCAATCAAAAAAGAATTTAGCTTTCTTTTATCTAATCACTCCACTGAATATCCCTTATCATACCTGCCTCACCCCCTGAGGTAGCCAAGGACAGATGTGATATCAAATATTCAAACTGTGTGATTCCTGGAGAGATTTATCATGGCAAATTTCACAGGCGATCCTATTTAGATATTCACTGCCTGTTTTGCGTGGTGTCTGGGGTTAAACATGCCTCGGTGTGAGATGTCCCTGAGAGACAGTCACTACAGATAGCTGGTCTGTGGAGAAATGAAGCCATGGGGCATGCAGGGTAAAGGCTTCTCGGTACACAGCCAGAGAGACAAGTTCTCAGGGAGCTGCCACCATAGAGCACATATTGATCTGCCATTGCATCTTATCTTTGTGACTCTAGATTAAAATGCTCAACATTGGCTCTCCCTCTCTCTCTCTCTCTCTGCCAGGCTGAAGGCCTTTCTATATTCCTGAGTGGAGGAGCTATAATCTCCCCATGAAGTGGCGGCAGCCTATCACTGGCAGAAAAACGCACAGTTCTCGCTGCAGAAAAAAAGGAGCTCAGAAATTAACCAGCTTAAAATGCTCCCCATCTAAAGAGTAACTTCAACGATAATCAGGTTTGATCCATGGTCTGCATATTTTGATGCAGGCAGTTGTTTTCTCATCACAGAATGTTTTAGGCTATGAGATTGTCTGACTGACTTTTTTTTTTTACTCTTCCTTTTCCACTCTTTCTTCTTCTTCAGGCGCTGTTATCATAATCCAAACAATTGGCTGTTGTAACTGTATGTACTCCTCTTGTGGGAAATGGCTGGGAATCAGATCCTCCCGGGTCTCGTTTAAAGTCCTGTCCAAATGAGCGGGGAAGAGCTGAGGCTCTGACAAAAACAGGCAGGAATAAAGGGGAGAAAGCCTGGGCAGACAGACGGATGAGCCCCAGGCTCCAGGGCTTTGACTTTGGCCAAACAAACGTTTGTTTTTCAAAGTGTTTTTATAGTAGGATGGATTAAGGCGGATGTGGACCAAAGCCCCCCACCACCCCTGCCCATCCGTGGTCTTGTCAAACGGTGCATTGAGAAGAGGGGTCGCACCTGTTAGGGCAGCCCAGAGGAACAGGACCAGGATGATATTGAGCAGGGCTTTGTGGGTATCAGAGTCAAAACAAAGCTGTCAGCCAGGGCTCATTCATCTTTGATGTTCATTGATGAGGAAACTGGTGGGCCTCAACAGGGCATTGTTTCCTCTAAGTGGTGCCCATTGATAGCCAGAAAGCCACGTTTGTTTTTAGTCTCTGACGGGTGGAGCTAATTTTAAAAGGCTTAATGGTGCATTTAACCGGTCCAAAACACTGTGCTTTGGAGCCCTCCTTGCACCATTGGCTCGGGGCTGTCTTCCTGCCTCCTAAATGGCCTATAAACAATAATAAAATGCTAATCATGTGTGAATGGCCAACACCGGTGGGCATGCATGTATCGTCAAATCCTGGTCTCTTCTAAATGCCTGCTGTGTCAAATCAGGATCCAGAAACGGGGGCATTTGACTGCCATCGTGTCTGCTTCCTGGCCCATTCACCACCTCTCCACTCTCTGTCATAAAAACCTGGATAGCCTTCATAAAGTGCATTTCTCATGCTATTGTTCAGCTAATCATATCCTCTCCAACAATTTCAGGATGTGACAAGATAAGATAGGGAATATTAATGCCGTATCGCATCATCTAAAATTATGAAAATGTCTGGGTGGGGGTGGGCATCTAGGGAGGAAATAGAAATCAATTTGTACCACTTCCATTTTGTATATTGCCTTGAAAAGAAAACAGTAATTTCCCATGTTATCTACCTAAAATCCTATTAGAATCAGGTTAATTTAGTGGCAACAATTTCAAAACGTTATCATACCGTCCTATCAGCTGATGTCTTTGAGTGCTCTCTGTTTGTAAGGTGTAACTGTTCAAATTTAATCATGTCAGATACCTTATCTGACTGATGCATGATCTTGGATATCACTTGCAGAATGGTGAATGCAGGGACACCACATTAATTAAATTCTCAATTATAATAAGCTTACAATGTGGTTCTCCTTTGAATAAACTGAATGTAACTGTGAACGGATGAAACTCCTTCCTCCTTCTTCAATAGAATGGCAAGTTATTTACCATTCAACTCCTAGCTTAACCTTATATGTCATGTTTTTTATCTTTCCAGGTATTCACACTTCTCTATTCTACATCTTTGTTTAAGGGCGCTACATTTAATCACATTTAATTAATGAGAAAGTCCTCCTTGCCTATAGCGAACACTCAAGAAATATAGAATAGAACATATATTCTTTTTAGTAACTAGCATGAACACTGTGCAGGACTTTGTTATTAAATTGGTTTGCAAGTTCCAAACGTTGCACCTGTCATGAGGACTGCTGGAGTTGCATGTTTATAATTTACCACTATGGATCCTAAAACTATGAATATGAATGTGTGTACCTCAAGAGGTGGCCCCTATTGTTGTGAAGAATCAAGGACTCTTGCCTTGCTTTAGCACAGAGGTATATCAAGGATGCACAGCCACATCTTATCTTAAATAAGGGTCTCTGTTTACACCTTCAAAGCACTGGAAGAAGACACTCTCACAGAGTTTCTTTTCCTCTCCTTCCTGATTGTTTGCAAGCTTGATTCGCTTGGATTCTTAAATGATAGGCTCATATAGAGTCCCAGACTTTGTTTACGTGGCCGTGTATTGGTTGGCTGCCTCCTTAAGCGTGAGGAGATATGCAAGAGCAATCAAATATTTCTATGGCTTGTATAAATGATGGTGGATGGCAGAGGAAGTTTGAATTTTTCACTCCTCATTTGTGGTTCAATTGCCAGAGTGTGTATTGCCTGTTTTTCCGGAAAGAAAATAGATGGCTTTGTCACTCAGTATGCATAAACTGTTGGTCTGTTTGTTGTACGCTGTCAACGGAAATGATAGCAATTCTATTTGTCTTGTGAGGAAGACATTGTTACAAAGTCTGAATAGTAGTTTTCATGAAAGGGATTGTTTGTCCATTGTGAAGTTATTTCCCTCAGACATTATATGACATATCTACATGAACCCTTACAAATGCTCAAACCCCTGTCACAATGTGATATGTTAAGAGGCAAATAGAAAGAAAAACTTGACGCTTTTCGTATACACATACACCTCCGTTATTATAGACTGAACACAGTTTGAAACGTGGTCCTGTTATTTCTGCATAGTGTGTGGAATCCAGAGGCAGCATCGGGCAAAAACTTGATACAAGTGCTGGTAATTATGAGATACTCATCCAACACTAATAATACACCACAGAGATTACAATTTGTCTCTTCATCTAAAATGACAGACTGTCATGCATACAGCCTGTCCAGAGCTACCTTGCAGTCTCATATCATTCCGCACTTGACCCAAACATATATTTCTATCAAGGCGCGGGGAGAATAGCGTCCTCCGTTTGGCGCAGAGGAGGTGTGTCCCCATCTTCACGAGTGAGGACTAGAGAAGGGGGGGGGGGGGGGGGTTGCGGGATACCTCTCTTTTGTTCACTCCCCTCTCTAACTGGTAGTGTTTGACTTCCCCCAGCCAGGAGTGGGTAATTCTGGAGCCCTGTGTGAGGTTGTTAGATCACTGAGGCCCAAGACAGCACCATTCTTTGCAGACCCTTGACAGCAAATATGTGGTAATGATATTGTCTCCTGCTGGGTAATAACACACAATTCAGACTGCCACATACTGCAGTCGCCGGGGAAAAAATGGAGGGGACAGAAAAAAAGAATTACACTGAAGTACTGGAGGAAAATGACAGGAGAAATGTCTTCAACCTGAAGTGCTATATTGAAAAAATTCACTCCTGCAGTAAACTGCAGTGGAAACAACTGTTTTATTCTGCACTTCTCAGAGTGATGTGGCCTAGAATACAACAACCATCGCTACCTGGAAGAGGAACAAGGTGGTTTTCTCTTGTAAATGCCCATTTCTGAGCATTTTTTTCCTTTAATATTAGGATATTTTTCATGGTCACTATGTTGTCACTTGGACATTTTAAATAGTCTGGCTCCCACATGCTAAATACTCTGGTTAGCAACTCTGGTTGTTTAACAAAAACCATGGCTTCAAATGACTAAAGTCCTTTGTGCCCATATAACACACTGCATAGTTTAGCATAAACAGCATTTTCTTACCATGGAGACCTTCTATTGTTAACCAGACCACACTGGCAGCTTCAACCTTGACCTTTGTGTTGCTCCACTTGGTACTCGGCTTGTAACTGTCAACACCATCCATCACTGGCCAATCAGGTCCTGGGATGGGGGTCTGTCCCCCTGCTGTACTGTGAAATTGTGGCATGTGATCCTTAATGTGCGTGAAGTAGACAAGGCCTTGTCACAATGCATCAAGCTTCAGGGGGGCTCCTCTGGGCTAGTCTATTAGCCTCCCGCTGGGCCCCTGGCTGCCTGGACTTATTCCTAGGGATAAGTTGGAATAATAGTGTTATGTCTGCATGCCTCCAAGACACCAGCCTTAGCCCTGCTCAGGCCCAGGGCTGGCTGTCAATCAGAACCCTGACCAGTTAGACAGGACGTCATGCAGCTAACATACTGTAGCTGCTAAGTCCAGCACACCACTGATATACAAACAAAGCATATTTTCCTCCACTGACAGGAATGGAGGCCATTTGGGCATTCCTCAGCTCCAAATGAAACCCCTTCTCACTTCGTCAAAATTATCTTCTCTGGTCCACAGCTAATGTCCATGATCTTAGATGCAGACATAGCCTCTCTGTAAAAGCGTATGAGAGAGAGAGAGAGAGAGAGAGAGAGAGAGAGAGAGAGAGTGATTCCCTCTCCTTATTCATACATTTGACTGCCAGAGCAGCATTGTGCAATGGGCTAAAATAAATGAGAGCACTATGAAAAAAGGTAGCCTTGATACCGCGCGACTGGGTGAAAAAGGGAGGCACATTGAAACGGAAGAATTCATCTTTTCTATCAGCCCCTCCGCTCACGAGTTGAACCAGGTATTCAAATGGGTTCAATCTCTGCCGCTCAGATTTGCATAACACAGACAGATGAACTCAAGTGATTGAATTGGGCTAGGTGGAGTGAAAAAAAAGGAAAGAAAATGAATTTCCAAGTGAATTAGGAAATGATGGAAACGGCAAAGGGTATATTATTTATTTTTCACACTGAAATAATTACGGAATTAACCTTTCTTTCCACTGTGACAGCCCTCTAAACCCTCTTTATCACAATGAATTTGATGTACTGGACTCTCTTGGAAAAAAACTTGACTTTTGACGAATGAAGCAGCTTTACATATTATCTCCACTATTTCATACCTGCGTCTGTTTCACCATTGGGCCGTGCTCGTCAGCTGATCTGCATTGGTCGGCTAAGCTCCTCCATGTTTTGTTGTCTATCAGTGATGTAACACTAATGCTCGTGCACCCTCCCCGTGACTGGCAGTGACCACTATAGAGTCACAACACTGCAGGAGGGGAAAAAGCAATTTCATGGTTCACTCTGTGGTTAATGTGCTGCTGTAATCTTTAGAGAGGCCTGTCTTTTTTGTTTAAGTTTCACAGAATAAAGGGTTGGACTATCGTAAGCTCAGGCCAATTAATCACTGGGCTAAAAGGTGGCAGGAAGCCATCCACTGGGAATGGGCCACGGCAAAAGTGTGTGTCTATTTGTGAGTGCGTGTGTGTGTTTGGTTGAGTTCCTTCAAAAGGAGTCAGTCTTTCATTTTGTTGGTGCATGTGCTGACATCAGCTGGTGTGTATGTATTTACCTGAGTGTGCAGTATGTGCTTTTTTTAAAGGGGTGGGAATGGGGTGGGGGCTTTTTTGTGTGTGTGTGTGTGTGTTTGCGTGCTGTGCTCACACAGTCAGGTAAGCCTCTCTAATTGCTGCAAGGTGCATTAGCACTCAGCCATCTCTCCCTCTCCCTCTCTCTCTCTCTCTCCCCGTGTCTTTGTTTTTCCTCTCAGTGCCAGACCGCAGGCCAGAAGACAATCAGACCAGAAGGGTCATTTTCTGCAAGAGCTCACCTCCCTCCTCCAAGCCTCGCCGCTGACAGGCTCACGCTCGGCAGGAGCCCTAAATTAACACTTGACGTCTACGAGGCTCAGCCCTGATGAGGCCGCAGAGAGACAAAATGTCAGAAAACAAACACTCCATCATTTTTGCTTCATTTCCTCCACCGTTGGAGAAACACACTCACCTGGAGGGCTGGAGAGGGCTGCAGTGACATTCACCACCCCCCTATCTGTTTCTGTGGATCAGCCCTTGTACCTATTGGTCAAGGTGAGAGGTTGAGACCAAATAAGAATGGAGGGATGCTGAGCAGGAACTGGTAATTAGGTAATCATTATCAAGAAGCACCTGGAGGTAGAACTGATTCGTTTGACACCTGTTGGGTTTGGATCAATTAGCTGAACTCTTTCAACACATCAACACAGAAATTGCATTACAACCTATAAATATGTAGTGTTCAAATTTGTTAACATGTATAAAATACAAATACTTTTTTGTTTTAGAACAATTTTGCAAAAAAAAGTAATTTCTTTATTAGCCTGCATTGGGATTGCATTCATCTCTCTGCCATTACAAAGTAAATGATTTGTTTTCCTGAGCACATCAACAACAACCCTCAGTGGGGATGTGCACAACACTAGGACTCAACACTGTAGAGTAGTATGATACTATTTGAAGCCTACTTCAAATACAGTGCCCCCAGCGAGTTCCGATAGCGCCAGTGTCTATTTTATTATTTGCTTTATCTCTTTGTTGCATGAGAGTTTATTTGTTTACATGAGAGGGATTGGAGGTTTGGTGATCTGAGCAAATTGCAGCAGAAAGTACTTCAGATGGGAATGACTGTAATTAGCATGCTCTTAAATGTGGAACGCTCTCCTAATGTTTTTGTTTACGTGGGGCAGCTGATCTGTGACTCGGTGCGGGGGCGGCCCACAGGCAGGTTAAAATCACTTGTCATGCCAGAGATCATCATTATGAGCTTACAATTGGTCAGTGTTGAGGAACAATCAATGCAGCGCCAGGTAGACACTCTACAACCAGCCTATGCTGCGAGATTTTGTGTGTAATTTTGTATTTATAGTTGTGTTTTCCAGAGTGGATAATTTGGAAATATGAATGCGTTTATGTGTGTATGTTTATATGTGGTCATGCTCATATGTTTTGGCTCATATTTTTTTCTTCTTTTTTCTATGCTTACTGAACTGTCTTTCCTTAATCTCTGCATCTACACCGAAGTATATGCTCTGTGACACTCATTAAGAGTCAATTAAGAATTTGCTGGTGTGCCCAGTTATTCAGTCAGTGATTATATTTCACTGGAGGATAATATCCAGGTAAATTAAGATTTCGATTTAATTCAGCCCTGGTTGTCGCTGCATCTCCATTTCACATCATGGAACAATTGAGATCTTATCATGGATTAAAGTGGGGGATATTACACCTAATTTAAAATATGCACATCTACAACTGCACGCACAGCTTAAGCATCCACCATGATATCATGATTCAAAAAAAAAAAAAAAGAAGAGTGAAACAAGCGCCTTACCCACAAAACTCAAAAGGCTGTGAGATACAATTCATCAAATTGGCAGAGGAATTCAGGGCGGAAACACTGCCTTAAAGAGTTCTTGAGAAAGATGAAGAGAGGCAGCTGAAGAGAAGGAGACACGAAAGGAGCAAAGAGACAGGAAGTTGGGAAACACTGAAAAAGGGGGTGCCATGGTAGTCAGGTGACAGTGTGACAAAGTTGTGCTTGTTTAAAATGGAAATCTTCCCAGACTTCCTCCCTCTTGCCCTCTCTCCCTCCCTCAACCCCCGTAGAGCCCATTGCGAACGCTAAGCTCCGGCATCTGAAGTGGCAACACTTGAGATGGTGAAAGTGACAACATCTTAACATAAGCTGAGGGGCTAAAGTGAAAGTCAGTGCGAACCCCCCAACCAACCTCTCTTTCCACCCACATCCTTCACTCCTGCTCTGTCATCCCTCTTAACACCCCCTTACCCCCCATGCCTGGGCCACTCAGTTACCATGCTGTGGATGCTTGGACAAGAAAAAGTTGCAGGTGTAGAGCAGCGATGTGACAACTCATGGTTTCAAAAGAGAAAACAAAAGGTGAAAGGTTGAGAAGAAAGGAGGTATCTCTCTCTGTCTCCTCTCTTTCTATGTTTCACTGTCATCGTTGGTCCTCCCTTCCACTTCCAGTCACAGGTGCCTCCAAACAGAACTGGAAGCATGTAATCCGCCCAAATCCAGCCTCTTCCGAGGAGTGTAAAACCAGGAATGTTCTGTGGGGGTCACTGGATTAGACAGAATTCATGGTGGTAGCTTGGCTTGAGAGGCGGAATTAGAGGAGTAGGGAAAAAAGGGAGAGGAGACTGAACTGGTTTTGTATTAAAATGAGCTTACCAGGTGGTCTCCCTCCCAAAAGTGGACACAGTGTGTCAAGTAATCTGAAAAGCCCCCGGGTGTTTGTTGCTCATTGGCCAGAGGCCTGGTAAAAAGAGAGAGCGAGGGACTGAGAGAAAGCGAGAGAAAGAAGGGGGGCTGGCTAGGGAGGTGGCACTGATGTGGCCATTGAGGCCTCAGTGAAATGTCTGTCAGGCTTGGTTTACCACAATCACAGCAGTGATTAGGCCCCTTTTGATGACAGGTTTAGTTTTCTGTCCATTGGCAAGAAAGTGAAAATGGACAAGGGGGGGTGGGGTGGGGGGGAGCGGGGTTGGGTTGCAATGGGAGACTTTAGGGGTGGGCGTTTACACACTGTTGCAGGAAAACGGGAGGGGTGGAGAAGGGGTGGGGTGGGGGGTGGGGGGTTGTATATTAATGTCTTGCACCAGGGAGCTCCTACGTAATTTCCCAGCGGGTCGTGGGGTCAGGTTTGTATTTAGTTAGTGGTAATGATCTTGTTAGGGATCTGAATGGACCACCGTCTAAGCCCATTGAGGACAGCGAGTGTGCCTCCCCATCCCCCACCTCTGCCTGCCTTGTGTGGGCTTACACACCCTGTGAACTGTGATTAATGGACTTCCAGGGCTTAATAACTTGCAAAACAGTATTAAACAAGGGAGGCCCCGGGACAATCGGAGAGGCTACCCAGGCGGAGTAGGAGGTGGCTGTAAACAGTGCCCAGCAACAATTGCAATGCATGGAATTAACTGAGATGGGCCACTCACAATGCTACAGCTGGCTAGTGGCAGGGAGCCAGGCCTGGGAGAAAGCTTCACTGGTGCTTCCAGGTGGCCCAGACCAGGCCAGGCCTTTTCAGTTTTGTAAGTGTTAAAAAATAGAAGGGGAGAAAGGCTACATTTGTGATGGGGAGACAGTGAGAGGAAGCCATTGAGCAGAGACAAGAAAGAGATTAAAGAGCACAGAGAGTGATAAGCAGATAATGGGGGGACACATTCAATGGAACAAGTAATCCTTGACATCCAAGCACAAATATGAAGCCTTTTGTCTCTTGTGTCTAATTCAAGACAGAATGCGTAAAGTGGCAAAGCAAGAATAGTGATCCACATAAACAAGTACGCGGAGACAGATAAAACATACTCATCTGTCTTAAGTGTGCACACATACACAAACTTCCACCTCGCACCACCCTTCCCACATCTCCTGTTTGTCTTATATTCTTCTTTCCCACCCTTGTGCCCTCTTATCTGGAAACAAATGATCCCAGCATGTAGTCATGAGTACTGATGTGTTCAGACCACCCTCCACTCTGCCATAGATCTTGTCTTTTCTCCCAAGCATTGGTGTGCATTTTATGCCAGTATAATGTATCTCAAATGTGTAAATATAAACAATGGGGACCACTTGTGCTGAGGTAAAACCACTTTTTAATGGACATTAGATCCGCACTAGTCTGTTTTGTGAGAATGCTTCATGAGCACTGGATTAAATTAAATCAGTAAAATTAAAACTTTAAAATGTAAATGACTGCTTTGTGGCCAGTGAGAGTTATACTTTTTAACACATTTTTGTAAATACAATTCAGATGTTTAGTTTTGTTCCTGATCTTGTCCAAAAAATAATGTGTGAAAGTATGTTTGAAAATGAATACCAGTTAACAGTGATTGCCATTGTTGAGACAAACACAATGCCAGCGTGATTTTAGCAACTGCAGAAAATAGATATTGGCATGAAACAGCAAAACTGCACAGTGTGTGTTCAATTATAGGTAATTATGAAACAATTTGGAAAGCATTTGATTAAAACACGAACAGGTAGTTTCTCCCATCATGAGGCATGCGAGATAAATATTTTTGTTGAACACAATGTAACCATTGTTTTTTATCCCTTAACCGCTTAAAAATTTAGTGACTATATTAAACTGGAACAATAGCAGAATGTTGAAATATTTATATGTAATTCAAACATATTTGGATTGCTCTTGCTTCAGTAGGAAAAATCCAAATTATCCACCTTGAAAAAAAAACATAGTTTCAACATGTTTGTTTTTGATTATATAAGAGGAAGAAACAGGATAATTGCATGTAAGAAAAAGCAGCACATAGACAAGGCTTATCTGTTGCTGCTGTTTGACATTCTCTCCAGTGTGTTTGGTTTTTCTCAACAGTGACTCATCTCCAAATGAGTGACACTGGGGTCATCCTAATCTGCTTTTCCTGCAGATCAGAGTCGAGTTGGACAAAAGCTCACTTTTCCATTCACTCCAGTATAGAAGTCCAATATGTGCCCAAAATATTTGCCCAAACCCTTTACTTAATCAGCGGCTGAGAGGTTATTCAGCAACACAGTCTGATGCTTGTCAAAAACACTTCAGCATCCCTACAGCACAAACTCGCTTTAAAACCATGAATTAATCATATTTAGGATATTATACAAATATAGTACAAATCTGTTTTATAAACAGTTTTTACAAATGTCTCTATAATTAGACAAAATTATTACCTTTAATGAGCGTGTGTGGGAATACATACTGTTGCATTATCTCTCTATCTCCCTCTCTCATCTCACAGCTGTCGCCCATACTCCCCCACCCCACTCACCCTCTCTTGCATCAGGGTGTGGGTGCAGCGGGTGCAGTGGGGGCATTGGCCCTGACGAGGCTGAGGAGGGATCCACTGCTGTGCTAAGCCTCTGGCTCCCTGCTCCCTCCCCACCTCCTCACATCATGAATAATGGAACAGAGAAATACATTTATCTTTTAATAGCCCTGGCCCCCCTGGCTGCGACCGTTCAGTCCGGCCCAAACCGCCACAGCACAGGGCTGAGGTTTCTGAACACCCCCTCCCCTGTGCCACCCCACCCGTGATTGTCTCTCCTCCTTTTGAAGTTGGGCGCTTCTTAGTGTCCTAGAAATGGGTAATCAGGCTTGATTTTGGAAGGGTCAGGCCATCTTTTGAAGGGGTGGTCATCCCCAAGTTCGACCAAGGATGGCTGTGCTCATGATCTGTGCAAGAATTACTCCACTACACAGACATAATCACCAGTTTTGAATTTAACAGACAGAAAAAAAGTAGATGAAGAGAGCAACTTTGCTGTGCCAGGAATATTGCAGGAGGATTGTGTAAGAAGATTGTATAATGCAAAGCACCAGCTGTGTGGTAATTGTAAGGTATTTAACTTTGAATCATTCTGTTACTGATTCAACTGTGAAGCCTTGAGAATAAAATAAAATAAAATAGAATAAAATGAAATAAAAAAATGATATGTAAAATTGCAGAATGTTGGCTGTATACTTCATCTACTTTTTCATATTGCAATAAATATTCTTTGTTCAAACTCTTGCCTCGTTGATAACTGTCCTTGCATATATTTTCAATAAACTTAGATCTTTTAAATTATAACACACACACACACACACACACACACACACACACACACACCGGCACAAAGAGAGTGATGCACTTCACATTATCTTAATACTGTTTACATATTGATACAAAAACTACATATTTGTATCAAATAAAGACACACCGTCCATCTCTGTTGTCACACTATTTCTAATAAGACACTATGATTTTGAATCAGCCAGGCCCTTAATGCGCTCTGTATCGGTGCACCATAATGTGGGAATAACACCGTCTTTCTCTGTTTAACTAGGATCAGGGGGATTTCGGTTCAGCCTCCTCGTTCTCATTGCTTACACATCTGTATGTATGGGCTCTGGGGAAGGAAAGTGTAGCTGGATACCTTAACCCTCTGTTTGTCTACACTGATTTAAGGCTCAAACAGCTCTCGCTGTGACACCTGCAGTAACAAGAAACAGGAGAGGGACTGAATCACTCTGCAGTGGCTTTGACAGTCATTTCACGTTGAATTAGTTACTTTTCAGTAGTTAGTTTATAGAACAATTATTCACACAATAACAAGTTATTTTTGCATTAGTGTGTAGTGAGTGTTGTTTGTCTCCCTGTAGGAATGGTTTAAAGGTATTACAAGAAATACAATTTTTTGTAGAATTTATTTAATAAAATAGTAATTTTTATGACATTTTATAAATAAATTCATACAGCTACAAGTGACACATTTGTGTAGGACTTTTATCTTAAAAGTATCTTTTTAAAATAAATAGTATTGAGTTTTTCTTTATTCACTGCTAACCAAAACATGATTATCAGCTATAAAAAAAAGTAGTTTTATTGTAACAGTGTATTAGATCATTTTCAAATAAAACATTTGGGAGCATTAAAGTTACTGTATTTGTTAGTGGCTTGCGTAAATGAAAAACAAAATTAAAACAATTACAATTTTAAAAGATGACCTGAATTACCCTATGATTTATCAGGTAAGAATTGCTGTCATTTAAAAAAAAATTACTTTCAGGTTTGTTGGTATATTAAACATAAAAAGGACTGAAAAAAGTGCCAAAGTACAGGTTTCAGAGATTTTTAAAGTCAATAATCTGTGATCTGTTTACAATGATCTGATTATCACATAACTGAAAAATAGAGGGAACAAAACACACTTGAGAAACACTGAAGCTGACATCACTTTTTCAGCCAACAATAACAAGTTCAAGCACACACTTCTTCCCAACATGCCCCCTCCTCCCCCTCTCTCAACAGACACACTCACACACACACACACACACACACACACACACACACACACACACACACAAGCGCAGCAGAACCTAAATCTCTTTTTCTCCATATCCACACACACAACCCATACGGCACCAAACCCCTCTTACCCACCACTCCCCTGCACCCAAAGCCTTCAAGCAGCCCCGGGCTTGTGTAGTCATGCGTCAGTTGCCCGGTGTTGGGGATGAGGCCTTGCTAGCCGTGGCTGTAGCTGGGTCCTAGCCAGCAACTCCTGCTGGCTAGCAGCTCCCTGCTCTGCTCTATGGAAGGCAAAGAAGCTGAAAGCACCATTTATCATCACTTGTGTGGGCAGCATCACCACGGCAACGCTCAGGCTGGCAAATGCCACTGCTGTGAATACTAATGAGGCTCTTGGCAGGCCTGTGTTGGCGTCAATGGGGCCAGGGTTGTACTCTACGTGTGTGTGTGTTCGTGTGTGCATGCGCACGAGCGAGTGCTGGGCTCTCGGAGGACTACAGTAGAGGTAAACAGTCCAAAGGAAATCAATTAAGTGTTTCCACAGTGTTTGGCAAGCGCTCTAATCTTCAGCACCACATTTTAAAATAAGGGCGAAATCTGCCTTTAATACCTCCTCTGCTTTCTGCATGACAATAAACAAGCAGGCAACAAGAAACAGCCGAGCACAGCCGAGCTTGACTAAGTCCTCCAGTCTCTACTTTGAGAAAACACAAGTGAAGTCATTATTCCAGAGTTCCTTAGCTTTCTTCCCCATGCAGTACGCCTGAACTTTGTATCATGAAGGTAAATAACAATTATTTCTTCAGTGTTTTGTATTTTATGAACATAATGTTTATTAGATAGCTGATTGACAGTTGTGAAGTGAATCCCTGAATAGAGTCTGGAAGGCATTTGTGCTAATGTGGTGGAAGAATCAGCAGTGGAATAACATGAACTGGGGCACACCTGCCTTTCTGCTATTGACACTAGCTTTTAGTTTCAACAGGACTTTCACACTGTCACCTGTCAGCGATGCTCTCCCTCTACCTCGCTCTCTCTTTCTCTCTGTTGCTCTGTGACTCTTATGTTAGAGTGATGCTGTGAATAAATTGGGTTGGAGCATGCCTGCTCTGCTCTTTATTGATTCAGACACTTTGATTGAGCAGGGATCTAATCAATTCTTCAGTGGTAGT
This sequence comes from Seriola aureovittata, assembly GCF_021018895.1. NCBI lineage: Eukaryota > Metazoa > Chordata > Actinopteri > Carangiformes > Carangidae > Seriola > Seriola aureovittata. Next base: position 18,258,268 of record NC_079376.1, on the reverse strand, counting down.
GAGACGCCAGAGTAAAATTATTCTTAGGCAAACCCTTCAAACGACTTGTCATTAATTTGCCTCTTTACCGGCACTTGTTTGCTGGGAACGAGATGTGTTTTGGGCTTTCTCTGTCTATTAGCGGGGTTGTGCTCCTGGGATTTTCATGGGCTGCTAAGCTTTGGGGGGAAGAGAGAATGTGTGTATTTGCGTTTTGTGTACAAATCTGTTTATGCCTATGCGAACTGGGGGTGATTGGGCACACTATGCTTGCTCATCCTTACAGAGTGACTTATTAGTGCTAATTGGGAAGGACAGTTCAAACAAGCACAGAGGAGTGCTTGTCACACAAGCGTGACATGAGTGTAGAGAGGCAGGCAGTGCCGGGTGCTCTTCCCAGCTTCAGCCCTCCCTTTTCCCAAACCCAGCCCTCCCTTTATCTCCTCCTCCTCTGACCCCCCTCCTGGTTGTCCCTGGCCCCCGGCCTGGCCCCGCAGAGTGGCCACAGAGTGGGCTCTTTGTCTGGACATGGCCATTAGCAGTCAGCGGACTTCAGAAATGTGAGCGGGACAAGGCAGTGGACAGAGGCGCAGACAGAAACACGGCTGTCTGAGACACTTAGGAAGTCAACAGCTGACGGAAGGGCCAACACAAAGGAGGAGCTGCTGAAGCATGGGGAGCGTGATCTGCATAGAATATAGACCTCCCTCCCTTCGGTCGTCCACTTTCCTGGCAAGCGCGTGCACACACCTCACAACACGCAAACATCTACTTTCACAAATGCACACACATAAACACGCCTGATATGCTACTGAAGAAGACACACACACACAGAGTGCACACAGATGTGAATGTGCTACATCAGCGCCTCCATTAGCTGGTGCAGAAGATGCACTGACACCCACAATATGATAGGAAAGGTATTCCCTCTGCCCTGAACCCTCTAGTTAATGATGAATCAATCGGTGGTGCATCGACACTGAGACCTCTTCCTGGAAAATGCTCCATACTTCTATTTAGCATGGTTTTTGCTAAAAGATGCTAATTCCAATGATTATTTAGTACCATAATAGCTGCAATTATATTCTGCACAAACTGATATAAGGTATAAGCACCAATTAGTAAGTGGTCATTATCTTAAGCATTTGGTGCAGGGAGAGTGAAGTAATAGGCAACCATTCAGTAACCCTTGCTCTGAAAAATGACTGCATAGTGCTTCAGTAATTAGTAGAGCTTGTTTGCCTTTAGTCTTGAAAGTGGGTTGTATATCCACTGACCTGCATTACAGCTTATTGCTTGCAGTCACATTTCCCTATTATAGAGACAGGCCTGCTATTAATGGGCAGCATGAGGACAGTGCCATATTTTAATTATTTTTTATTTGGTTATGACAAGAGGGAGCTTTCAGTGAAGTAGTCTTTTCTCTGGGAATACTTTGCATTTGCATGTACCTGTGTATAGGTGCTATGTAATGCATTCTTTTTTTCTTTTTTTTGTTATTTCAGCAATGGATACAATAGATGAAACCAAATATTGGTATGAGGATGGCGACAAAGTGTGCCAAATAAGCCAAATTTCCATACAAACAAATATTTAATGCCCATGCTGAAAGAGGTGATATCGTGACAATAATAATGGAAAATTCTGGAATATATAAAAAGCACTGTGTTCAAATGGTATATAATGGTGATGGCCTGGGCTCTGTGCTGTGTGTGTGTGTGTGTGTGTGTGTGTGTGTGTGTGTGTGTGCTTTCTCAAAGCCACGCCAGCAAGGATCACAAGAGCTGTATCAAAGCACTCGGCCACCATGCGAAATGTCTTCTCGCAGCAGGAGGTTGTGGGATTGTTGTCAGCATCGCAACTCTCTTTGAATGTCAGCCTCACTAACAGGGCAGTTGGCCTACATGGCACTGCTGACAACACAGCTACACTTTCAACTTTTATTCTTTAATTCCCCCCCTCCTTTCTTTTTTTTGGGGGGCTCGGCACAGCGCCTCTCAGTGGCAAAGAAGATGACAGGCACACAGACTATTCTGAAACAGATTCACTCGATGCCTTGTGGAAGACACATCGCATGTGTAGGTGGACATGTGTTGAGGTGAACGTCGGGTCAGTGTGTATTATTTAAGTCGATGTATGCCATGGGCTTTTTTTGTTCACGGTGACACATACAGGACTTGTGGAACATGTAGCCTAATACGCTGCCGAGTACCGGGACAGCTGAGCACAACAGCTTTGCACATAAATCAAGCGCACCCCAACATACTGGGCCTGCCTAATAGATGTTTAACTAAACCCCCTCATTTCAAACAGTTTGACCCCAGTTCGCTAAAACACAATGTGAGAACTCCCTGAGGATTAGGCCCTGACCTCGCAGGGAATGGAGGGAATGGCCCACACTGGCTATAAAGGAGGCTGCCATTGTGCTGTCCAGGCATGGGGGAGGACAGTGTGAGGGAGATACATGCCAGTGGGTGGAGATAGCGTTGTTGTAACGACATCTTGATGGAGCATCTTTCCCACCCACCGGAGCAGCACCGGCTCTGTATGTATTTTAATGAGGCTTTGTGTCTGCCCACATATAGCCCCTCTACTGACAGGGAACGTGTTAGCAACATGCTCACCCTTTGTCACAGCACCCAATCACATAATCGACTGGTCGGCTAGATTTATTCTCTTGACTCTGTGTGTGTGTGTCCATATGTGCAGGGATGTAAATAGTAAGAGTGACCTTTTACAGACACTGCACTGCATAGTTGGCATGGTTTGTAAAGCTGCTGGGGTGAACTACAGAACTCACGGAGCTTTTGTGAGTGCCTTTACAAATCTTGTGTGTGTGTACGTGTGTGTGTGTGTGTGTTTGTGTGTGTGTGTGTGTGCACGGGAATGGTGGAACCTAAACATAAAACTTCAAACTTTAACAAATCCAGAATTTACAAGGGTCACTGTGATGATGGAAGTACTTTGCAAAATGCTTGTCGTGAAGATGAATTTCCCTTTCAAATTGTGAGATCAAAATAATAATTTTTACTTTTGAAGCACAGTCTTTTCATTCCAAAGTGCCCCTATTGAGAACACAGTGAATACGTTCATCATGTTGGGGGGAGGATGAGAGGGGGTAATTTTATTTTCTTAAGCTGGGATATGGTAGACCGGAGGATCCAATTGTGTGCCAGGATGCAATTCAGATTTTATTTTCTTAGTTACTGACCTTGATCAGGGGAACTGCAGGGTCAGAGCCTCTCCAGTCTCTATTGTAGGCTCGAATAGAATTTTAATGAAGTGGTACACTGAATATTAAAATGCAGAACTGCCTTCAGCACCCTGTCAGACTACTGTGGCATGTTGAGTGTTCTGGCGGCTAGACATGCAGAGTTCTCCTTGCTTAGAGTCTGCTGCTGACTGGAGAAAGGGTGGGTGGGGATACCAAAGGCATTCCATCCATTTGTAGCAGGGTGAGTCTTTTCTTCCTCCTAGAAGACTACAACCAAGTCTCACCTTCCACGAGAGGGAGGGAGTGAATGAACCAAGAAACAGGGTTGGGGTGGGTGAAGGTAAATGTGTGATTAATGGATAGTGGGTGGGCGTGGAGGGGTGTCACTTGGCCCACAATTGGGTGCTGTGTGATCCTGAAGGTTTTTCTGGGAGAGTACAATGGTCCATTTAGGGTGCACCCAGTGCACTGGCCCCGGAAGTGCTTCATTTTGTTCAGAAGACAGCTGCACAGCTCTGTTTGTCTTCCCCTGCCTTTTGATTGGCCTGGCATGCTTGAGAGGGGCACGAGTACTGATTGTTTCAAACAGAACCTGGCATGCTATCAGCTGGGAGGATTTTTTATTGGGGGAGAGGCAGGACAAAGTCAACAAAGAGAGCCAGGAGCCAACAGTGGTTTTTTTGGAAACGTCCAGAGACAATCTTCTAAGGGAACAAGCATCTATACAGCTTCTCCAAGTCACTGTGAAATATTACAAATAGCAACAAATAACTCATCTCCCTGGTGCAACCACATCAATGCTTTTGTATTCAAGTATCCGCCCCATTGAGCCATGACGGCTCCATAACATCAGCAACCATCGAAGGATGGATCACATATAGAGGAGCACGGGTATTAATTATGACACAAACAGAGTTAGTCAGTAAGTGATAATTGAGGGCTGTATGACTGCAGTCATGAAAGGAGGTCACCACGCTGTCAACGCTCTTGAAGCATGTATGTTTACCGTCTGTATTCATGTTTAAATTACAAAGTCAAATTGAATGTGGCTGAATCGTAGCAATAAAAATGTTTATCTATCAAGGACATTTACCAATAGTTTTGTGGAAAAATTCCACATAAGCAAACATGAGTAAGAAAGAAAGAATAAATACATGGAAAACAGAAGGTATGTTAAAATGGTGACCTGGCACAATTTAAAACCAGAAGCATACATCAGCAAACACAACATGATCACAACACTAGCCATGATTTGAATAAATCTACTTACTAGTTAGCATCTGTGGTTACTACTGGATCTATCAACCTATCGAAGGAAGCTGCATATTTAATGTCACCTAGCTGACAAGCTGAGCCGAGTTTCACCTTGCATTTGGTATCTAAATAGAAAAAAGGGGTTATCCTTTTTGAGTTTGGCTGAATAGAACAGATCCCAGAATTCATTTAGCCATGTCTATTTTTCTTTCATGGCCCTGCACTGAGTCTGTCTATACAAGGATGAGTGAGTTGTGGCCTCGTGCTAGCCTCCATCTCCCTGAAAGAGGAAAGGGAGAAAAGGCAGCAAATAAACAAAAACACATCTTGGAGTTGCTTTTCCTTACCTCTCCATCCTACTCATTTTGAAGCAGCTGTGCAAAGAATGTCAAAAATTCAGAGTGTCCTCTTTTTATATACCTTTCTGTTAAGTATTTCTTTTTTCCTGCAGGTTCAGATAGAAACCAATGTCTGATGACACATCTGAGGTACTCTGAAACGACCCGGAGAGAAAGGGAGAGCAAGTGTAAAAAAAACTGTGCGTCCGTGTGTGCGCCGTGCGTGCTTGTTTGCGTGTGTGCATGCATGTACAAGAAGATGGTGCAGATGTCCATGCTGTGGCTGGTCTTGCTCACTGTTCAACATGCCTCAAAAAGAAGGGATTTTCCCTCTTTGTTTCAAATTTCACAGGCCGTCCAAATGGGCACAGACATGCCTCCAAAATAAATAAATAAATGGATGTATCAGTGGCCAACATCTGCAGATTATGATTAGCATTTGGAAATTGCGTCCTTGAATGAGATTTGGATGTCGACTGTCAGTCTTCTTTTATGAGTGCGACTCCTATTCTGGGGAACTAGAGGGTACCGCTTTGTCCCTAAATTGGCTACAATTTGGAGAGAGAAAGAAATCCTCTTCTCTCTCTTCCCCTCTGCCCGTTATGATGTGCCGTCTGAACAAGAAAGAGACACTATTAATTGTGCTGAATATGAATAGCTGTATTTGGTTAACCAGTTTCAAAGGAAATTGGCCCAAAGGAACTTCTTTTCCTCTTCTTCCCCCTACTGCCTGTCCCTGCTTTTTCTTCTCCCTTTATCAAGATTTTTTCTTCCCTCTCTAATTTTACACTGAGAGAGCTGGCTGCTTTAGTGAGGCTGCATTATCTTATGTATTCAGCTTTCAGCTCCTCTCCCTCTCCCGATGAGGCGAAGCTTAATTGGGCTCTGGCTTTAAAGTCTGTAGAGCTCTCCACTTGCTCATAGAAACACATTCAGGGGCTGCTCATTCACTTCGAGTATGTGTTAGATGTACAAATATTATTTACTTTTATACTCCAAATCAAAAGGCACACACTTCCTGCCTCTCTACACACAGTCCGTGCAGGAGAATTCACAGTTCAATTCACTTCAGGGTGTTTTCTTTTTTTCCTCCTTCGTCAACTGCATTACAAGAATGTGCTGCTGCCTCACAACAAAAGTATTATTTAAAAGGACTGTTTTATTACAATGTAGTGGTATTGTTGATAAGAAAATATTAACAACCCTTTAAAAGGATAGTAATTATTACACTGCCTTGCCGGTGGTGCAGAAACAAGAGAAGCTCCCACATTTTCATGTTAATAGGAAAAAGAAACTATTTTTACCTCTACTCAGCTGATACATTGCAATTGCTAGTAATAGTTAATATTTTAATGCCACCTTTGTAAAACATAATTCAACATTTGTGTAATTTTTTTTTTAATTCAAATTTCAAAAACGTACTATTTTAACAGCCAATGAATCCTTAAAACAATTGAAAAATATTAGAGTGAAATCCAATCAATGGCAGAGCATATTCTTTTATCCTTTATTTTATATTCTCTGTGTGTTAAAATGAAGCACACACACACACACACACACACACACACACAGGCACATACAAGAAAATAAAAATAGACACAGATGGCAGAAGTGGAAAATTAAGGTTTCACCTCTTGGAGATCAGGCAAAGGGAACAGCTTTTTACACACACTCCTCTGCAACATTCCTCACAACTAAACAATCTGAGCAATTAGCTGCACCATTAGAGCCTAGAGAAGGGAAAAGGAGCTGTTAAGAGAAAGATGCTGGAGAGGAGGAGAGAGAAAGAGAGAGAGAGAGAGAGAGAGAGAGAGAGAGAGAGAGAGAGAGAGAGACACAGAGAAACTTGGTGGCTCTTGTTCTGCAGCTCAGCCACTGTGCTGTTATGTGGAGTGTCTCGGCGCTGCACACTGACAATACCGAGGCCATTTCAGGCGGGAGCTGATGAACTGCAGATGAACAATTTCGCACTTCCCTTAGACCTGAGCTTACTAACAAACTCCTCCTCATTAGTTTTTGTCACTTGCTTGGGTGCCAGGCACAGGAATAAATGAGACCACTATCAGCTGCTGCCTTGATAAGCTGCCTTATCTCATTAGGTTCCACATCAAAGTTAATCAGAGATGGGAATAGTAATTGGCCGACTAGACAATGCCACAGATCATGGGGCTTTTGTAGTGTATGTCATCTCCAAAACATCAGCAGGCTGGGGCTGCAAGATAGGGTGCATCTGTTGGAGAGAGAAGGAAAGAGGAGAGTGTGCAAGGGGTGGGTGGGTGGGGGGGTGGGGATGGGAGTGAGAGCTGGGAGTGAGTGTGCATGATGAAGAGCAGGGGGTGAGAGAGACCCAGAGAGAGAGAGAGAAAGAGAGGGGATGAGAGGGGAAAGGAGTAATGGCAGAGGCATAACAAGCAAGCTGCTCAGAATTAATGAGCTTACTCAATAAGAAAAGAATAACCAATCAGTGTGTGTTGGGCAAATATAATTTGGGAATAATTGCTTGATTGCTTTTCCATAGTAGGCTGATTTGACCACACACAAGAACTGAGAATTAAGATGTCAAGACAAGAATTAATTTGGCAAGCGAGGGCACACAAATGTTCCTCTCGCTCCCCACTCAGGCGGCTTGGGAGGCACCAGAGCCGTGAGTTGGAGCGCACTAATGATGAAAACACAGTGGTAGATTGCGTATTCATTTCCCTGTCTCTATTTTACATAAAGAGAGCCATGGCTAATGCCACAGATGTTGGGATATCATACAAAAAAAACCTGTGCGTATGCTAACACATTTAATTGGCATTTTTGCATATTCCACTTCATTGTTGATAGCTAGTTGCAGCTGATTGTTCAGTTTGTGTCCTCATTGATTTCAGTGTGTGTGTTTTTTTTGGAGGGGTAACTGTCTGGGGATAGTAATTGGTGCGTTTTGACGCTTCCCATCCCCAAACAGTGCTCATTTCTGAAGTCTTCTCTCCTCTCTCGATTGCCAATTCGTGAAGGCTTAGAGTGTGTCTTTCATTACTTGCTACCTGCTTTGAGAAATCAGTCTCGACCTCACTCACACACACTTGTGTGAGAAGCAATGAGGAAATGTTTTTGTCCTCTAACAAAGTGCCGGTGGTCAGAGTAACACATTAGAGAATCACCGACGGGCATACAGTGAGGAGAAGAGCAAAACAACACCCACCCTAGGACTCTAATGGCCAGCTGCACCCTGCTAATGATACACATACATACACGTACACATATGTGCACACACACACACACACACACACACAACCCTGATGCTCCATTTCCATTACAGGGCACTGTATATGGTCACCAATGTACACATGGCAGGAGCTTATTAATAGTAATCATGGGGCATGATGCAGGATAGAATCCAACATTAGTGCTACATTTGGAATGGATTCAGCCAACCCCCATTCAATTTAGATTTGAATAAGAAATATATCCCAACCTGACCACATGCATATGAATTGCCACATATATTTGCTCCCACATGTGTCTGGTACTTAGTTCCAATTAGGCTGAAAACACTGCTGCTGTGACGGAGGCTGCTCACACCGTCTCAGTTATCACTTCTCTGCAGGTTTCACGGCTAAGGCTATTCATTTTCAAATGTGTGTGTGTGTGTGTGTGTGTCAGCGTGTCAGGGTGTGTATGTCCGTGCGCATGTGTGCATTGACATTATTTGAGCAGTGAGGTAAGTAAAGGGAATAAATAAGCAGGCGGAGGTCCTGTCATGATGATGTTATTGCCGCCCTGGGTTTGCCTGCGGCATTATGAGGACAGGCACACTGCCATATCCCTCACTGTCACATGCGCACACACAAACACACACACCCTTGCACACATACACACGGCTACATGCTAGGGATCTAGGGCACATCCTCTAGGTAAATTTGCTTTGATCCGCATTGCACCTAATTGAGTCACAGGCAATGTCTCTATTCCCACATCAAGGAATTTGAAAATGTTAGATTATTTCGCTTGGGGATTAAACCTAATTTTCGTGTGTTACGCATTAACCTATTAGGCTGGTTCATCTGCATTGCTAATGCCCTGGTGCAGACAGCTGTCACTGCCCTGGAAAAAAAACATGATCATGCAATCCTTGAATGAGTGATCCCTGCACCGATTAGTGGCAGTGAACTTCGCTGAGCCCAAGTGATAAGGCTGCAAAATTCCCAAGTTGCCAATAGCTCCGAAAATTATCAGACTGTAGGCAAAGGAGAAATTGTGCCTTCCGGCTCAGGGGCTTCAATCCAGGGTTTGCCCAGATTGACATTATTTAAAGCTATGGAAATGGGCTCTGGCTATCTGGAGGATTGCTAAAATAAGAAATTTTCCAACAACATTTATGAATACGCTGACAGGAGAGGATAGGGGCAAAAAAAATAAATAAAAAAAATAAAATATATATATATATATATAAATGCTATGTGCATTCTCAAAAAAGCAATTTTAGGGTAATTTCATGATTTTATGATCTAATCTAGGTAATAAATAAACAGATATGTGTGGAGGGAAAACCCATATGGCTGTAATATTCTTAAAGGACCGCAGCAATCTTTACTGAGAAGCTACTTTAACAGGAATCACTGTGTACTCCATGTGTAGACCAAGTGCATTGTTTTCTAACCTGATGCAGCAGAAATGGAAACAAAATCCCTTCAATCGCCTCCTGTTGTTTAGCCAGGACATATTGGCAATGCAACATTTGCGCAATGTCTTCAATGTGGGCTACATGGAGATTGTATTATATTTGTGGGTCCCTAAAATGAATACATGTCCTTACTAGATTCAGCTTTTGTTCGTATTTTGTAACGTCACTGCAGTGATGCCTCCATAGTGGACAAACACACACACTCACACACACTGCTGGCACATCAGCTCTTTTTAGCATGCACAAGCACAAGTGAATTGTGTGTGCACACTGATCGACAAAAGCATGTGATATAAGATGGTGCGTGTGTGTGTCCGTGTGCGGGGAGACAACACAAGTATTTATCTGCCGTCGAGTGTGAATGTGTCTGTGAATGGATGAGTGTGTTATCCTCACCTATGAAAATGTGGTGTGGCGAACGTGGGGTGTAACTCGGCCCCTGAGTGCCTATTCAAATGAACACAAACATCAATTGCTGGCCGGCCCCTCGTGTTTCCAGCCTTGGAGGGTGACGCTGTAGTAGTCACGCACATGCTCCACCCAGGATGCATCTGTGGTGTTTTAATGACAAGCAGAATATTAATCCTATTTATTGTGTTTTATTTTTTTAATTATCTGTTTTCACTTTTGTTTAAACGCTATGCAAATGAGGTATATGCATGTGTGTGTACGTGTGAGTCTCAGGGCTGTGTGAATGCGGTACTGGACACTTCAGCCTGCCTAATGGATACAACTTCATTCGATATGGTCATTATCATGGATGTTCAAGAGTGAAGTGACCTCACATTATCACAATAGATCCCCAGCTATTCTCATCCACTGTCTAATTATGTATGGGTGCTGGGCACAGTGCAGTATACCCACAATATCCACCTTGCCAAGGCTGAATTGATTTTATCATAGGTGGCTGAGATGGTTTTTTAAAATGTGTAACTTTAGATGAAACATCAGCTTAAATATTTCAGTTCATGGTAATAGGTAAACTTTATGTAGTGATTCCAAACTGAAATGTAGGACTAAGCCTGAAATTTAGATTCTAGCAAGTATAAAATCTAGCGCTAACTTTAGACATTGCCTATTGGTAACCCAGCGGCTGCAGCCTGAATGTAGGGAGTTGTGGAGCACAAAGGCTAATCACTGTCAGGGTGGAAGCGGAGAATCCCCTGGCCCACCCTATTTGACTTAACTGCTCCGTTTGTGCTCCTACTGATCCTGTGGTCTTTGTGTACATTGTAATGAGTGCTGACATAATCCTGCGGATTTTCCTGGAGGCCAAACCTTTGCCACCCCCATCAGGCCTGGGGTCTCTCCTGCGATCAGGAGGGCTGCCAGAGGGGGGAAAGACACAACCACAATGCCCCCCGACCCCCATGAGATACTTACATTTAGGGATGGTTTGAAGCTCTCTGTGATTGAGCTAGTAACCCATTTTAATCCTATTAACACTCGCCAACAAAAGCTAAATCTGCTGCAGGACAGGCAGGGCTGGGGCATGGAGGCTGGGCTGAGGATAAAAACTGGGGGCTGGGACCAGAGGGAGATATATTGTGGAAGTATAAAAATTGTGCGGCAAAGGGAATAAAAAGATGCTGAATTGAAAAGCCTGCCCTTAAGGGTACTTCTACTTTAGAAAAAGAGATGGGGAAGCAGGAAACAAAGGACAACAAGAAGAACACAAGGAAAAGACAGAAAAAAATTCTGAACAAAAAGCTCCTTTGTGCCAAGTCATCCTCAAAGAGGTGGCCCACCAATAGCCACTGTCAAATGTACACAAGGTTAACTCATTCAGCAAACATCCATCTTGGAGCTTGAAGGACATGTTACTGGCAGAACGGGGTAATAAATGTACAGCAAAGTGCAGCACAGGAAGTGAGTCCAGTGCCTTGTGGGTGCTGGTACCTCGAGGTCGAGGAACAAAAACCGGGGAGACTCTCAATGCACTTTTGTTTTGGGTGCATCATGGGGCAGAGGGGCCAAGTATGCTGGTGGTCCTTGCCCTAGCCCCATCAGAGAGGGAAGGGTTTTATACATCTAGTGTGGCAGCTTAAAACCCCCCATTGTAAGAAACAAGAGGGGAGTGACAGGGCCCATACAGACAGAAAGTGTTCTTTAGCCAAACAGGGCAGGATATGACTCTTAAAGGGGCGAGGGAGTGAATGAACAATAACGTGCATGAAGAATGAAACCTTGTGTAAGGAACACTGATACTGCAATTCCTCACTAGGTGTCTTCAGTCATCCCTTAGTGCTGTGCTCCATGCTCACACATATTCCCCTGCTCTTGCCCTCCTTCTCTGTTCCACTCCCCAGCTCCTTCTCCTACTTCCGTGTCTCTCATCACCACATCAATTTGTCATAATAGTGGCCTGATCCAGCAGCAAAAGCTACATATATGATTATAATTGTCAGTGTGGGGTCTAAGTGATGAGCTATGATATGTCATTACAGCCGTGCAAGGTAGTCTTTGACATGGGTCATTAGACACAGGAGCCTTAACCAGAGCTGCGACAGGCCGTGAACCAAAACTCCAAGGGGAATAGCGGGCACCCCTGTTCATGGCTCCAACATCATTATTTAGACACAACAACGTATAAAACCCTGCTTCTTCGCCCCTTTCCCCGTGGAGTATCTCCAGTGCGGTCTGGGAAGTGTGCATAATCAGTGAAGTGAGAGACAGGATTGGCTGACTGCTAGAGACAGAATAGTCAGCTCCTGTGAACCTCCTGTGAGGTCTGCCCTTCTCTCTTCCCAGGGCGAGGTCCTTTAAGTATCCTGAGATCCTTCTCTGAGACGGGCCACGCTTGCGGTAGCCTAGTATACATTTATGTATGGGTCTGACCTTTCCTATAATGAGTTCACATCATAACCATTGACCTAAAACAAATTCACAAATGTTCTCCACCGCAGAGGTGCGGTCGAAAAAAAAAGAAAAAAAAAAAAGATAAGAAAGTGTGTGAGAAAGAAAGCAGGAGGGAGAGAGAAAACGAGAAACCACATCAGCGAGTGTGACAAACATTGTTCTTGTGTAAAGTCTCATTTTACAAGCGTGTTAGCTGGGGGCTAATTAGATAACAGCCCATCTCAGCTCCGTGATGATGAAATCGCTGCGTGATAAAGATCCTGCTCCTTACTTGTAATGTTTACTGTTAAAAAAAAAACAAAAAACAGGCAAAGGACTAAAAGCTGGTGATCTCTTGAAATGTTTAACTTTTATATTTCTAAAGTTGCTAATGCTTTATATTATTTTAATATTTGTATTATTATTTTTTATTGAAAATCAGAAACCTTAAAAGAGAACATTTCAGTTAAAAAAATTAGTTAGAAATTAGAAATCGTAAAATTTTAAATAAGGTCAGAAGATCAGACAGGTTTTGTTATGGAAGGTATTGTATGTTCAGTTAGTGTTGATCAGTGACACAATAAACACTGTGAATTTATTGTTTTATTTTATTTATTTATTTATTTTAAAGCTTTTCCAGGACTGGAAAAATATGAAAAATCATTGATCAAAATTTAGGTTGGCAAAAATTGCACAAGTTAAATTTGTCATCATTTTGTGGGTAGACAAGAAAGGTATAAAATCAAATAAACCTTCATAGATATACAAACTGAAATAAACATGACTTGGCTGTGAATAGTTCAAGCTGGAACATTTTAATCATTGTTAACTAAAAAAAACACTACAATACAAATACTAAACAATACACTATTTTAAAATGTACAGTCGGGGATTTTGCATTATTATTTCTCTCTGCTGATTTTCTTTCAATCTTAAAAGTTTGAGATTTTTAATATACATAGTCCACTACAGAAAATAATATTATTACATGGGGACATACGAGCTGTGTGGTATCAATTTCTAATATCTGAAAATGATTCCAGTATGTGTATGTGTGTGCCTATTTATGTGTGTGTGAGGGAGGGAGGGAGGGAGGGAGGGAGGGAGGGAGGGAGGGAGAGAGAGAGAGAGAGAGAGAGAGAGAGAGAATAAATAGCTTCTGTGGGACAGAGTGAATGTGGGCCTCTGAGAGAATACCTTGACAACCCAGTGTGTGCCCTGTTCACAATAGAAGGGACCACCCTACCAGTTAAGATTGCAAATTCAACCAGGGGAAGTGGGCTTGGAGGAATTGCTTGGCTATATTGGATATGACCTCCTGGCTACAGGTATATGATAAGCACTTATCTGTTTGCACTAACGGAGCACATGCATTCAGGGGCTTCCTTCCTTCCTGCTGGAGTATTTCTTCCATGTACTGTATGCATCATCCAATGGCACACACACATATATATATATATACGCACATGCAAACACAAACAAATGCAGCACAAATGTTTACATCCCAGAAATTATATCTCCACACAATGGAAAGAAAGGCTGCAGAATAAGTAGCTGCCCACCCAGCTCCTCACCTCGGCTCATCCTTCTCATAATTAGCTCTCTTGTGCCGTTGTGTGGCGCACAAAGCCGCCACAAAACAAGTGCTTCATGGGAGGAGGTATTTATCAACATTTCCATTTACTGTGTACAAAAAGGACATAAGCAGCACATTCTCCTCAGTTCACGGACAAACTCTTTTAATTCAGCGAGGAAGCGAGCAGGTTTTCAGCACACGCGGCTAGACAAGCGTATCACAAATAGTGCCAGGCAGGCAGATAGGGGCTCATAACAAGAGATCATCAGTAATTTTCAAAAGTACTGAGTTCCGCCACGAACGGCGTTCAGCGGGTCAGAAAGTGTACTTGACAGGAAATATGCATACTGAGTGGATCCTACTCCCCTGCTTTTCATTTGCATTGTGTATTGATTTTTTTGGTCCCATTTAATACAATATTATGTGTGGGTCTACGGCAGCTTTTAGGTGTCTCTGGAGTGGACCGGTTCCATTGGATGCTTAATGATAATTGCAGCTGGTAGAGGCAAGCTCAGGCAGATTTCATTGCAGGGCCATCAGGGCCCTCTCGCCCACCTCCACTTCCATTCCCATACCCCCTCCTTATGTTACACACACACACACACACACACACACACACACATACACACACACAAACACACAGTCACACACACACACACTCACACAATCACACTAGAAATGCTGGAGAAAGAAGGAATGTATCAAGAGAGGAAAAGCAATCACCAGCCCCCTTTGACTATATGTCATCATACATGACTACAATGACATTTTACAGTTTGAGGAAGGTGCTGAAAACCCTTTAGGCTGCTTCTATTTTTCTACCAATAACCTTTTCTAGAGCGTACACTGGGAGTCTACAATGCATACAAAGATATTAACAGAGAACTGTCAGCTGCTGCAATGCAAATGACCGTCCTCCTCCTCCCAGGATACCCTGATTAATGCCATTATTGTAATACAATTGGTCGCAATGTGGCTTCCTTTGAGAAAAATAAAGTCAAATATGTAACTCCCTAATAACATGATACTTATCACGGGGTTGGCTTATAAAACTGTTAAACCGTGACACCAAAATACACAAATCATATTAAGGTCCCGGTCACGCTCCCCAGCTCCCTCTTACACACACCCACACTGAGGTTAGAGATTATTAAGCTGTCACAGACAGTGGGAGTGATAAGCGGCTATTTGGTCTACAAATTAGGCATAATTAAGGAGACATGTTGCCAAACAGAGCTGCAGATATCTTCATCTGGCCCAAATATGACAGCACCCCAATCCTATGCCTGGATTTACAGAGACAAATCGAACAGGAGATGAACTCAGGTGTTGGGGAGCAGATAGTAATGCCTGTGTGCTTTAAGTCTTTCAGTCGCTCTGTGTCTCGCTGGCTTAAAGGCAGCCGACCAAAGTTGTATATCTAGGGAGGAGGCCAATGGCGTCGATGACGGCCGTCTTTTTTTAAGGGCTTAATGCTCATCCCTTGTTTATATCTACAGCCACCCACAGACATGCACAAACATTCATGAGATAAAGAGGAAGCGCTGTGCAATATTTATTAGGCTCGACAAACACTTCTGGGCTTTAGTGTGCTGGGAACGGGGCTCTCTCCGGGGGCCGGCGTTGGCACAGGCTGCCCAGGCAGGAGAGGCAGATGTCTCGAATTGCCAAGAGGATCTGCCTGCCTGCCACCCTCAAGATTGCTGCTCCACTTCTCCACACAACTTTAAAATACACTTGATGTGTATGTGTGTGCTTGCATCTTTACGTGCGCCCAATAAATTCCCTGCCTCCTCCTCGCTCCTCTTCATTTCCACAAGTTACCGCCTCTCTAATTTTTTATTTTCTCTGTGACCGCTCTTATAACTTAAAAATGCAAATGTGTGGATTGTTGTGATCAGTGATGAGGACCTCTTTGTATTGTGTGTTAACCTCCATTAGGCAGGATTACAGGGACAGAGGCACACTGGCATTTGGTCAGTGTCACAGTGACAGCACTTGCTGCTGGAATGCCCGGCTGTCACAGTCGGCTTTATCATTGGGCTTTCTCTCCTCCGAGTGTAGACTAATAAGCCTAGAAATTACAATTGCCTCCCTGCTGAATCCCTGATAGGCGGAAATAATGATATCAGTGCCCTGCTAATCTTCTTGGCTTGCCGCTTGGCATCAGCCTATTGAGGCACCTGTCATACTTACGTCTGATGAGATGAATTTAATCTCTCTGTCCGTAATGACAATAGGGGCCATTTTAATGTTATGGATGATATTTGTCAAGGTTCTGTCTTGGTCCTTTTTTTTTTTCCTCGACCCTCCTGCTTTTCTAGCACGTAGCTTATTTGAGACATTCTGTCAAGGTATCAGGACACTTGGACATTAGCTAAAGCAGACCAAGATAGTAAGTCTTTCTTAATTTTCTCATTCCATAAAGAAAAGAAACAAGTTGCAACAGCGGTGCAGTTTCTGAATTTAAATGAATACAACCTCAAATGTTCCTCAGAGTAATAGGATGTTAAAAGCACTAACAGGGCTAAGCAGATGCGACCAGACTTCTGTCACCAAAATACTTTAATATCTCGGCTGTTAGCTATTACCCGGTGCTATGGGGTCTTTCAGTGCTCCACAATGTCCTTCAACTCATTATAATCCAAAATACATTTGACAATGTTCAGCATTCTCACAATAGCAATTCATTTCATTATGAGGGACATATATCATCATAAAGGCATGTGTGCTTCCTCTAGCTGTCATTAATTTTCTCTGGGGACAAGAAATAAGTCATATGGGCTGGGGTGGGGGTGTGGGGGGGGGCTCTAAGGAATAAGACGAATTGATATCAAATGCTATTCTTTGATAACAGAGGCATCCAAGTACACCTTTCCAGAAACACTCCAGTCTATTCTCTGCCAGTTCTCCACAACCTTAAACCAGGTAGCCATTGTTATGACACATCAAGGTCATATGACTGCCACAGCAGTAACCTGTTTTGTGCAACAAGACCGTAACAGCGAGAATTTAGCTAAGTGTTTCTGAGAGTCCAAGAGCGGAGATATGTCTAACTCCCTGAGCACTGATGATAATATGCAATGTGAACTATTCCCTCGTATTCTCTCTCCAGCAGAACACAACACCTAACTTCTCTAAACAAAAAAATTTCACCTTTATTCACAAGAGTGAATTTCTGCATTGACCTCAGCCATGAATGAAAAAGTGAAAAGAAGGGCTAAAATAAAATTACAAAAAAATATATTTGTACTTGCTGCCCTACAAGACAGCTTTAAAACAGCCATCTGATTTAAGAAAAATGCACTAATGAGGATATTTGACAGTGTTATGCCAAAAATAAAATGTTTCATTTTCTACACTTGAATTAAAGTAATTAGTGTTCAATGACTGCAGACGCTCAGAAAAGGTTGTGCAATAAATGATGTCACAGAATATCAGGTGAAATCCAGTGGTGAAAACTCGTCACGCCGTGGTATTGTGAAATAAAAGTGACTGTGCTGATTAAGTATAAAACAATTATATACAAGCAATTATGAAAGTAATACCTTAATGGACAAAGCTGAGCATCACCACAAAGCTTCTATGTCTCCTGCTACTGAATGTGTTTTACTGTGTTCAACTAACACAGCCAATGGCAAATGTTTGGCACCCCCCCTCACCACCACCACCACCACCAACACCACCACCACCACAGACACACACAAAAACACACAAACCCCGGGCTGCAGGGGGATCGATTGTTGTCATAGAAACTCTGTCATTAGATAAATGACTGCTTCCCCGAGCTGTCAGATTAACTTTGACAGAACAATCAACACTATGTTATTTATGCCTGGCTGACAAAGAATCGTTTTGGCTTGGCGAGAACTGAACAATCCCACTGTGTCCCTAGTTGTCCTATTCAGGAAAGTACGCCATGACAAGGGTTGAGTTATGGAACATTGGACTTCCTTTTACTGTCCGTTTATAGGCCAACATTTGAATCGCTCTCCTATGTAATGGAAATTAGGCCTTAGTTATTCATTGGCAACTTGTTGAAATGGACTTCCTGTCAAGCTGTGAGCCCTAAACGTAGTTTTAAATTGGTTAAATTAAAAAATGCTCATACATGCCATCCTAAACACAAAAAGAGAGCCAACACCTACTTTTCTGTTCTTGCTGTATGGTGCCAATTATTTCAGTAGGAATAACACAACAGATGTACAGTATACTAATATACGGGACTTATACAGAAGATGTTTGATGTGAAGAACAGTGGAGGAACAATAATTATCATTATGATTTGATGTGTTTTGCATCAACTACAAGCACATTATGCAGATAGTACATGGTCGACATTTGTTACAGCAAGTTACTGTATAGGATTATACTTTCAGTGGGTGTCTTTCATGTGTTAACTATGATTAAAAATTACAAACGATGCAGAGTTCACACCAATAACCACGGCCAAATGTTTAGTAACTTTAAACCACCACCGGTGTACACGAATCCTAGTGTGCGTGGGAACAGAATATCACCACACCGTCTGCTTTGTTTCCATCCTCAGTGTATTTCCAAACTGATTGCCTCTCCGCTTTATGCTCTAATTTGAAATCTGTTTGGCTTTCCTGGAGGAGAGTATTGTTCTTTCCTGCACTGTGCTGTTAATGAGTATGGTTAAGAACATCATTATTTTTTAAGTATCATTTGGGTGTTCACAGTGGGTGATCTCGACAATAATCTGTTTTCTTGTTTCATATCCAGAGTGACAGCAGTGGGTGCCTCTTTAATACCCAGAAAATCATTAGCACGGGGAATCTTTGGTATGCTGGAGAGAGAGAGAGAGAGAGAGAGAGAGAGAGAGAGAGAGAGAGGGAGGGAGAGAAATTGTAATGAAGACGTATTAACTACGGGTAATTTGGTTGTTCTTCAGCTCGAGTTTCCCTTCGCTCTGCTAGTTGGTTTTATTTGCATTGATGTCTCCTCAGAAGTAGTTTGCTTCTTGAACAAAGGGGCTGGCGTATGTTAAGTGCTTTTGAAATCACAAGCGTTCCAGCCATGAGGGCTGGGCCTGATGAAAGGGTGTGAAATACAATGTGGAAATCGATTTCACTATCTTTTCATTTGGCCTTGCCAAAGCACAGTTTTATGTCTAAGCAGCAGACATGGGGCTGCTGTGTGCATGTGCGTACATTTAACACACTTCATGCAATGAAGGACTAAGAACAGGGAGCCTGGCTTTAAGTCTGATAAATTCATGCAAATTCCAGCCATGCTATGGACAGAATACATTAAAGCTGTTTAGTCTAGATATGAAGGCTTAACAATTATGAAAAACTAAAGAGAGAATGGTAGCATGAAAGGATGCTACTGCACCATCAACCTAAATAGCCCATAGCTAACACTAAGCCACTTGTAAGATACAAAGGTCAAATACTTGATTTTCATTTCCTCAACAACGGACACAATTGTGTTACAGTTACACTAATGTGAATGCTGTCATTCAAAAAGAACGATGAGTGGAAAAAGGGGCAAGTCCCCGGAAGTCATGGGGTCCTTAGATAGTGTATGCACATCATTATACTCATAGCAATTTGTCAGCGCTGAACTGAGCTCGCATCATCAATTTCTTTCCATCCCCAGAAAAACTGCTTTTTGTTTTTCCAAATAGCTATGTTGTTGCCATGACTCGGGTCATCCATCCATGTGACCATCCATCCATCCCCAGTGTATGTGTCTAGTGAATGTAAATGACAGCTCAGTGTCTATACTGTCACAAAAGGGCCACAGAAAGTGGGGGTGATGGAACAACAGTGTGAGAGCTCCTCTGTGGAGCGCTGGCAGTACCATCTGTGGGGATGGGTAAACAGGAAACGCACACAATGAAATTATAAGGCTTTCTCTCTCACTCCTCGCTTTTGTGATTAATGGCAGTGATATCCGTCAAGCCGTTTCACCATATTTAACACTGGTACAGCAGTTTGCAGCTGTTGTATTTTTTCCAGAACAGAGAGAGAGAGAGAGCACAAGACAGAATGTAGGGAGAGAGAGAGAGAGCATCTCAATCAAAATACAGAATAATCACTCCTGACTATTCTTTCAGCACATTAACTCAGGACGTAATGCATAAAAACAAACAAGTGCACCCAATCAAGGCCATGTGACACAAAACCAACCAACACAAGTTGAACAAAAACACTGCATTGCTCCACACTTTGCCCTGTGAGACAAGGCCGCTTATTGGTTGGGTGGGATCAGTGAAACTCCAGGTCAGGCAATGAGCTAGGGGAGTCAATTAAAGGAGCTCCATCTTAATAGGGCTGTGATGTGGAGCCATAACAGTGTTATCTTGGCTCTCGCTCGAGGTGGCCAGATCTCTTTTGTGACATGAGCCAAGTAAATAAATAGCCAAATGAGGGCACACAAAAGCGTCGGCAATATCCCAGGGCACCTATTATGCAAGGGGCAGGGGAAAATTATGCCCACAACAAATTACTAATGATGAGCCAGTGATGTCTTGTTAAGCGACATTGTTTTCCCTCAGATCCCTTTGTGTCTGTGCCTTGTTCTACATTTAACGAGACACACAAAAACACAGCCGAGCGGCTCTGCGATATTTTCCCTTTCTTCTCTCTCCCTCTTCTCTCTTTCCTCCGTTCGCCTTTCCTTTTTCCTCCTCCTCTTCGTCTCTCCTTTGCAGTTAACTTGTGTCTGCGCCTCTGTTTTTCCATCCCCTCACATCCGCTGCCACTCAGAGGGCCTGATTTGGCGCATGAGAACATGCTAGAGTGGGGCTGCTCAGCAGGGAAGGGCCTTTTGATGCAGACCCCCCTGGGATCCATCCACTGAACCAGCAGTACGTATCACAGATGTGACAGCTTTCATCTAACAGTTAACTTTTCCTAATTAAAGTCCCAAGTCTAATTACACACCAGCCTATCTGATATTTCTGAGATGGTCGTAGCAGTTCTGGGGGCAGAGCCCATCAAAGATCCAAGCATTGGTGATTGGGAGGGTGGGTGTGTTTTTTTGGAAGGAAATGGAGCCTTGCTTGTGCCCTGTGTGGGCTGTGGGCTCACCTGGGTGTGGGGGCGGGGGGCCATGAATGCCAAATGGCAAGGCCTCATCTCATTTGCAAAGACGCTGCTCCTGAATGTAGATGTGCAATTATGAATCAGGGAGAAAAAAAATGGTTAAAAGAAAAAAACATTCCATAATTAGCAAGGCAACTCCAAGCACAAGCAATGGAAATTAGTCCTGGTGTAATAAATTAGCCTGTGCATATATTACATGAGACGAACACCCTTGGGGCCTCGTATTAGCAGTTTTGGCCGTACACTCCTGTGTATTTAAAAAAAGCAGTCACTCCTTCATTGCAGGCCCAGTAACAGACATTTCTCCTCAAAACATCAGTTTTATACAACACATCCTCACAGTGTCAGCTGGGTGTGGTCTCTTTGTCTCCATGATACCACATGGGCTATTGCATCCTGCAGCCTCAATTCTCTGCACAGTCTGCCAGCCTTCATGGGTTCGTAATCATTGGATATTTTGTGTTCTATTTTACATTGATTAGAGTTACCCATTTCTCCCTAGCTATTTTCTCTAGCTCTGATAAACAAATGTGAAATTAGAACCAGTTGAGATGAGCTGGGCGGAAATTTGCATCAAAATAATACAGTGTGCAGCTAACAAACCAAAATCAGATAGCAGCAACAAAAGCTGGCAAATTGCAAATTAAAAGGCATGATGTAAATGGTATTTTGTCATTAAGCTTCAGCAGCCATTTTAAGGGGTGGGGGGTTGGAGGTGGTGATTTTGGGGAGGGGGAGTGGAGGGGGGGGACTCATGCCGCCGGTTGTGATGAGTCTTATCCAGAGCGATTATTCATACTTGTCCTTCTGCTTGAATTAAAGCAAGAGTGCTGGAGCCAGTTAAAGCCAAATACTTGAATGGCTAGTGAACTCTCACCTTCACGCGCATCCATTTAGCTCACAAATGAAAGCCAAGTACAGTCAGTGGAAAGCCATAATGGGTCTTTCTTCTTGCAGAGTGTGGCCATTACATACTAATTTCTTCTGGAGGCTCTTCAGGAATTTAAACACTTGGCTGGAGCCGCTGAGTCTTGTGCTGAGACGAGCGGACCCAACAATGCCAACACACAAGGTGTTTGTGCTGGTCACACTCGTGTCGACTGACCACAATGGTGCTAAATTGGAGGGCTACAGCATGTTGTTGGATTTGGATGAGGGCCTGTATCTTTTATGCTGTGGAATCTTTTTCTTTTATAATTTTGATTACTTTTTTTTTTTGTTTGTTGTTTTCAATCTGTGTTTATGTAGTGGTTGGGGCTCTTATATCTTTCTAACTATTCCACTGAGCCATTAGTTTAAACACAAGCACTGTTTCCTACTTCCTACAACACATTCAGTGTGGAGATAATATAAGATGGGGTATACTGTACATTCATGATTATTTATCCGACAATATGGTATTTTTCTTGATTCACACTTTTATTTGTACACCAATCTGGATAACTTCTTGTAGTAGCACAAATGCAGAAGGCATCTGTAATATTACACAATTCTCTACTCTGACAATCAACAAAATCTCCTCCCCAACATTTGCTCCAATGTCATCCAGCTCAAATCACAATGGTGTTAAAACTGACCATAGCCTTTATTGTTGTTTTTACACAGCAAGTTGTCCTTGGTGAGTTGCTGTGGACCTACCCATCCATTACCATTATCAACCAGCCCACATTGTTGATGAATGGTATTTTTTGCGCCAGATTACCCACTGCACATCAGTAGCACCCAGGAGGCAGTGATTTAATTATGCAATTAGTGTGGTGGATGATTAAATGGCTTAATTAATAGAGGCAGATTGGGAATTTGGCTAGAGTTGACAATATTTAGCTAGCTTACTAGTTTTTGTGGATCTTTCAATAATTGGTCTTTAGCTCTTTTGTTCAGTGTAATGCATTGGTATGATGAGTGTGATGATGGCAAGACAGCCACTGAAAAGACTTCAGTACACAACAACAGTTGCATTCATTTGGCTATTATGAATTTCAAGTGACATTCTTTTCAACATGGCTTTCCACTATAATGGCTAATATTTCTGGTAGCGACTTGTTAACTAGCTAATGACTCCACTCAGTGAATCAATAAATATGAATATCTATCATTGCGACAAATGTCACTAGCGTCGCCTCACATGCAGGCTCAGCTGTTCCTAGGAAAGAGTAGGATTTCACACTTCATGCCTGCTTTGGAGTCATTAGATTTCTGTGTTCCCAGCTTTCCTCCTGAGGTTTCAGACTGGATCTTCAGACAGGATTTTCCTCAGGTCGGGGCTTTTGTTGTATTTACTGGATTAGTTCAGCTCTGAGCTCTCTAACACAGCATAGTGTACACTTGTCCATTTGATTGACGGCCTGTGGGGATCGAGTGAGCAAGTTATTTACTGCTCGATTGTTTACTCTCGTACGGAGATATGCGGAGATACCAGATTGTGAGGTAAAGTCAATGGTGAGTTACATGGGCCTTTGTCAATCACAAATAGTTTTGGCAAAGGCACAATAATCGGAGCATGTCGTCTCCTGAGTTGAGCAGTGCTTGCTGTGAGTGCATATTGTTTGCAGCACTTGACACTAGAGCATGAGGCTGAGAGAAGCTGCTCACTGGCCCTCAGAAGCGTGACGTTGTCTTGCATGTGGAGAAAGACAACCCTGTCCACTAGGATGCTACTCAACATAATTGCCGCCAGTGTATAGCAATTTGTGTTATTTCTTCTTTGACATTGTGGCGAGAGTTTCGCTGAAGACACTATTTTTTTTGTACTGCTGTCTCGAGTGGTGCTTTAATGCTTTGTATTCATACAATCTGAACAGAAACATTGTGACGCAAATAGTTGTCTTTTTAATAGTTTAACCCGTGTTGCACTGTAAAAGCTATGTGCAGTTTGAACTTTCAGCTCCACTGCGTACATCCTTTTCATGGGTCAATTTAGCAAATGGGACTTTCTATTAATTTACCACAGTATATGGTATTGTGTCCTGTCAATCAAACTGTCAATACAGTGGCACAGTGGTCAGATATTTCTGTCTTGTTCAGAGCGTGAATGCAATTCAGTAGATATAATTACACTATTTTAATCACACATACTCAGCAGTCATAATCAAATGGACAAATTACTAAGTGTGCAATTTTCCATTTGTCTGTACAGAATTGCACTAATAGAGGCTTTAAAGCTGGATATAATTATTTGCTTTTCATTTTGCATGGTTACATTATCCCTCTCTATTTTGAGCCTTCTCTCAGTTGAATGGGGTTCTACCCATCCACATTCAATAAAACACAGCAGCTCACGTAATGAATATCTAGTTCTTTACTGATGCTCAGTCAGGTCATATTGTGGTCACTGCTGTAAATTTAAAAGTCACTGTCTGTTAATTAAAGCCATGGTACGCAGTGTGTTTGGTGTATAAAGATTTTATTTAGAATTTAAATAGAATTGCCCTCGATCCATTTTTAAAAAAATATTTCTGTATTCATTGTTTCTTTCTTTCAGACATATTATTAATATGTGGGCATTTATTGTTTCTTCCATTCAAAGGTCTGTGTGCAGTTAACAATGTGGACTGACTGAAATACCTGCAGGAAAGGTGCATTTATGTGCAATCTTGTGAATCCTGTGTTTATGTGAAATCAGTGCTGTTTACACCTCCCAGGTTCATCCACCCCGCCGAGGTCATCAACTACAAATACATTTAACTGTGGGAAACAATGAAACTGCAACCAAACATATGCAGGGCAATATGCTGATTACCTTCATTGTAATAAATACTCCAAGTAATCCGATAATCTAAGTTATCCAAATATATCTAAATTAAATGATGTAGATTACAACTGAGGACAGACTTCACAACAACTTCAACAGACTTTTCAGAAAAAATATGTCAAATTAAAACAAAATATACACATATATACATATATTGTGTGTATATACATACATACATGTATATACATATGTATGTGTTTGTGAGTATATATACACACATATATACATATATATATGATGTATATGTGTATATATATATATATATATATATATATATATTATTCCATAAGATTAAACAAGATTATTCCAAATAGTTATTGTTTTATTATGGTATAAAAAGTTAAAACACTAAAAATACTGAAGCGATGATGATTTCATGTTTGGATCAGAGACAGTGTGTATACTGGGAACCCCTGTACGAACTCGAAGCTGATTCCCCATGTTGCTGCCACTGTCAGCAGCCTGTCTGTCAGTCTGCCATGCTGTGATTGAGACATCAACCTAATCCATGTTTACACTGTCCTGCACGTGTCACGCCTAGCCGTTAACCACACAGAATTAGGCCATGTTTGACACCTCCTGCAACCCGCCACTTGAACCCACCATCGACTTCAGGCTCAAAAAGCAGTTCCAGTGCTCGGTAAGCAGTTACTGCATTGTCAAGGGCTGAGAAAGCCAAAATAAAGCAGGAGCGGGGGGGTGGGGGGGTGGGGGGGTGGCTACGATGGATGGCTACGGGTAAGTGCCACTCCTTGAATATCCTCTCCGGCTCCCTTCCCACTCTGCCTCTCTCTTCCTCTGTCCTTCATTCTCCTCATGTCTCTCCTCCTCCCATCTCTCTCCCTCATTCTCTCTATCTTCCTCTGCTTCCCTCTCTCTGTTGCTTACTCAGAGAAGCTGCCAGTGTTTGCTTCTCCTTATCCAGGTTTCTAATCCGCCGCCAGTGAAAGAGTCCACTAAATAGGTGCCGTCGAAAAGGGGGAGAGGGACAGGCAGAACCATTAGAGGAGAGTTTATCAGAGTCGCTCAATCTGTTATCACTCCTGTCCCTCTGTCCCTCCCGCCAGCCACCACCTCCCTCCCTTGTCACAGAGCTACTGATTATAGCCCCTTACCAATCCACACACACACACACACACACACACACACACACACACACACACACACACACACACACACACACGCACATGCACACACACACGCACACACAGACCACCTCTGAGTATGTTTGCGCATGTCTGTTCGACAGCTTTGTTGGTGTGCCTTGCCATAAGTGAGCACGTATGTTATTGTGTACTGGTGCCCATCAATTCCTGCAGCACCTGAAAATGGCTGCAGCCAAGAATAAATAAACCCCCCCCTCTTTTCATCAAGGGTGTACTCTCGGTTAACTTCCTGTACCTGTTCACAAAGGGCCCGAGAAATAACATCGAATGTGGAGTATTTCACTAGAAACCGGAGAAGAGACACAGAGTGTCCCTGAGGGCACTTTGAGGTATGAAGCGGGTGCTCTAAAATATGCCTGCGCCGTTTTGTTGGCACGGGTGCCACTGGGACTGAGAGGGGAGTGCTAGAGTTTACCTAAAGGATAAATGTTAGAGGATCAGCTAAATTAGATCCTGCCTGTATTAAGACATCAACTGCTGCTGAAGTGTGTATAGTGTATGCGTGTGCTCCATGTGTGTGTGTGTGTGTGTATGTCTGTTCTGGTGTGTGGACCCCTGCTCTCAGCTAGACTGTAGTCCAGGCTAAAATGGAGCTCAAAATTGAAGTGGCAGAATAAGCTGTTTCCTAGAGTTCTGTCTAGTGCAGAACAAACCGGTGAAGAGGGATGCTCCTCCTCTCTTAAGTCACACCGCGCTGCTCGTTGTCTATGGCCAGATGAACTGATACTAATAAGAGAAAATGACCATTTTAATAACAGAATTTTTTTCTGTATAAAATCTTCAGTATATAACAGTATAGAAAAGGGACTGCTACTCATAAACAGGTTTAATCTACTGATACTTACAGGCAGTTAGCTTTAAGACTCTTCACTCTAGTGACAGAAAGTGCATCAGAGCTCCTTGACCACTATAGCTGCAGGCATCCCAGGCCTATCTTTATTTGTCATTAGGGTTATATAGGGGGACACAGTGTAAGTAGTGCGTGGCCCTAGTGCGTGAGACAGGGAATATATACCCCAGGCCCTAAGTGTAGTATGTTGGCTATGGTCTCTGAGAGTACTGCTGGTAACACTGCTGCAGGGCTTTGGAAGCTTTGACACTCATCACACTTACTGTTCTTACACCCGAGGCTACCCAGAACATGCTGGCTATCAATTTTATATGAACATACAGACGGGAAATGACTGCATTTGGATACAGTTTCTGTGGGTAATTTACTGTGGAAACATTACCACAGGCTTTATTAGAATCAGTGTTTTTCAAATTTTGATGTCTCAATCTTAGTTTATGGGGGAGCACAGTGCAGCGTAAGGCAACAACAGGAAAATGGCTGGTTTAGAGGGACATTTCTGCCACTTTGTCCATGTTCCGTCATTTAGAGGTAATGGACGTGACCACTGCCTCCATGTTTACATAGCAGTGGGCTCCCAGCACCCAGCCTGTGACAAATTATAAAAGCCGGGCCTCTGTAGCTGGGCTGCATTTCATTAAACTTTAACTTCCCTTATCTGCAGCAACAGAGGACAGAATAATAAAGGCTGACAGGTATCTAAAGATGTATGTTTGGACTAGGGGACAGGAACAGCATGAGAGCCTTAGCCAGCTTTGTCACCAAAGAAGGGACATATGTTGTGGGCTATAAAAACTGAAGGCAGATGTTGCTGTTTTACTGAAGCTGGGAAAGGTTGTAGACGCTTATGGTGCTTCGCACATATGTCCACCATGAATAGCTGTCTGTTTCACTAACAATGCTTCCTGCCGCATGTGACAAAACAGAAAAAAAAAAAAATACAGGTGTTGTTTATTATCTGATCCAATACAGTGAAAACATAATATTCACTGTTCTCTTGTCAAACCTAGATATATCATAATGGGTGAAATGTGAGAATTATATAGTCTCACACTCGTGCAGCACTCATATTATTTGTGTCTAAAGGTTGAATATACATTAAAGATGAATGATTTAAAGATGTTTCTTTCACTGTGGTGAATGAATGTGTCACAAAAAATACTTGAGGTATGCTGTCATTCATTATTAGCGAGAACAATACGCCTCAGCCTTGCTTGTCTCTCTCTGGTTGTGTTTTCTCCCCGCACTGAGGCCTCTCTGAAATCCACTCTACACAAAAAGACCCCTCAGAAAAGAAACTTGGATCTCAGGCGTAAGTTGGATGAGGTTTATATCTCAAAAGGACAATGTGGCAAGGCCAACATTAAACCATGTTAAGATCTTCTGAGAGAAGCAGTTGATTGATTCCATAGAACCTTGTTCATCAAGGCCACCAGGTCTGAACCAAAGATATTTGGAATGTGAGGAAGAAAGAAGTAGTTACGGCAACAAAAAGCAGCTGAAGCAGCCTTTGTAAGTATCTGAAAGGACCTATCTACAGCTTGCTAGGCTCTCCCGTTGAGCAGACGAAAGACTACCATGTAAATAAAAGCCAAGGGTGAGCTCACAACTTTGCCTGCATGAATAAAAATGGCCACAATAACATTACAGATGCGTACACAAATAAAGCCAGCCTTTCATTTCCTTGTAATACTCAGCAGGCGCCCTCTCTTTATTCAGTGCTGCTAAAGTATATGAATTTCTTGTGCAGTTTAATTCAAAGTACAGAAATAAATTCACGTGCTATCTAGAATTTGGTTCATTGTGCTCACCGTTAACACTGATTTTGTGAGACCAATGACCATTTTCTCACCCTGTAATATCCACTTTCAAGTCTCGCTAGGCTCTGCACACTTTTTTGTGCTGCCGATTTTGTGATTTTCCTACACTCTCCATGAAAGGTTGTTTTCTGTGGCTCTACCAGTGTGTGTTGATAGACAGCTGCGCACATGCCGAGATAAGGTCAGATATGGCCTTCCCCGTGGGTGGTGGTGGTTGCGGTGGAGGGTATCGGCCAGCCCGAGGAGTGGACTAGGTGGCTGAGATAGCCTCCTCCTGCAGGCGAGTAGGTCTGGAGTGCTGCTGCTGCTCTCCCCCCCCCCAGCAGCCATGTCCTGTTGGAGTGAGCCCCTTCACCAAAGCTTTGTCTGAGAAGAGAGTAGCCGAAAGGGCCCTCTGACACACTGGACAAGACCCTTCAATATACAAACGCCACCTCCATGGCCTCATAACCAACCTTAGCTGCACACACAAACACCTGGACGCATTCTGCATACGCTCATATATGGCACCACACGAGTGCCAATGTTGTTTTATCAACTGTTTTCTGTGTGATTTCAGAGTTTGAACACAGTGCTAAGCTCAAACACAAACACTGGGAGCTGGAGGCAAGAGCAGAGAGCCATCTGCCCCGTTCACGGCCTATCAGGCTTTCACTGTCCATTTCCAACAAGAAAAACCTCTGCATTCATTGCAAACCAGGGGAGAGAAAAGAAGCCAGATAGAGTTGTATGCTGCCTGAGTTTTAAATAGTTCTTTATCTACAGTGTTTTCTGACTGCATCTCTGGAAGGAAAAATAGAGATGTAATCAATAATGAACAACCTTGAAAATGGCTGTAAACAGATGGCCTATTGAAAGGAGGCATACTTTCACCTTTTGTACTTTCCCTCAATAATTGTCGTCTCTAATTTCCAATCAAAAAAGTAGTTTTCTCCATTGCTGAACCTCTGACTGCGTCTATTCCTGAAAGGAGATTGCAAATCTTCCAGTCAATATCGGCACACAATTGTCTTTCATGTTATCATAAATAATAACCCATCTTCGCTTGTCTCTCAGCAGACATTTCCTAAGTCTCCGCAGATAACTCACACCATGTGTCACAAGGTGTGACAAAGCCCACACTGTGACATATCTAGTCCGATGGAGGGAACTCGGAGACGCTGAGGGAAGAAAGAGGAGTGAAGAAGAGAGCGGTGGGGGGAAGGAGTGCTAAAGAGGAATGTAGTATAATGTATAGTGGTTTTGTCCAGGTAACTGCTCAAATGCGGCTGTGACACATTTGAAATTGGCCCTGGCCTGCCCACAAAGACGGACAGAGGCGCTGCAAGCACTAGCCAATCCATACTCTCCAGACACCTGGAGAATCCTCAGATATTGACCTTCAATTCAGCTGGCATTCAGAGCTGATGAAAAGAGATAAGCACTCTAATCTGTCCGTCGTCTTCACGCTCCCATTTATTGACTAACTGACACAGACTTATTTTAGCTCTGGCTGCACGCTGTCGCCACATGCCAATGTGATACATAAACCTAATAGATGCTTATTTGAAAGAGGCTAATATGAAAATTGCTGCTAAAGACACATGAATCAATTTTCAAAAGCAAACATAATTGGATATTCCGGGACACTTATTAAATGTGAATTGGCCCGGGTCTTCTTGTCTGTCAGAGAAGTCTGCTTTTCTCCCCCCTCTTTGCTATGTTTCCTTGTGTGACATGTTATTATGCTCCGTTTCCCTCTGTCAGTCGCAGCCATTTAACAGATTGGCTGCCATGGAGAAACTGCTTTAAAATCTCAATGGAGAAGCATGTGTGTAAAATGAATGTGCCTCTACCTAACAATATGCTTTTATGTGCATGTGTCTGCCTGCAGAGATACATTTACAGGTTATACTCGGGTAGGTCCTTCTCTTACCCCTCCCACCGCGGTCCTACATTTTCACACGACAGTTGTAGGCTGGATGTTAGAGGCACTTGACA
Source organism: Seriola aureovittata (assembly GCF_021018895.1). NCBI lineage: Eukaryota > Metazoa > Chordata > Actinopteri > Carangiformes > Carangidae > Seriola > Seriola aureovittata. The sequence continues at coordinate 18,227,757 of NC_079376.1, read as the reverse complement.
ACGAGTACGGGAGTAGGAGGAAGTGCTTACTGAGAGCCTCTGTAGAGGACAGCGATGCCTACATACTTTCTGTGTCACAAACCGGCCATGAGGGTGACCATGTGGACAGAGACACGCACATAAAATCAAACACGTGCCAACAGGCAGATTATTGAAAAGATTCACACACACCCAGCCACGCATGGTCACACACCCCATATCAGAGAGCCATCCGGTCATTTTCATATTCATATTTACATGTATATGAGAGCCAGCGCATCCCAGGAATACAAATCTATTTAAATTCAGACAGAATCCGTGAATACCCACCTCCGGAGAGCCAGAAGAGGAGGAGGAGGAGGAGAGAGAAAGAGGCCAGTATATTTATTTGAGTGACATTGTCTAAATTGAAGTTTGACACTCTTCACCACTCTAACCTTTATGCAAATGTGAAAACATCTATATGTGATGGACAGAATTCAATTAACTGAGATGACAGAAAATAATCTAGTGAACTGAATACATCATGCAGTTGAAAGGTAACATAATCATCCTGGTAGGAAAGGGTTGGGGGGGTGGTTCGGTGGCAGAGAGACAGAGAGAGAAAGAGAGAAAGAGAAGGAGAGAGAGGAGAGGAGGGTGGAGGAATGGGAGGGAGGGCACAGAGGAAGTAAGAGATAGAGCCCATTTCTCCGCCGCCTTATCGAATGGCACAAGCTCTATTTCTCCAAAGCGAAGTCTTCAGTCCACTAAACTCTTGATCTCAAATGAGAGACCCTGGAACACTGTTGCTAAGCAATTAGGGGGGGCTTATTGAGCAGCTGATTCCTGCCGCTCAGTGTCCATCATTACAATTTTTCCTCACCTCATAGACTTCCATACTGATGAACAGCAGCCAGCGCCCACTGACCACACACAAGAAAATGAGCTCCTCAGGCAAGGCTGCAAATTACACCGCCACTGCCGTACACCACCACCCTTATTTCACCCAATACACCAGGACTGCCCTCAAACAACTGTTGCTGCATGGATGCTGAAAGTGTGTGCAGGTGAGAGAGTGAAGGGAAGAGAGAGAGAGAGGGAGAGTCATAAATCCTTAAAATACTAGTGCAAAAAAAAAAAAAAAAAATCTTACACAGCTCCTTTTCTATATTCTTAAATTCCGCATTATAAACACTAACTATCACGTCCAAACGGATTAAAATCACCTTATGTCAATGCAGAATTAGCATAGGTAGGTTTACATAAACAATCCATATTCTCTGACAAGCAGCCTTCATAATGGGAATCAGTGCGAAGAACGAGTGCGGTAGGAGGAAGCAAAGGAGCAACCAGACTGCCTCACACAATCTGTGAACACATCAGTAAGCTGTTGGCCAGATGGGGGCACCCTTAACCAAGATATGAGAAACCATGCTACATTAGTGGGGCAGCTTGCCACAATGAAACAAGGATGTGTGTAGGACTGGGGATGTTTCTTGTTATGCTTGAAACTGTGCAAAAGTTAAAATACTACACATTGCAGTGTTCACCAACAACACTGTGCCCACACCTTTTGTAAAAAATTAAGAGAATGTTTTCCTGCACGTTGTCCTGGGTTTCTCTCTCAACCCAGACTGGATTTTCTTGACAGGTGTCATATAAGTATGCCGATACGTTCTCTAACATGTTTATGTGCGTGTTTTCTGGCCGGACAGTAAAAGCAGTGTACGATGTGAAGCCACCACAGGAGTCCATTGTGTGGTGAGTGCTAACACTAGGTGGCTCTGTGCTCTGTTAGTGGTCCTGAAGAGCCACTCAGTCTTACTGGATTGTTCCCCGTGTTTACATACTGTAGATTTTACAAGTCTGTCCTCATCTAACATTGAATCTAAAATACAATGAAAAATATTTTAAATCTTTATTGTAGATCATTGCCAGACATATAATGTAATATAGATTGTTGAACTGCAATGTAGCAAAGAAAAGAAATAGTATTATCAATGAAATCCACCTTATCGCTTTGCACAACCCCCTCAATTTACAGATCTTGGCTAAATTGTGTTACAATGCTGATTTAAATCCAATCATTTACGTGTGGTTACAAAACGGTGCCACAGAACTGAAACAGCAGTCGTAATGGACGGTTAAGTGACTCCTCACCAGATCTCTTACATATAATATAAGTTCCATTAGCCCAGAAATGGCTACTGTATGGCATTTAATTAAATATAGCCTTTCAAAGAAACCCACGGCAAGCAATTTAGAGTGTGGTTACATTTGAAGCTTGTGTGAGGTTACTAGTGCTTTTAACTACTGCACCCACTGCATAGACTGTTAATTAACATATTTAGAATGAAGTAGATTTGCTATGCACTAATCATTCTCTAATTCGCTAAGAACTGCACCCTTTCAAACACTGGACAGTAATCAACATGCCGGGCCCAAACATTACGTAATCGGTAATTATGTTTCACTGAAGTAAAGGGAGAAATATATAAATAAATATACATAAATTAACAAAAGGCTGTTGATGTGATTGGTTAATGGATGCCTTTACGTGTTGTGAAGGCTAGGTCCACTTGTCATGTATACGCTGAAATACACTTCGTGACCCACAATAGACACATTGACAAGAATGTTAGAGAGGGACAGTCAGAAGATGAGTGTGTGTTCTCAAGTGCTCATAATAAGTTTAAATACTGAAAACCAATTTCAAACATTATGTTTCCTGCTCTTTGGAATTATTTCTCAACAGCAGTCAAAACTCTATCTCAACATGTGCTAATGATGAATACACACAAAAAAATATCCACATATTCCCCTTCACTGCAATGGTAGTGAATCCACCCGGCCCTGCATGGTGCAAGGGATGGGCCTGTCCCAGAGGCCCCAGTGCACCATGGGTAATGTTTTGACTCCTCAGGTATAATGAGGGAGCTGTGGCTCGGCTGCTGAGAGGGAGAGTGGCAGCACTCCAGCCCTGACCCCCTCCTAATCCTGAGAAACCCATCCTGGGCTGACTCCCGCCTCACTCAAGGCTTTAGGGTTGAGGAGGGAAACGGACAGACTGCTGCTGCTCAGCCTCAGATAGACCGACAGACCAGGAGACTCACCTCACCTGTACCCATCAACAGGCTAAACATTGGACTTGCTCTTAACTACACTCCATCTGCTCTCATTCTCCTGGCTCTTTACAGCTCTTGTAGGATCACCGCTATATACACTGGATAAGACAGACTACTGTGATATAAGTACTGGAGAATAAGTGAGATCTTTGCTAATGCATTTAATTTTATGGCAGAAATTAAACTAGGCATCGTTGTGTCATTGCTTATATGAAATGCTCATCTTCAATTATAGGAGACCAGAATATACAGCTGGATAAAAATGCAATGGTGAAAAGATTTGAACCCTTTCTAATTTTCTGAGCCAATTTTCTCACTGAAGTCAATAGGAAAATTAACCATGCAAATTAGGACTGTTGAATCAGAAAATGTGAAAGTCAAGCTTCATGGCAGGAAGGTAATCACTGGGTGTCTTGCCCGTGACCAGGGCAAACAGTGGGTAAAGCAATGAGCAAACCTGCCGGGATTCAACTGTTTTGTATTATAATTTACTTGCGCAAAAGTAGTTACTTCTTTATCATTAGTTTGGTTGCATCTCACTTAGGTACTGTGAGCTTCAAACACACAGATACTCTGATTGAAAGAGGATGAATAAACAGCAAACTCGCTTGGGGTTCAGATATATTTTTTAACATCACATGACTTCCATCCCAGAGGCCTGTGGTTCAGTCATATATACACATTAGGAGAAGATCACACAGCCTCTGCCGCACTGGCTGTTGTCAGGTGACTCTCTGTATGGTTTCAACGGCGGCAGATCCCAGCAGGGGATATTGCTGATTGCTGACCACAATGTCACAATGACGCCTGTGAACCTACCACTTTATGGCTGTCCTGGCTTTGATGCAACATCTAATTGGCCGAGATGAACTGTTGCTGTAGCGGCTTGGGGCTCAGCTCCACTGTACGCCAGTCCACACAGTCACTGTCTGCATTTAATTAGGTCCCCTCTGCCTCTTGTGTGTGTATGCTGTATGTGTGTGTGTGCGCGCACACGCAGTATATCAATATGTACATCTGCCCCTGTGTTTTCAAGCTCTTCTGCGTATCTGTGTGCACTTGTCCGTACGAGTTCATTATGTGTCTAATTAAAAATGACATTTTATTTTTTGTTATAACATTATGATTTTAAATCACAATTAAGTAATGAAGGGGGTAGTTGATCTGATGAGCTGTGTGGTAGAATTAAGATTGAGAGGTTTGGGGTTTTATTGCCTGGAGGTTTGTTTTCTCAGTTCTTAACGTAGCTCGAGGCACTAGTGATTGGCTCGGATGATGACAGGGTGCGGTCGAGTAGAAGAAAGAGTGAAGGGTGTCGTAGTGGTTTGTTTTCGCAGGCCCTTCACTTCTCAGCGTTTGGCGATGGGTCTGGAGCTTGTTGTCGTCACAGAGGGGCTGCGTGTGAGTGGCGCTTTGTTTAACTTCCTCTCAGTGCTGGAGAAACCAGCAGGGCCTGGTAATGAGTCTGCAAACAGGACTCACGAGGAAGAGAACCGCGTTCCTCATTCCTAATTGCAGTGAGTGATGGCAATGCGTTGCCTAGTATTTTAGCAAGAGGTTACATTCAAAGCCATATTGCCATGTAATCCATGATTTGCTATAAAAAAAATGTAAGTTCTTCAAATTCTAAATACACAGCTCATATAAAAGAATATTAGAGCTTAGCTAATACATAAATCTTTCATACCTAACAGCTACATAAAAGTTGCGTTGGCAGTTACTGACATTTTTATGTTAGAAATGAGGGGCAATTTTAGAAGCTGTACTGTTTTGTTTATTTGCATAAAATTGAAGAAACACCACAAAGTATCATGTGTCTCAGCTTGTGCTGAACTCACCAGTGCACAATGACTGATTATGGCAAATTACTATCCCTGTACGAGCTCCCGAGAATCCGCTCTCCGTGCTATATGCAACCCTGAAGCAGGGGAAGAGAAATTGTTCCGCCCAAGTACCATAAAAACAGATTGGAAGCTCGGCACTGTGAATTAGCTGCACAGGAAGCCCCCTAAACCCCCTGTTTTATTCATGAGCATGAAGGCTATCGGAGTCTCAGAAACCCCTGTGGTCTCGCCCGCTACATCAAGGTTGCATGCCGCGTCCATGGAAGGTTGCATTTTTTTCCCAGGCCACATTGATGCCACATTAAAAAGCATCAGAGATTAACTGCTGCTGTCATTTGAAAGTATATAAACAAATTCTTTACCCTAATGCAGTGAGAGAGATCAATCCAGCGGCCATGTTGAGAGATTTTAATGAGCAAACCGTCATTCAACTCATGGAGTCCTGCTTCAAATGTCCACAAGTTGCATTTTGGGGTTCAGGTCTTTGTTTGGACAATCATGGGAAGAGTTGGTGTAGGAGGGGAGCGGAAGAACTTTGCACAACTGTTGAGGAAATGCATTGTTGTTGATAATCCTTTGGAAATTAAAATAGGGAGAGGCAGCGGCTCCGAAGGGAGAGAGATGCAGTGGACACACACATGGCAGCACTACACTAGAGTATTGCAGAGCCTGAGAAGTTGGTGGTAGCCACAGGGGGTACAGTGGATTGGGGCCATGTGAGAGGAAGGTGAAGAGGCCACATCTGCCAAAATCGCAAAGGAGTGTACAAGAGAAAATGATCTTACAAGAAACCAATGTCTCATGTAGTCTGTTTACTGTTGCACTTGTTACTGTTGTTCCTACAACAACTTATTCAAAGTTAAGCATCTGTTATTACAATACTTGAAAAACTGCAGTTACTTAATATAATGCTGTGTAACAAAGGTAATATGTAACGGGGCCGTTAAACTGGCACCAAATATAATATGTTCGTATGCACAGATGAACAAATGTCCTTGTTATTTACACAATATTTTTTATCATGGGCTCATGACCTGTTTTCAAGATGACAAACGTACAACTCTAGCTAAAGGTCAAAAACCACCAAACCCAAATTGTAAACTGTGAGTGAATAGGGGACAGTGACATAGAAAATTTAAGATGAAATTGCTAATACAATGTTTATTCTACTGTACATCCAGATGCTTTCTTTTATAGTAGCACAATTTAGTTTTGAATCCAAACTGCAAGGCATGAAAAACATGCTTTTAATCTGAGGCATTCCCCTTTAATAAGCATTGAATCAAACATAAACAACTTACTTTACCAATGAGAGGCGAATTAATTGGTCTATTTCCCATTATGCTAATAAACAAGCAATAATGACGAAGTTACTATTGTGACAAGAATTACCCAGTAGGAGGCAATTTATTGCTTTTCCCTTTTTAACTACCCTTGAAAGCTATCAGATGCATCTCACAATGTCAAGGCACAATATATGTCGAATTCTGAGCCATGTGTCCTTGTTTACTTGGTTTGTCTGGGTGCCAGCATTTCCTAATTGTCCTCTCTGAATTTAGCAACTTGGTCTCTTGTCATTACGGTGGCACTGAAGTCCTAATGAGTGGAATTGTTATCTGAAAGATGGCCCCTTTTTTCCCTGCTGCGAAAGCACATTAGATCCAGACAGCTCATTTCCATTCCCCCTGTCATCTCTATAGAAATGACGTGCAGTGCTTGAAACTGTTTATTTCCAAATTCAGACCTCCTCCGCGGCAGCCATCGGCTTCAATTACCAGTTTTTCCTGAGCGGAGCCATCAGGCAGCCTGACACTGAGGTCCAACCTAATTCCCACCTTCTCCAAAGTCAAGAGCATAATGTGCAGATAAAAAAGGTGGAAAATAGCCTGCCGCTCATTAGCATGCAGCGCCTGCCTGTTCATTTGCTTGCTGCGAATGAAAGTTCTGACACTCAGCGCCTTGTGCAATACGAGAATAGTCCTCTTCAGACTGCCTCGTGTCCTTACTGCCATGGAAAGGTCATCGGCAGAGGTGTGTGCTCACCAACCTGGCTTGCTGCTCTTCAGTGGCCCACCTGGGAGAGGGGTTAGCCGGGGGTATGGATTCAGGGAGAACCTCATTACCTGCTGAATCAACATATTATTGCCATGTTTCACCCAGCCGAATTGTTTACAAGTGTCTTTAGCGCGGGCAAAAGCCTGCTCTGGTGGGCCACGACCGCATTCATTAGTCCCTGACCCTGGTGATTATGTGTTATCTGATACGCTGCTATCTGGCTTGGCTGCATGAGCAGGGCCACTGGCCTGCATTGGCCTGGGCCCATTACAACCCCTCTCTTTTTCTCTCTTCATTTTTCTCTCCCTCTCCCCCTCAATCCCTCTCTCCTTCTGCCTGTGCTCCCTATGAATGTATCCATTAGCCTGCCGATGTGTAAATTGTTTTCACCTGCACTGCGGGCAGATGGGGAGCAGTGTCTCTGTCGTGATTTCCTATGCATGAGCTTTCTAATCAGTCAGAGAGTAACACGATTCCCCTGCTCCTTGCTAGGAAAAGGTGAACTTGCGCGAGCATGCACACATACATTACATACACACATGCATGCACACATGTTCTCGCACTCACAATCTGCAATCAATATGCACGCTGTGTTGTGGGGATATTGGTGCAGTGGTAGCGGTGACAAGGTTCATTATATGAGCTTGCCTTACAACACTGTGATGGCTTAATACAGTGGAGAGGGCCAGGGCCCGAGCTGATCCTTGCCTCTGCTAGTCCCAATTTCAGTTCAAATTGAAGGATAATTTGACCTGGAAGACGAAACCCACAAAAGCGCAATGACATCCAGTAAAAGTGTCAACCGAGTGTGACCCATGGAAGAGACAGGAGAGGATGCCCCGCACGCAAACAAATAGAGCATTCCCTAATGCCTTAATGTGGATGTGACATGTGCCCTGTGGGCCTCTCCTGGAGGATTGGGTCAAATGGGCCATCCAGCACTGGATTGGCTCTTTGGGTGTAGAAAGAGGTGCTGTCTATTCCAGGCTGTTTTCATCCTTCAGACATAAAGTTACAGATCTTGGTGGCATACTTTTCTAAAATCAACACACCATATGAAAATTGCTGATTACCTCTACCATCATTGCAGTTCCACTATATGCAGTGTTTTTACAATTATGCTGCAAGGTGGAAAATGAATAAGGCCCACAGCTACTACATTATACATGTGTGATATTGCTTTAAAACACTGAAAACCTGGGTATACATAAGTTCAAAACACAGGATACTGACACACAGTGAGACAAGACCAACAACCACACAAACTACCCACTAGTTCAGCATAAGTAATAGAGTCACTTCTGTGCAAGTCATCCGCTGCGTGATAGCCAGTTCACTACCACCAAGCCTAAGCTGGTAAAGATGGAGGTGAATGAACACTGTCTTAACAAGACCAGGGATCAGTGTAACCAACCAGGCCCACTACAGGAGCAAACATCAAGCCCTGGCTGTCAGACATCTGACCCAGAACAGCCCAGCCCACATGAATCTCATCATCTGACAACCACATACGTTGCCCTTATTCGCTGCTGTGAGCAACACCACCCCTGCTATCAGCTGTCAGTCAAACTCTCAGACTCCACAAACTCTTGTCAAACTGAGAGATGATCCTCTCCTTTCTGTCTCTCTCACACACTGACAGGAACTGCCAGTGGTCCATGAGCCTGTGAAAATGATCGCAAAGAGTCTGGATGACACCAGCTGCAGATGCCCAAAAGAAAGAATGAAAAAAAAAGAAAGAAAGAAAATGGAGAATGCAAACTACGACATCACAAGGCGTGCGTGCACTAACAACAGGCCACTGTCATTAGACCTGGGACTCTTTGTTAAAACCACACTGAAGCATTGTGCTCTCAGACAGCACTCGAGACTGCCCTGATGTTTATTCAAATAACCAACAAGTGCAGCATCATGGTGAATCTGATCTCCTCACTTATCTTTAGTGATACAAGAGACAACATCTACAGAGAAAAAATGTACGTTTTAAGAAACAACTCTACATCTGAAAAATTTTTTACACAATGTTTTTTCACACAGCTTAGCACAGCCTCTTGGCGTTCAATTTCTTCTTAAGTCACGACTGAAAAGGCAAGCATTGGAAACTAGCTCCCCTCCATCCCATTCTATTTTGTCAGCTTTCTTTTCCATGAAATTATAAAGGGGATTTGTTGCAGCTTTTCATTCACTTGATAGCACTTAACTAATTGCTGTCCTCTCATAGACAAAAACGTACTCGCAAAACATGGACACACAAATAAACTGTATGCAGGCATGCAGGCACATGTGCGCACACCGACAAACATATAAGGATTAAACTGTGATATTTTGTATCCTGTTTAAATTTTAATCAGTCCTGGTTTCGAACAGATACTACTAATATCATCATCTGGACACATCTAATCTTTTTAATATAACTTTGTGAAAATCAAACTATACCTGTGCCAACTACAAGTGCCTCCCTTTTGAAACGATTATAAAAGCCCGGTCAAATCTCTTTCGCTCGTGGTATCAGCCAATTATAGAAACAAGTGACCATTGAATTAACACATGGAACTTGAAAGCTTTTGCACTCTGATGTAGAATGCACTCTGGAAAAAATATGTCAGACCTTAATTTGCAATTTCACAGGGAGTCACCTGAGTTCTGGGCAAACAATGGGCTTTAACTGAATGGAAGCACAATGGCATTGTAAATGTTAAAATGTGTTGATAAATGTCACAGTTCTTCTTCAACATTTTTGTAAATGCTATTCAGACAGAACTATGAATGAATAACAAATGTTCAGACTAAGTTCATTTTAAACTTGCCTAACAATAGGCAACTCCTATACCTTTTTTCTTCATAGATGAGAATTGAGGATTTGCATTAACCCCAAACACTGCTTCAGTATCTAAGTGATAGTGAAAGGAGTGAAGGGAGAGCCATGAAAACCAGAGTTGTGGAAGAACAGCCACAAAAGACAGATAAACCCAACACCACAGAGAGGTGCGCCAACTGTTCCAAGTCTCACACAAGGGGAGGAAGAAAAGGGGAGGGGGTGGAGAAGATAATTTAGCATTTGTGTAAGCTGTTTATCAAATTATTAACTGCACAGATGTTTCTGACTAGCTAGGGGCTGAACATGGGCTCTGCCAGGCAGGGGAACAAAGGTCTGAAGGATTCAACGGAGATGTGCACTGAATATCAATTTAATTTACTAGCTGTTAATTCTCATGCAAATTGTGACCTCTGTTAGGGCATATCAATGGCCATACACATTGTGTGACTTCAGAGAAGCAGCAGGGAGAAACAGTGCAGAAACACTGTATAAAACTACAAATAGGAAAAATAATATTTTCAGTGCCGGCCATTCATGTAGTAAGATTTGAAAAATGTATGCAGGGCACTTTTTTGTTTTTACTGATAAACACTTGGAAAGACTATACCTACTCTATCATCAAAACTGTTTTTATTTTGCACCATTTGGGCTATATATGTTTTTTTTTCTAAATAGGAAGGAACTATACTGTAGATAATTCACTGCAGAGTTAAAATTAATGTTGTTTAAGAGATATATAGATTAGAACACACATAATTTGTGAGCCCTGTAGTTTTGTTATGCATTCGTCTATGCAAAGTGACTGACATCATTTTCACCGACCTGTATTAAGTAACAAGTCGAGTCCAGGCGTTTCACCACAGCTGAAGTATCTTTATTTCTGATGCAGTCTCACACATGGTGCCAGTACATCTTGAGCGATGAGTTTTCTGCCTGAGACACAAAGTGAGGAAGAGCAACACAAGCATATTAAACAGTGGCTGTGAATGTTTTCTATATTGTGAACCATAATCTGCTGAAAATAATCATGAATGCATGGTATGACATACAACAAAGGTCGATCACTGGCATCAACCTCTGCTGAACTCAGCTGAAACAGCAATGTTGCAAATCTCATTTTCTTCTTCACCTCCAAAGTACTGCCTTTCAGCTCTCCACAGCACAAACAAAAAGCCTGGCAACAATATCAATTATACATGCAGGAGGCAAACAAGGGGATTTATTTCACAACAAATAGCCTCATAGAGAGATACTGAATAGGGTAGATTAGCATTAGAAAAGGACAACAAAACTCCCCAGTTCAACAGCTAAAGAGCAATTTGATGGGACTGGAATTGGGGAAATTGCTTGATTAGGGTGTGCATTTGGAGGGGCTGGGAATTTCAGAATCCCACCAAGGATAGGTAGTGTTGTCACTTTGACAAAATTACTTGGTGCTGCTGTCAAAACATGACATTATAAGAACTGTCAGTGGTGAACTTTGATAATGCAAGACAAGATCAGTAGCCATCAGAGCAAATGAGACATCAATCTGTATCTGATAGAGAGGGGGAAGCTTATCAAATAAAGGCAAAGGAAGCCTTTTGATGACTGGTATTTAGCCCAGTCAGGTTACAGACATACAGTTAGACTTTTTTGTCAGCAAATGGTAGGCTTTTCTGTGTGATGAGGTGCACTGTGTCCTATTTCATTTATGCTTAATTTTCTTTTGCTACATTTTGTGTAAAATAACTTTAACATAATAAGCAATAAATTACATTTAAGCACAGGTATGTGGGAAATTAAAGCTAGTTTCATACTATTTTAAAAAAAGGAGGGGGGGGGCTCTATTTATGTAAATACATGAAATAGTTGTTGGTGAATAACACTAGTTTTCCTTACCCGACACTTAATAGGAATTTTCGTAACAGCCAGTCCATTTCTTTTTGTTGTACACAGCATAATTTTACGGTTGTACGGTTCATTTTAAAAGAGCAGTACTGAGCAGAGCTCGCGCGCATACCCGAACCACGTGTTTTCTGTGTTTATGAGCAGGGAATTCTGGGAAGCGGTGTTCATGGTAACCACCGTAAACACCAGCCACCATTCTCCCTCTCCCTCTCCGCCTCCTTCCTCTCGGCGCTGCAGCAGTGCCAAAGCGAGCGAAAAATGCCAAGCATGACTCACAGCGAGGACAATTATTATGAAAAGATAACATCAATTCAGCAAAGCATGAGTAAAAGGTGAGGCTTCAATACATTTTGTTAACGCGAACACGGCCTGGTAGAAACGAGGGCTCGAGTTGTGTGTTTGCCGCCAGTTAGCCTCCTGCTGCCGCTTGCGACAGAGACATTAAGCTAGCTACTTAGCTAGACAGAGATACCGTATAGCTAGCTAGTTCATTAGCCTGTTTACCTCGGACGCTACCTGTAGCTAACAACAGTAATGTTGTGGTGGGTCTTGCATGTAAATGAATGGAAAGCTAAAGTCACACAACTGAGAAACATTAGCGTTCGCGTCAAAGCGTACAAGAGTTCCCATGAAGCTCGTGCTTTTTTGTATGTACCTTGATGCAGCATTAGCATACGCATTACAATTCGTTAATGAGTAATTGGATAAGTACCGTCAATATTGCTGATAATTAGCCCAGCAAACAACGGAGATGCTGTGTGTGGGTGACAGTTTCTCTTACTTGTGTGTGCAGGGAGAAGCGGAGGCTGGAACTGGAGAGAGAACTGTTCGCTTACTCCAGATCTGATAAAAGAACGTAAGTTATTCAAATTACTGTGTATCAGAAAGACTTTACCTTACATTATTCTTATCCATTGACTGTCACGTTAAGTGTTCATTTAAATATATGAGGTTAGATATTGGTATTTTTATTTGGACAAATTAAAAAAAGGTTCAGGTAATTCTGTTAATATGAAATACTTTATTCAAAAATATCACTATTGTACTCAAGTGTGTTATAGGCACAGTTCCTCTTTGGATAAGCAGAACAGTCTTGTTTTCATTGTAAATTGATTCTCATAAATATTAACATGCCAGGTCAAAACAGCAAAGCTTAGGTTGATATGAGAGCTGAGAATTATATTTAAATTTAAAACATATTGTGCTTAACCTTTTCTTGTGAGAAGTCAAGCTCTTATTTTTGACAATGCTCTTAGATAATATTTCTTTTGAATAATAGTTCTCCACTGCCTTCAGCTCACAGATAAAGTGTTCCAAACTGCGCAGTTATCTCAAGGAAATCTCTGACAGGGAAGCACGAGCGAAAATGAGAAACCTTGAGCTTCTGAGAGATGTGGAGTGCATAGAAATCAGCATGAAAGAATATAGTCCTGACCATGGCCCCCTGCAACAACAACAGGTATACACACAATTTCATTTGTTCAGTGGAGTAGTTTTTCTCATTATGAAGTTATATCAAACGCAAGCTGAACAAACACTCTACCCACTGAGGGTAATTCAGGTTTAGACTTGTATTTGTACTTAAAACATTTGATCAGATTTAATGGTCATTAATTCATGTTTGAATACTGTGTGTTTAAAAAAAAAAAAAAACAATAGGTTACCAAATGTACTGTGACTTTAGTAAAAGAGCAGTGAACTCAGATCTATAACATAATACATTTTTCACAAGGAATGTGTATTTACTAATGAAGCATTTTCACACACATTTGCCTTAATGCTATGTTGTCATTTTAACAGAGTAGAAATATTTGCTTGCAATTGCTTGATGTGACAATAGTAAATACTCAAACTGTGCAATTTATCATGACAAGCAAATGAATGAGGGAGAAAACAATGAGCCAGTCAGATTATCACTTAAAACTCAACGACAGTGCTTGACAGCTTAATATCAAATTAACAAAATTGGCTAATTATGACTCGCTGAGTTAATTGCCCAATATAGAGACTCTGAAGTGCTCCAGAGGTTTAGTCATTCACTCCCCTCAAGCAGTTAGTTTGTTTTCTCTTGATGCTTTATCAGTCCTACATGTTTGTTGTTATTTTGGTGGTCCTGCTGCCCTTTGTTTCCATTTTTTGAAGTCACACATATTTTTTTTTTCTTTTGGTTTAACTCTGATTTTTTTTTGATACAATGAAAAGCATCAGTTTTCTGATAGACAGTGAGTAAAGTGAAGTCGACATACACATGTTGCTGATTTTATTCTAATCTTGGTCAGTACTAGTGCAAGATGTCCAGAGCCTTTAGAAATTCTGAAGACTTTTCCAATAGGTCTGCCTCTGTAAACTGCTATTGTTTTGATGAAGAGGTACGGGATGTTTGAGCTAATCCAAGTGCCTTTAACAAGACCATTAGGTTTTTTTAATTGGAGCTGGGATTAAGGCAGTTAGTCTGGCCGGTCAGATAGAATGTTACAGGCGGTCAGCAGCTACACAGAGCACACCCACTTGGGGAAATGCTTTGTGATTGACTGATGCTTGATGTTGTCACTTTTGCTGTCATACACTCTGCTTTTATACCACATACAGATAATATTCAACAGCACTATCACAGCATTATAACAAGCAGTGCCTAGCGTTGGCATGTAGTGTCAGTTTACCTGTCACAAATATTATGACTATCATCTTTCTGCATTTTTTTTTCACACTATTAATTTAGAATGCACAGCAAGTGATCTGTCTGTCTGTTTGTCTGTCTGTCTGTCCTTGCATATGCGTTCATCCATTCTTTCTCTACGTTTTTTGCAGGCTGACTTTTTCAAAAATGTTTCCAAATGTATGCAAGAAAAGAAGAAAATGAAGAAAGATCTTGAAGCAGCAAAGGTAAGGCTAGTGTGTGCAATATAAATTGTATACTACTAGTATAGTAATAAAATACATAAGCATGTATTTTACACGCCACATCTTTGACTATGTATTGTATTACTTTTGTTGTGTGTGTGGGTGAGTTTTTACACATTTTGTTGTATGAAGGAAAAACGGTACTTGTTTTTTGGGGTTTTTTTTTTTTTAGCTGGATCCTTCTTTTTTGAAATGTTTACAAGGTTTATGCAAATCTCAGTTCTATCAAGCTGTGTTTTCAGGTTTAGAATAACAAAGGAAAGTAGACATTATTCCTGGTAAGTCTGTAGAGGAGTCTACATTTAAACTGTGTATCTATAATAGCACAGGTGTCTAATCCTAGCTGGTGCATCTGTACAAGCGATGTAGTTCAAGCCCATAGCTGCTTTCTCCCTTCACTTAAAGCAGTTAAAGCTCTTTTAGATGAAATGTCTAAGACATCTCATAATAACTTGGAGCATGCTGTCTAGAGCAGTCACTTGTAACTGTGTGCAAAACCCCCCTCAGCCTGTCGATATTGTAATGAGCAAAATGGTACCGTCACTCCATTATGCATACAAGCCATTGGCTTGCAGTGTGCATGTCCCTCAGGCTGCAGCATTCATTAAGGGAAGCTTACCGGGCTGAAAGCTGGAGACAGATGATAACGGGATATGATTTTCATATTTAATACATTCCTTGGAAGAGCACACGCGTGCCGCAGATTGATAGAAGAATCAATTGCTACTTTAGTGAAACACTTTCTACTTTGCCCTGCAGCTACCGATGGAATCACTCAGCCAAGAAATTAACTTTTCCTCTTTTTTTTACCTACTTTGTGGATCTGCTGGGCAGGCTGCATGGTTTACAGTGAATGTTATTAAGCAGCTAACTGTTTGGTATTTAAGACGCTTATCAGAAAAGAAACAGAAGCCATGCTTTTTGTTATTATGTTTGGAGGGAGGCTTTTTTGCTTCTCTCCCCACCCCCACCCCCCGGTGACATTGCAGACATGAATCAAAACTTGTCTAAAGGATTTCTAATAAGATTAAAAGTTAAAACATTGATCCTGAGACATTTTTATGAAAGATGTTGTGAAAAGAAATCTGACCTTGGCCCAAATAAGCCACACTTATTCAAAACTGTAGAGTGGATAGTTAATATACTTGAGTTGAATTTCTTTAAAAATAGACTTATTTAAACTGAGCAAGAAATTCAGGGAAAACATTTAGTAGAAGTGTATTTATGCCTGGAAATGAATCATTTTTATGAGGTAATGGAAAGTTCAATTGCCAGAAATGAACGTTTTTCTTTTTTTTTCTCTTTCACATTTACAGATGAAAGCTGTGCGTAGAAAGCACCAAGACAGCTCTGTCTCTCATGCAGCTAAGAATTTTACACAATCACCAGCAGTGATTTTTATGGACTACCAGACCTCCAGAGGGTCTGACGTTGAAGCTGGCACCACAAGTGTACACTCACACCAAGCATTACATCGTTCACCCAATCACAGCATGCAATCCCGCGAACGTCTACCAAGTGGCCTTTTGAAGGACTTCAGAGTTGGCGGAGAGGATGCCACCAGCAACCGAGCACATTTATCAGATGACATTTCAGGCTCAAACGATTCCCCTGATGGCTGTAATTTGAGTGACAAACATGAAAGAATGATGGCGGTGCTCCCATCTGTTTGTGCCTTAACAGGCACAGCTGGCAGTGTGCCTTTTGGAAGTGATGATGAGCAAGAACCTTCACCTCTGGTGACCTTGACAGCGCCTGAGAAGAATCCGTCTCCCAGCAGCCGAGGCCCCATCAGGGCTAAGAATTCCCCTGCAGACCACACTAACTCCCAAGAAGTGGCTCATCAGCCACTCATAATGGAAGCTGGAGAGAGAGGTCTTAACCATTTGATGCCTGAAACCACTTTTGGAAAAGAAGCAAAAGACACACCAGGTTTGAAAACGTTATTCCTTGTTTATTACCTTGTATCTTTTTATTGCCTTTAAAATCACTTTATTTTGTCCCTTTGAGTGATCACCAAGTGATGCTTTGTGTTGTGTTTACATTCAGGTAAATGTGAATGTGTCAGCACAGCAAGTTCTGATGTGCAGTTGTCAGAGAGCAGTGCTAGTGACCTGTCCATTTCCCTCACACAATCTGAGCTGGAGGAGGAGGATCTACCAGAGGGTGTGGAACCTAAGAGGAATGCCACTTCTGGAGGGAGTGAAGATCACAATCAGCACAGTCCAGAATCATCCCTCCACTCTGATGGGTCCAAGAACACATCTTCAGCAGTGACCTTGGAAAGGTATAATACGTATGACTTTACTTTGTTGTATGGAATTTTCAAGGTGACTCAGTAGGGAGACAAGCACTAACATTTTAATTGTTTTATGGCACATACTTTTGTTAAAATGTGCACAATACAAGATTTAAAGCTAAGCAAGCAAAGAAAGGAGAATGTTCTGCATGGCCGTGCTGGACCACAGAGGGCTATTAATGATAGGAGCGGGGGAAGACACTGCACAGTCCTCCTTTCCACCATCACATCTAAGGCTGACAGAGAGGATTGTGGGAGTCACAGTCCATGCCACCGTGCTCTCTGTAGCTCAGCAGCAGCTGCGGTGGTGGCAGTGATGCATCTTATAGGAAGAGCTCAGGACCTGTCACCAACAATATTGCCATAATCCAAGATAATGCTGTAACAGAGCAATTTTCTGCTTGAGAGACCTCAGGCAGTCCCCAGTGGAGGAGGAAATTTGTGGCACCATAGAGTGTTCTGGAGGGTGGGCATGTGGACAGCACTTACAGCCACAAATCCTTAGCGTGATGATGGCCTCTGAGTTGAAGGATCATTTTGGATGGGGTTAGAGCGACAGAAAATCCCATGTGAATGTTTGCTTCCACAGCCTCTGCAGTTTCCCTACAATATACAGTATTTTATGACCAGGACCTCTTATGCTCTTGAAAAAGAAGAAGAAAACTTTATTTTCTGTGTAATTTTTTTTCTTTCACACATTCTCAGGGACAACCTCTGTTTTAAATGTTGTATTGTTTCTGTCCTTGGGTTCCATATAGTTCCATATATTTTGCTTGTTTACAGTTGTATGCTTTATTTTTTAGATTAAGAATCCAATTGCTCATTTGGTCATAACAAACACATTATTTTATGTAGCTACAAATACAAATTTCGGAGCATTAACTAGTTTCATATGCTTTATTTTAAAAAAGACTCAAATGTATCAATATTAGTATGAGGGATTTGATTTTCTCTCTGAGAGTGTAGCATGTTTGTTTGTTAATGTTTGTATGGTCTACTATACTGTTTATATTTTGACCTCAAGAAGATCTGCAGTTAGCCTGTGCCGGGTACCCGATGGCAAGGGCTACAGCACTCATTGTTAACACAGAGGGCTTCTGTGTATGAGGAGAAAACCAGAGGCTTTGATGTAAAGTTCCTCCATCCTTTTTCACTCTTTCTATCCCTTTCTCTCTCTCTTTTAAGGTTAGAGTTTATATTGCTCCCTCCATTCAGCTCACAGTCAGGAAAAACAAGCCTGGCCAATTCATTAGATTATCCCATTATATTTCTCCTCCAGCGTGGCTGGGGTGAGCATACGACTGAAATATCCTTCAGGTCTCTTCTTCGAGACTCATCATAATGCCCTCACAGTGTCCTGCTCTTTAAATATGTCGTCCCTGAACTGCAGGATGGTTCTGCTCGATTAGGGACGGCATGTCATACAATTAAAGTTGGGTTCTTAAAAATCCAATGCAAGTCTTGAAATAGCGGCGCTCAGTGTGTTGGTATTACTTGTGGTCTATTTTTCCATTCCTTTGTGTGTTATATTTGCTGTCTTTGCCAGCATGGTGAGATTCTCCTGACACCAATCACTCAACGGTGAGGCCATTCCATGTGGTAAGTCACCCCAGAGTCGGTACTGTACACTGTAGAGCAATATCGCTGCAGAGAGGCTGACCTCTTCCTCCTAACTAACAACACGCTCCTGATGATGTCGACATGCGGACAACAGCAGCATCTAAAGTGAGGTTGGAGACCTTGACATGAAAGCTGGCAACAATACAATGAGAGAGAGAGAGGTTTGCAGAAAAACACAACTAATTCACTTTCTCCCTCTCTAAAGGTCTCTTTTTGAAGAGCATTGACAAATAAAGTGGAAAGAGAAAGATGACTATTTCAAGGCCCACACTGACGATAAGGGAGAGAAAAAAAGACAGCTTTTGCCTATGCTACTTCAGCCACACTGAAGAGGACTTAGCACAGACGGATTGCACACTACAGAATGTCATGGATATAATTCAAGCTGCTAGCTTAATCAGGATGTTACCAGGAAACAACCTGCAAAAAAGAGGGAGCAATTGTTTGCTGACCCCTAACCCAGGAGCCCATTACAGATTGTCATAAATTCTTTTTGGCCCCTTTTATGTAGGGGGGCTCAGGATCTCTCGGCTTGGGGTTTCTGGGAGAATTCAATGAGGGCCACTCAGAGCTTAATGCTCGAGAAAGAGATGGATTCCCAATATCCACATGCATTAGACATCCATTTCTCATTTTGCAGCCTCACACAGGACCAGATTAAAGTGTAAATCGCTCACCAAAAGAAATCATCTAAAGGCCCCTCTTGTTTTGGAACCTATTTCCTTGCACTGTTGAGTGTGAGTTGGTGGTAACACTAATGGTACAGAAAAATGTGTTTATTTTTTTGATAATAATATTACATATTTATAATGAATTCATTTTGCCATTAACTGTATCAGCTATATACAGAGCTTATTTGAAGTTTTACTGCAGCTGTTGACAGCTGTTTCTCTAAGCTCTAGTATTGAATGCCAGGTTTCTCAACCTTTGTCACTCAACCCGTCATTACATGTGGCACCATTAACAGACAAGCTTTGAATTGTTTGTAGTCTTGTATAGTGGGGCCAGCATTTTAATGATCAGATTCCTCGAGCAGTCCTTGAGTGTGTCAAGGAAATTGCCTTGAAAAATGTATTACAGATTTTTTTTTTTTTTTTTTTTTTTTTTTTTACAAATAGGCATATTGATCACATGTCCTCCTCCATTTTTCCTTTCACCACATTAATTGGTAATGTTTATTCTAGTCTCTCCCAGGAAGGACTCTTTAATCTGCTCGACAGCATCGAAGGACGATTCCATGATGAGCGGACCAATGTGTATGGGGATTCTTCAGTTGATGAAGGACAACTCAATAGACTTATAAGGTATATCCTTGCTGTTTTTCTTCAGACTTTACTATCTTATCTCTCCCTGTTTAAATTAAATGCCATGTATACTTATGTTATGGCCATGGAACAGTTTGTGCAGATGAGGAAAACATATTATCCTTCTGCCAAGGGCTCTCACTTTAGATGAAGTGTCATCACCGACATGCACACGTCTTTATTTCTGAGGGGTTTTCAAACACAGGGGATTGTTATAGTAACCACCCTGTTGAATTGTTATTGGAAGTCAGGGAGATTGAGGATGGCGAATTTGTTTCATTAGACTGGGATTATTTTTCATAAGCCTTTTATATTTCATAGCATGATTAATTTACCATAATTGGAGTTCTTGTTGTAAAGTGCGGATAAATGTCTCGCAAAGGAAGCTTTTTTCACTCTTTTTGAACCCAGTATATACTTATCCCCATCTATGCAAACATCCTAGTGCTCCATGGCAATAGCTGACTGCTCTCTATATATTGGGCAGCCTTTGTAACGCTGGAGCGGGCTTGAATGACGAGGACCTTGAAGCATGCGGAGCAGTCGTCCTTCATGGGCTTCAGAGGTTGTCATGGAGCACAGCAAAGGGATGCCTGCTACCACAGGACCTAGTGAGTTCTCACCAGTCGAGCCCTGAGCCTAATGAAATAAGGTAAGGCTCCTGGTTTCTCTGTGAGTCCAACACCAAAGACTGATGATGGTGTGTTTTTTCCTTAGTTTTATTTAGTTTTTTTTCTTCAGCTGTATGAATCTTGGGATTGTGGGTTTGTAAAAAGTATCTCAATTGCATTTTCAGGTTTCATTATTTGTAAAAAAAAATTGCACCAGTCGTGTAATGTTGTTTTTCACTTAATTTGTTTCCAAAATGTTAAATTTTTAACAAACTGCAACTTCTGCAATCCTGGAAAAAAGAAAATAAATATATATTTATATAATAAAACATTGTTTGTGGTATAGTGTTGTATATAGTGTGTTTTTTATGTGTCACAATGACATGTTCAACTCCATAATAAATAGTGCCATAATGTTACAATTCAGAGCACAAATATCAATGTGCTGAAAGCTGCAGAGTTCAATAGACCTTTCTCTTCTTTTCGGAGTACAGTAAAGGTGAATTCTACTTTTTAGACAAAGAGAGGAGAGCTGCCTGTGCATTTTCTTCTTTTTTTCTTTTTTTTCTTTATATGACCAGACAGTGGGGGAGGGGGCACGCAGTTCAACAGTCACTGAGATATTGCACGCTACAATTCGATACAGTCTCCCTTGTCCACAAATGTAAAGGTCATCTTTGGTGTCACCTCGTGCAGTAACACTGCATCGGTGAATGTCATGAGTAAATTAAAATGCCCTATCTGTGACTTCCAGTCCTTTGGATAATGAGTAGTTGTACTCTGAGCCAAATCCATGCTCTGCTTCACTACTCTATTGATTTCAATGAGACCTTTCCTGCTCTATACTCAGTCCAAAGAAACACATCTAGCAGTGTCAGTCTCTTTCCTGTGGAAATGCCCATTGGTTCTTCGACCTTTTATCCAGTTTTCAACTAGGAGATTCCTGTATATTGCTGTCTCTGTCTATTCAGTGTTAACTGGAATTCATTAATGATCTCTATCTTCTAAAGTGCCTCAAGATGGCATAGAAAGCAGCCTTTTGAGAATGGGGGAAAATTGTGCTGAAATGTATTATATTTTAATTTCTTCACATAATTGAAGTTAGTAAAACTTATCAGTTTCCTCAGTTTTTTTGATAATCAAAGACCATTTCACTGCAAGGAGGTATAATTATGGCTTGTTTTCAGATGTCCTACTGTGTATTCAAAAAGAAAGCCTCCTCTTTCTCTCCAACCAATCCCACCCCCACCCCTCACCACAGCACCAGCCTCCCTCCTGATGCCGCTCGGCTGTGGGATCGCTGGTTCAAGCACGCCCTTCTGCTCAAGGAGCGCCGTGTCCTCAACACTGAGCGCTTGGTCCAGCTGTTCACGCCGCTGCTGCTGGAGCGCCATGCCACCTACAGCCACCAGGTAGCGTCGGAGTCTCGTACACTGCCTCCACACACACACACACACACACACACACACACACACAAACAAACAGGAGGTCACACACTTGCAATTGATAGACACCCAGTCCCAAAAGCAAGCAGGCTTTAACACACACAGATGACGACGGGGGAAAAATGGCTTCTTTTTCCGTCTTTCCAAAAAGCCCAGTGTTTTTTTTTCTTTTGCTGTTTCTTTGCATGTTTTTAAAGGGGGCTGTTGTTGGTACTGAGTGCCCTCTTTGTGTCTGGTGTTTGAAACCAAGCCCTGCCTGCCTACTCATCAGATTGCTCCACACGTTGACCTAGACAGAAGGGAAATCCTGACCCATGCGCTAATCGCAAATTACAGCCTCTGCTTGGCTTCTTTCATCTCATGTGGTGTATTCATCGGAGAAACACTTGCTTTTAATTTGGTATTAGCCAAAAGTATAGCCATCAGCTGGGTCCGATTGAATGAGGGAGCCATTTGGACCTTCTCCACAACAGACAGGATTATTTTAAATTTCCCACTCATTGACCTTGTGCAGATCATGCTCAATTAAACAAAGAAAGAAACCACACTGAATATTCACACTTAGAGCCCCAGAGATTTGTCAGGAATCCCACTTTTTCAGAAAATGTACCATTGTATGTGCGGGAATGATCATATATATATATATATGCATGCAGGTTTTTTGTGTTATTAATTTTTGCTGACTCATCTTGTGCGGGTTCTTGTGGCTTGGAGATCTTGCTCCAGTGTCCCAGACGCAATGAGAGAGGCAAAGAGGGAGACTGTAGAGCCTCTTGAAAATATGAACTGACAAAGGGAAGAGAGGTACTGCCATCTCCATCATTGTGTCCAAGTGCATCAGGAAAAGCCTGAGTGAAAATCTTTTTCTCCCTTTATCTCCCTCATTCTCACTCCATCTACTCCATCTATTTCTTTCTCCCTCCCTCTATTTCTCCATCTCCCCCTTTATTTCTTTCTCTCTCTTTCTCTCTCTCCTCTCTGTCCTCTCATACAACAGCTTACTCTCCACACACAAGAGAAAACAGAAATTTCCATTCACGTCTTGCCACACAGCCTGGCTACTCCGACAAATGGGAGCATGCAGCTCGCATGCACACACTCAAAGAGGCCCTTTGAATATTCAAGTGCTAACAGTTGCATTCATTGATATTTAAAATGCAGTGGGTCTGCGAGAGCCCTCAACTCCCGGTACATTTGACTAAATCTAAAAAAAGAACAAAGACGGATATCGGGGACAAGGATCAAGACAGTTTTTATTGTGCAGCAGCATCAAATACCAAGTGGCAAGCTCAGATTGGCATGTGTTTGCGTCTCTTCCCCTCTCGGAAAATGAAAGCGTGTACATTGCCAATCTTCACTGCGACCTACTGATAACAACTTACAATGTACTTAAAGTTTGTCACTGTCAAAATCCTCCTGATCATCCCCTCCATATTAGTGCTCATTAAAAGTTGCAAATGGCCATCTGAGGCTGAGAGGCAGTCTTTGATCACAAAAGAGAGATGATGATGGCAGGATTTGATATGGGGGAGGGAAAAAGGAGAGAAAGGAAATCGGTGTGTGGCATCTCCCTGCTCCTCATCTCCCGGAACAGCTCCTCTTAATTGTGTATCCTCATCTCCCCAGAGATAAAAATGAGCTGGAGAGGGAGGAAGAGAGCAGTTTGTCTCAATCCTCTCAGCCAAGAGAGGAGATATGTGGAACGTGTTGCACATTAACGCCAGGGTGATTGCATTCTTTAGGCGCTTCTCTAATCTCATGGATGAGAAGAGAGGGAGAGCAAAAAAAAAGAAAAAGTGTGATTGAGAGGGAGAGCAGGAGTGAAAGTGTGCGAAATAATCATTTTTTGGTTAAACGAGTGAGAGAATTTGAAGTTATTTTCTCTTGGCGTTTGAACACACACTACAACTGCACCTCTGTGCGAGCAGCCATGGCCAAGTAAATGACTTGCCTAATCGGCGAGAGTTCAATTTGACACTTCCTTCACAAAATGGGAACAATTAAGAATGTGGTTTTAATTTGTGCTGCTTGCAGGCCAAAGTGCTGCTGAGGACACTTCTGTCCCGGTCCAGTGAGGAGTGCCCCTCAGCAGAGGACAAGAGTGACTTGTCTTCTTCATGTGGTCCTCCTTCTCTCCTAGCTGACTGTGATGTGAAGCCTGCCAGGCCTGTACAAAGGCAATGGATTCAAGGTAACTGAAGATTATCAGTGTGAGTACACTAAGAAAATCCTAATTAGCCTACAATATTTGAATGCTGGGCTTTGGTTAAATTAGTTATGGAAGAATGGCTGCATTTTCTAACAATCAAAAACTCTCCTTTTGGCAAGTGGTTTAGTTTCATTACAGTTGCAAGTACTTTCCCGCAAACCTCCAAAACATTCCACACTGAGTTAAGTCTGTCTTTGCACAGTAATATGTAACAAGGCCATTAATAGGAACAAATGTAGACTACTGCTTTTTTTTTTGAACCACCTCTGCAGAGAACTAAAACTTCCCTTTTATGAAAGAAATCAATTTCACCATAGAGCTTTTTTATGAATCCCTCACAGCCCAGTTTTCATACAGCCGTCTATTCAGAGCTAAAGAAAGACCCCCCATTCCCATTTCTATCCCTAGACTCCCTTCCTCCCTGCTACTGCTTCTCACTATGCGCTTCCCTTTCTTACAGAACTACAAAGTACTGAAGAGGACAGCCAGGACGAAAGCCCTGTGGAAAGTGTTCCTATTAGAGGTAAAAAGGCATCGCTGGTGCCCCAGCATTCACACTGTCCTTATGTTGTGGTTTGTTTTCTTCCCACTGCAGTGAATAATGGGCTCTTTTACGCAATGGCTGAGGCAGGATGATCAAGGTGAAACCAGGGTCAAAGTCCCACCTGAAGAGCTGTGCTAGTTCTCTCTAATTATCTCCGAGAAAACACTAGCCGTGTTTTCAGCCTGGTCTGAGGCATTCTGGCAAAATTGATAATTCGCTGGCCCGGCATAATGTGGTTGCTTTAATTGTCAGGACGCCAGGGTGGGAAGCGCAAGAGATCTGTCATCGCTTCTCATTATCTTCTAAACAATGCTCCAGCAAGGCTGGACTTAAAAAATACTAGATGTGAAGGCATTCTGGAAGCAGTTGGTGTGCCCATCCCTCAGCTGCACCTCTGAAATGTAAAGCAATCCTATATTACCCTTGGCTATCAGATTTCCTACTGGGTGTTTCATGTGTCTGCATCCCTAAGGTGCACAGCCAGCAAAATGAGTACAGTTTCCAATCGCTACACTTAATCAAAAGAGCCATAACCAGCAAAAAAAAAAGAAAGACACGACTAAAGATTTTGCAAGGAAAGGGTTTTGCTGTGCTGAGCGACATCAATGTCACAATCAAATACCGTGACCTTGGAACTGATAGTAATTGCCAGGACATTTGCGTCTGTGGACCTAGTGGGTTTTTTTTAGACTCCATGTAAAAGCAGTGGCTGTGTAAAGTGCTGTGGGTGGAATATCACTGGCAATTGTTATGCACTGTAAACATCATATGTTTTTTAGAAAATTATTAAAAGTTGTATTTTATACTTTGAAACCAAGTTAAAAATGTTAGGACTTGGTCATACAAGATCACAGTTTTGCTCTATTGTTTGATTTGCTCTGGGTTTTAGCCACATCATTGAAACAACAGCCCATTTATTATGTACTTCTGCTCTGCTGATTTTTGCCAGAACAGTCTCTGTGTTCCTCTCAAATATGATACCTACTTAAGTGTGCCGGCAAGTAATTATGAGTGTTTTTAAAACAGAAAATCAATCATGGCCTTCCTGTTAGGGGATGCTGAGATAATGTGAGATGCTGATTGCTGTCTCATGGAAACTGTTGCTACATACTGTAGGCTTGAATCAACAGCTTAGCTGATTGAGCGCAGTGTTTTCACACACTCTGTACAGCAGTGAGACCAAAAGACTCAGCTACTGAAGCGTGTTGTCTCAACAAACACAGAAACCTCTGAAAGTTGGAAACCTAGGTTTTAAGCAAATATTTGACAGTGACTTTGTGTGTGTGTCCCTGAACAGAGACAAAAGCATATCAGTTACTTAAACAATCAGCCATGCAGGAAAGGCTGCAGAGTTCTGAAGAGGAGGAGGACGAGTGGGAGGAGGAGGAGGAGGAGGAGGAGGAGGATGGCCTCTCAGGTAAGAGATGTGGTCCGCTCTACCAGGAAAGTAGCAAGCAACTGGAGCCTAACCATTGGTCAACACTGGCATATGGTCACAGCACACACAAGGGCCCCACAGAAAGACCACGTGTTTTTTTACATAGATGTAGATCTATTATCTTATCTTGTCATTTAATTGTATCTTATTAGCCCAAATTTTCTCGACAAAGCTCATTTTCAGTTACACAAATTCTCAACATCTCAGTAATCAAAGGCTTCAGTTTGTTAGGTGAATTTGGGGCTGGCAGGTTCTTGTGCATGAATGAGTTCCAAGTGGATTGTGTATACTGTATATAATATATAAATGTTATGCATAAACAAATAGAAATATCAGTCCTCTCAAATTTCCATTTGTGCATATGAAGAGACCCCAACATCAGTATCCCATCAGCCTTACCATAAGTTTCTATATAAATATGCATTGTTAATTAGCTTGTGATGAGATGTCCAAACCAAATGGTTTCATCTTGCCCTGTTTGCTCTTTTAAGGAATAAATCATGGCAATGAAGAGGACCTGGGGAGGGCCAAACGCTCCTCACATCAAGACCCTTACCCCCGGTAAGAACATTGTTATTATTCAACGGGCCACAGGAAATGGGCCACCAGACGCCAAAGTGGTTGATGTACATTTGCATGGCTGCTCTCATAATTCCCTGTTCATTTCCATAAGATCAAGGGGGCGCCACCCATTAACTCGCTTACAAAGACAAAAGGCCCCTAAAGCCCCTCTCACTCACTGTTTGCTGGGTTGAGCCAGGTTTTAGAAATCAAAAGCAAAACAGCTACCACAAAAATAAATTGGAGTCATAATCTTACTGTCTTCAGCCTTGTTGTCAGAATGCAAACAGATCATGTCAAGAAGAGAATCAGGGACAACTGTTTTGGAAGAAGGAGACTCAAGTGTTGATAAGAACAAATGTCCTTTGATTTTTCACCCTTGAAACACATTTAGGCTGCTCAAATCAGAGTCCTAAGTAGGTTGGAAAAGAACATTTAATGATAAATAGCTTGGTGGAAGCTAACACCATCACAGTTACATTTGAATATCAACACGACTTCATCAAATCTGCAATTGCATGTCGGGTCCTCAGAGCACCTCTTCACTGCGAACCCATTTGGGCTGTAGTAATGGCTGGGTAAACGTTATGAGGAATAATCTTCTCTGATTTCATGTGATTACTGGGAACCACGCTGACACAAGGGCTGAAGTCTGTATCTCCCTGGCCTGGCAAGCAGGCACTCCCAGTCTGCCTATTAGCCCAGGGAAGGGCCTAATGGGCTGGCTTTATTGTTGTCCTCATAGCTGCTGATGTCTGCCACTGCCAGCCCCAGTGACCACCCTCTTAAATAAACATGAGCCAATTTCAGGCCCAGACCCTCTCAGATGGTGCCTGTCTCCCTGTCATTAATGTGCATAGGAAGCACATATATATGATTAAACAACATTTGCAGAAAGAAAAAAAAAATTCAACAGAAACAGAATGCTGTGAGCAGTGATGAGACACAAGTTGTGTACATAAGTAAAATTTAACAAATGCATAGTTATGCATGGCTGACACTCTCATCTCACTAAGGTTTGGAAGGAAGTAGCAGCTAGTCACCATGACCATCATCTTCATTTTGGTCATACAACAATTTCCTCTTTTCTTTCTCTGCTTCTCTTAGACGCTTAGATTTAAGCATTCCACTTACCACAGTCACTTCTTGCGCTTTATTGCTACCACAAGTGGTCTGGAAGCCCTGCACTTGAGCAGAAGCATAACTCTGCAGCATGCTCTTGCCCTGCTTCTCTCCTTTCTCCCTGTGTCTCACACTCTCGCTTTCTTGCCCTTTCTCCATGTTTTGCCCCCCCCTCAATGCTACATGTTAATTATTTGCTTTATTTTGTCAGCGAGCTGATGAGTGACATCAAAAGGAGGATGGAGCTGGACTCAAAATACAAAAATGGCTTCTTCTCTGTTGTCTTAGACAATAATTATGATTTGCCAGTTAAGCCTAGACTACAGCAGAGGGATTGTAGTTTAAAGCAGAGGCTTTGGTGCAAAAAATGCATTTATAGCCCTTTGTGAGGCTCCTCATTATGTGTGGGCCCGATTCATTAAGTAATTGGTTTGCAGTTGTTTACATGAGTATTAAGGCCTTCTATTCAGGGCCTTTGAGAGATACATTGTGCAAATGTTGCATGTTATGAATGCAGAATGAGAGGCGGGGGGCCAGTCCTATTGGCCAAACACTGCACTCGGCTGAAAAGCGAGAGAAAAGCACTGGGTGCTGCTTTGCATAGCAATGACTAGGGCCTTAATAAGCTTTACAGATTAAATACATGCAGTCTATACAAGATGCAAAGAGATACTCTTAACACATTTATATGTGTTCATTTCACTATTATGGCATTCGAGAGAATTGAGGTCTTTCATATTCTTTTTTTTTTCTCCCTCTCTCTCTTCCTTGCTCTCTCTCACACAGTGTTTTTCACTCCGATACTTTTATAGAATGTGCTGTTTATTGTATTATAAGTCGTGGGGAAGCGAGTGATCTGCAACATTTATTAAGGATTTGTCCATTAGAAATCTTTTGCTGTCTTTGTGAGTGGCAAAGTAAAATCACTTTGTGGTTGAGTGGGGATGAAAGGAATAATGCACGAAGGAGTGAGTCTTAATAAGCAGCTGCACTCCATGTAAAGACCACTTGTTCCCCTTTGTATGCGAGTGCATGCCACTGCTTCCTCTCGTGCAAAGCATCATTGTGCTCCTTTCTACTGTAGGCATTTCAGATGCCACTCCTTTCTTATTTTTATTTTGGGTTTTTTAATACCTTTTTATTCCCCCCCTCTTTTTGATCCTAAAAAATGCTTGAACACATGTGCGTGCGCGCACGCACACACACATACACACACACACACACACACACACACACACACACACACACACACACACACACACACACACACACACAACAAAATCCTCCAGCCATCAGCCGGTGTGATGATTGTTGTGCCTAGTGCCTGCTTGACAAAAACCTTGACTCAACAATTAGTGGTTTACAGCTTTGCCTTGGACAACAGGATGTGCTCAAGCATTCGACCCCAAATCACTCAGAGTGTCAAAATCAGAAGCTCTCTCCCTTTCTCTTTCTCTCTCTCTCTGTCTCTCTCTCTCTCTCTCTCTCTCCCTCCCCCTCTCTCCCCCTCTCTCTCTCTCTCTCTCTCTCGTGGGGAGGTGATGTGTGTGGATCTCTGACAGCTCACTGGGAGGAGGGATGGAGGGGTGAGAGGGACATGAGCTGAGAGAAAGGATCGGAGGGGAGGAGACGTAGAAAAAGAGAGTGGGAGATAGAGGGAGACAGAGAGACAATAATGGACAAAGAGGGAGTGAAAGATGGAGTATTCCTGTTCTAAAATCCAACAGTGTGTCAAGGAAAACAGATGTTAATGCTTCAACTGACAATAAAATACTTAGCAGTATAATACTTATGACTGGTTACACCATCAGGTATGTCGCAGCATTGAATCTGTTCCTCTGTGATTATTTGGTTTGGAGTATATATACTCTCAACAACTTTTTTTTACTTGACAGTAAATTAGTTCATTGTTTCCTTGAAGACCAGAGAATAAGATTAAAATCAGGCCAAAGCAGGTCAAACAGGGCAGTGACTGTAGAGGAAAGCAGTATTTAGAGGCTCCAGCCAGAGGAGGTCACTGTCCTACACTCGCTGTCTGATAGAACATCTGATTGCTCTATAAAAAAAAGACATTGGCATGCTTTATTTTTGCTCATTTTAATATAGTCTCAGTGCAGAGTCTATACAGCAAAACCAATGCAAACATCACTTTACTCAAATAAATGTGTTGTGGTTGCTGTTGTAGGCTGATAGGGGCAAAACAGATAAAAGATGGATAAAATATTCAGGTTTGAAATCTATAATTTATTAGGTTGTAGTCTGTGGTGATTTTTTATTAGATTGGTTTACATTGTAACTAGATCATCTTATTTTCTCTACATTCTTTAGATACTCTGATGTGCGTGTGTCGAGCAAGGCAGCAAATGTTTGCTCACATAGGTCACAATGTACAAAAAAAAAGGGTAACATGAGATGAATGATCTGTCCTTCAGCCATCACTTGCTCTGGCTGTCTGCACTAGACTGCCACCAGTCAGGAGGAGAGCAGGCTGTGTAGAAATCATTGGCCCAGTGCCTCTTCCTCTGAGTTGCAGTACTTACTCATTGCCAGCAGAGAGCACTCACATGTTAGAGAGTGCCCACTCACAGTGCACTCACAGTTGCCTCTCACTGTTTGCCCCCACTGAGGGCTATATCCTGCTACCATTCAGGCCTGGTAGAGTACATCTAAACGGAGCCTAAACAATGTTTCTGTGGGGTCATAGCTGGGATGGGAGTAGGAGTTGATGGGAATGATGAGGTGATGGGTCTCCCTTTACCTTTAGACAAGCACCGCTGCGCAAAAGTGCTATTGTGCTATTAGCATTTGTGCGTGGGTGGCAGGAGCTTAAAAAAAGCCAGGGTAAATAAAAGCAGTTTTCTAGCTATCTGTGTGTGCAAGCCAGTATTAAATGCTTGGTAAGCATTATTTCCTTTGATAGTCCTCACATTCCCAAATGTGATTAAAGGATTATTAGTGAAATCTGTCTTTAGTGACTCAAAGGAACAGATCCCAGTCTTACATTGGCAGTTATTGCAGTTTGGAGATGTTTTTGTCCACATGTTATTGGATATTTTTGTCAAAATAACTACAACACTGGGCACATTCTTATGAAATAGACAACACAGTTCAGATGTGTGAGTGCAGCCTTTCTATTTTTCTGTGCTGCTTTAACTGTAATACATGAAAATATTTTATACAGCATGTTGTTTTAGTTGCACAGGTCTTTTTCTGACACAGTTTAATACAGTAATCTCATGACATTTGTATTTCTCAGAAATTTGCAGTAGTAGCTGTAGTGGTAGAGTGGCGCAGTAGGGACATGTAAAGATGTAGCTCTCAGTTAAACAGAATCAGGATCTCAGGGACAAACCAAGCAAAATGTTGCAAAGAACAAAAATGAAAGGTGCTGCTCTGATGCAGAGAATTGTCTCAAAAGGACTTTACTGTATATCCTGTGTGTACACCTTGGCTTTCAGTAAGTGGAGTAATTGTGTTGTGTTGTCACGTACCAAAATCACCCTCACAATGTACATCAGATATGTAGTCACATGATTGTCCTAAATTTGATCATTTGAATTCGTTTCGTGCCCATTGTGTATCACTGCGTTAGCTGCCAGCACATCTTGTATGTGTACAACCCGATTGGAAACATGTAACAACAGAACTGATTTGAGAATGATTTAAAATATGTAAATTCAGGAGCTTTACTGAAAATATCATATTTTCCTCCACAGTCCAGTTGTGTAACGTGTATAAAACTGATCATACAATTTTAAAGGTCGTTGTGGATTGCAGCAGACACAAAAACTGTTAAAACATGAGATAAACAACAATATGAAACAATTGCAAAGGCCAGAGAATGAGAATGAGCAGGGCATTGGAAAAAGGAGGACATTACAATAGCTGTAATTTGCATCATTTTACACATTACATTCACCTCTGTCTACCAGAGCTTGTAAAACACTGGCCAGCCCAGTCTTACATATTCAGATCATTGCCTCAATTAAGGGAAACTCAGCAGAAGATGAACTGGCATAATGTTTATGGAAACGGAATATTAGATTGGTGGGGTCAGATCCAGACCGGGCTCTCTATGGTAATAGCCCTGTCTTGAAATCAGCCCTGTCCCCCACTGAAGTGGAACAGCTGATAGACCATTCCCATTCTGGGATGAAGTTCGAGAAAAGAAAAGCCTAATTTACTCTCCGTAACAGCTATTATTTTGGCAAAGGAGAGGAAGTAATCGTATAGATTATTGCTGTATTTTTGCTGCTGCAGGGTCTGGTCAACATCTGTTGCCTAACAGTTGTAAATGGATACACTAGTCCCTGTTGTTTTTGTGCTTTAGCATTTGTACTTTTATCTCCTATTCAGTTTAAAAAGCTGAATGTGGATAGCAGCTAGATATTCCTTATCACAGTGCTCACTGTTGATATACTGGCAATATGACTTTTGTGTTAAAGCTTTGACAGAAAGAAACTCTCATTGTCATGTCTGAACAATGAAACATTTTTTACTTTTACACAGTAATTAAAAAGTAATTTTTACATGTTAAGTGTATATTAAAGCACTTAGCTTTTATATATGCAGTTATATTGATTGTACAATTACAAAAACTAGTACATGATTATGATATTATTTTCTTTCATGTAATTAATTTTGCACATGACCATCTGTCATGTTGCATGGCCAGTAGCATGTGAAAAAGATCAAATTTGCTGTTCCTAAACATAATGTAGTAGAAGGAGATATTACAAGCCAAAAACACCATCTACCATCATTTTAGACTCAAAATAGGCTGTACAGAAAGATATTTACTGTCTGCATTACCATCCTTTCACCACAGGAGCTGTTGTGTGTTTTTCACAAGATCTGATTACATTTCCTAAAATACACATTTATGGCAACATCTGTTTCAACAAAACATAACACCTTTA
This sequence comes from Seriola aureovittata, assembly GCF_021018895.1. Lineage (NCBI taxonomy): Eukaryota > Metazoa > Chordata > Actinopteri > Carangiformes > Carangidae > Seriola > Seriola aureovittata. The sequence goes on along the minus strand of NC_079376.1, from coordinate 18,195,091 downwards.
TATAACAAACAGATGATCTGTCACTGTGTCCTTGCTTTCTTTTCTTTCTTTTTTCTTTTTTTCTTACTTTATTACTCAGCCTTTTCTTTGAATTGCTAGCATTTTAAGTGCCAGAGGTTCAATGTGCTGCCTGAAGAGATACAAGAATCATGCAAACGTCCTGTAAGAAGTCCTATCAGCATATTAATATAAATGTTATAAAGGTTACAGTCTAATGATTGTACTGGCTCTGTTGTATATTGCTTATAGCACAAAGCAATTTCCTCACAGTTTGGAATGGGAGGTGCATCTCTTTTCTCTCATTCTGCCTTGAGTGGTACAAAGCAGCAATATATAGTTTAGAAGATGGCAATTGGAAAGCAGCCAGAGTAATTTGGTCCTTATCCTCAATGTACAGTCACATGTGCCAAGACTTAGCTGAGGGAGAGATGAGGAGATGAGGGTGATTGAGAGGATGACAATCAGAGAGGTCATGGGTTTGAATTGATGCAGATTGAGGAACACAGCATACGACTGTTTTTTGCTCGAGCTCATCTGCTTAAAACTGTGCATGCATCTTTTTTGTTTCCAAGAATAGTGTCAGCACAGCTCCAATATAGAAGGTCCAAACAAATAAGCCATATGGATATGTATGCTAACCTGGGAGATGATGAGGATATATTGTGGGGTTTTGAATAGGCTCTGTGATGATGTAAATTAAAGAGGAGGCCTTTAAAAGTGGAACGGGGGGCCTTATTGCATATGCATTGAGGTAGATCAAAGCCTTTTCGGAGGGCACACATTTACATAGCGATATCACCAGAGCTATGGGAACCTGGCAACCCTGTCTCTGGACTATTTTTGAATAAAGAGGGCCTTGTGGAAGTCCTTTGGCACAATTAGAACAGGAGTCAAGGAAGTTCCCTCTGCTGTACAGTCTGAGCTTAGCCAGCTTAGCCCCCCCCCCCATCACCCCGCACCCCAACCCCACACCGCCCATTTTTGTCATAGCATTGTAGTATTTGTGCACAGTAGATTGATTTTGTAAGATTCTCAGTTGTATGAGTTCTGTAGTTATTTTTGTGTACATTGCATAAACTAGTTCTAGTGAATTATTTGTAAACTAGTCTATTTCATATGTAGTATGTGGATTTACGTCTGCGTAAAATGATAACCCGCCTTTTTCCTTTTTAGCTATTTTTGCTGTAATCTAGTGGGTCTTATTCAAAGACAGCCGAACGTAGTAACTTTACAAGGCTATTAACTGTCTCTGTGTTTCCAGGAGAGAGAAGACACACTCAAAGGCTCATTCTGCTATACGGTCAGAAGGTGAGTATAGACAAAGTCATTCGAATTGCGTGTTAAGACACTGTCAATAAAAAGGTTGATTACATCAAACAGATCACGATAGAGAGGGTTCATGCATTAACAAGTATGAAATTATTGTAAATTTTGAGTTTCACAAGTACATCAACTGTTAAATGAAATTTCTCTGTAAATGCAGCTATGCCTTTTGAAGATGTGTAAATGAAAAAACTGACCTTGAAGCCAAATGCTGAAAGCTTAGATTTATGTTGTCAGCAAGCACTACCTAATCCTCTGATGAATACCTCAAATAATATGTGCTCTTATTTTACTTATTAAACCTTAAACAAAAGACCAAGGATGGTTTGGGCAATTTAATTACTGCTTAGAAAATTCTCTGAGAGAGCATTGGTGATTCTAATGACTCTAATGAACAGCCAGGTAAGTGCCCTTGTTATGACATGTATATATTTTTTCTATCCAGATAAATGCAGATCATTTCTAGATTCAGCTGAGATATGACAGCTCTTGCAGCTGAAAACTGGTATCTGAAATTTAACTCAGTTCTTCTTAAGTAGCAGCTTTTGCTATAGTACGCTCAATATGAAAGTGAATATATGTATCACTTCAATTTCTTAAAGACCTGAGCTGCTGCTCATAAGAAAAATTAAAAAAAAAAGAATGAAATGAATAATCCAGATTTCTAAATGTGGCTTGAGCAATTGGACCCCAATTCATTTTCCTTTTGGTTGTAACAATCACCCCTGCAATTTGATTTTCGCAGCTGTGATCAGATGACCCAAAATGTAATTTGTCACTATGAGGATTAGACCTAGACCTATACCTAGAATAAGCACATGCTAGACTGTATAAAAGGTAGACTGTTAAGATTTTCATTGTGAAACCCAACTCACGGTAAGATTTCGCTGTAGTGTATTTAAATCTTGGAATGCTCATAAAGATAGTGTATAATTGGCCAGATAACTAAATCATTTCGAGGATGTGAAAGGTTACACTTCATTTGAAGCATGGAGCGGTAAACATTGTACTGTAATCTTTTGTGTTCTTTTTCTGTGTACCTTTGTGTATAGCTTTCTGGGGGGAATCAGATGATAGCAACGCTGAGATTGAAGCAGCCTTACGTCCTCAACCTTTCAACGCAAACAACGATGACACTGATGACTTCTATGACTGATATTTCCCCAAGGATATTTTTTAAATGCACTACATTATATCGCTGCAAAATTCCAGGCAGTTTGGCTCACAGTAATTCACCCCCTGACCATTATTTTAGTGGTCTGCATTATAAATCATATGCACACTGTATCGTAAAAACAAATAATAAAGTTGACAGCTCTCACGCTGGGTAAAGTATGTGAAGAGTTGTCCAACACTCTGATGTTAACCCTGCTTCAGTCTCTTTATCTGAACAACTCTCCCAGCTCATAATAACAGCTCGAAATAGATTAAACTGATCTTTTAAAGCGATTTGTTTGCACTAGGCTGAAAATCATGCATTTTGAATGCCGCAAGCATCTCAGAGTGCTCTACCTCCAGCATGCTCGAGTGTAGTGATGTGAGTCACCTGTGAAATGACAAAGCACAATGGCCACTCCGCACGCTACTGCGCGCCCTGTGAACCTGCTGAAGAGGCCCATCTCCCAGGGCACAAAGTGTTATAGCGCTAACAAACTCAGAATATTTAGTCCCTCCAGCAAAACGCGCTACACATATTTTCACAGCTGCTTCTTTAATAAATGTGCTAATGTTAAAGAAATACAAAGACATATGTCTAAATTCCTCTGCAGTATTGTGCAGATGAGTAACGACTGGCAGAATTGTTGCTGAAACCACACAAAAGACTCTTCTGCAATTTATCATTTTGCAGCACACTGAACGTTCTCTATCTATTAATAACTCAGAGCTACTGTGTGGGAGGATACATTCCCAAGTTTACATTTATAGTTCATTATGTCTGTAGTGTAAATTTCCAAAACTGCGATTCTGGAATGTGGTAAAAGCCCCTGGCATTCAGTGTCAGCAGGATTCCATTAGTCAGCTTTAGGTGACTTTACATGCCTGAACCTTTTAAAGTAGGACTCCACATTCATTACCAATAATGGCTTCAGACAGCCCTGACCCACCACAGAAAAGGGACTGTGGCAGAATAATTTGGAGTTTGCTAAAAGGCTCCCTAACATAATATCCATGTTAAGGAGCATGTCAACAGATACTTGTGTGCGACAGATAGCTCATGGTGGAAGTGGAGTTATATTTTACTAATGTGTACTAACACAATAACATTTTTAAAAAGAACTTTTTCTGATTCCGTGCCAGACAGACGATGGTGATGATGATATTCAGCTCATTCTTTTTTTTAGAGCCTGTGTAGTCAAACTGTCATGGGAGGATGTGTAAGGTTTTATTTTGCAGTTAAGGGGTATTATCCACGCAGTGACTGACTCAATTACACTGTCAGCTTTGCCACATTACTTGATCTATCATGTTCAGGTTGACATTAGCTCCACTCTAACAGCAGTGGTTTAGTGAAGATGATCCATGTTTATGTTGATTTAACAGATGGATATACATGAAAATTGCCTCAAGAATGAGGGATGCTGGAAAATATATATTTTTGATGACTGTCCCACAAGACAGCTTTTGATTTTAATGCAGAAAAGCATTTTCTCTTTTAATTTTGCTCCCAAACACTTTGTCAAATTCTGATTATACTCAAAATGATTAATAGTTCCAAATTAGGGGTGCTTTTCTTAACAATGGCAAATGTTGATACTGGTGACTCTGATGGAAATTGTTCCCGGAAACTGGCAGGAAAATGTTTTTAAGGTTCATTTGATTCTTATTTTCACATACTGACAAATAGATAGCATGTAAAGATATGCCACAAAGTCAGTCTCCTTTTTCAGGTCGTCTGGGTGCTTTCATATTAAAGCTAAAGAGAGGTTTTTGCTTTTTTATGCATGCTTTGCAAACATGTCCATTATTAATGCTTTTATAGTATGATTGTAGCAGAGATTTTGTAAGAGTCGACATGACTGACGTTGGAATGGGTTGAGAAATATATGGGTGCGTGTAGACTCAGTTTCTCGTGTGTTTCTATAAAATGAGAAACTCAAGGCTCGTCTCTATCAAATGTGAAGGTATCACAAATCTAGACTCAACTGTCCTTGATCACAATAATAACATGTCAGCTAAAGTGTAATATTCAAATTATTCCCACTGGTTCAATGTGAAACCAAAGGGCAGAGAGATTGCTTGACTGCAAAGACATTTCATTTTCAGATGAAAATAAAAAGTACAATCGTTATGACAAGGAAACCTAAACAGAACATCGGTGAGGAGCAATGTCAGACTTACAGAATGTTTCAATTCAGATTCTCTTTCCTTGAGGAACTTTGCCAAATTTACTTCATATTAGCAACCACATGTGCTCCAGGAGACTTTTTATTCATCATTGGCTTGAAAATTGAATCGGTAACTATTTAGACTGATGTTTTGTATCCGTAATAACTTTTAATGCTCTGATCTGTAACTCTTTCACTTGCAGTTGGAAAAGGCCTTAAAATTAGTCAGCATAACAATAACATGCACAACAACCATGTCTATTGGTAAGAGTGAATGAGTGAATTCATCTCATGTTTTCACTGAATGCTGTGACTCACTCTTTATGTGCCCATAGAGCTCTACTTCTTTAACAGAGGTCACAGTCTGACGCTGTGCCTGTTTTGCTTAGATGCAGAAATACAGTGTCTGTAAAAGTAACCTGTTGGTGTGTGTGACAACAGAGCAAACAACATTTCAGTGCTGATATAACAGGAAAACACACACACAAACCAGCTACCAGACAGCAATGAGATAGTGAAGATAGCAAGATGGTGGCTTCCAGTGTATTTAGTTAACTGCATAAAGTAAAATCTGAACTGGACCATCTTTATCTCAACCTCCCTTGTCTAAGTCTTCTTAGGGGCAATGTGTAAGAACAGGCCAACTGTTAAATTCATACTCCAAACAAATAGGGGGCAGCATATTACCAGATAGTTGGAATGTCCACTCCTGTCATAAGAAAACAAACAAATACACACTTTGGTCCTTCCTCCCCCCTCCCCTGTGCCATAGTCAGATCGGCCATTGGCCGTACCTGGATCGATCCTGGCAGGCCTCCGAATCGGTGGAGAGTGAAAGCGTGCTGCATGTGTGTTCCAGGACGGGGCTCACTGGCCACTCACAACCACGTTTCCACCCTCACCCTCACGTAGAGCTAACGTTAGCTTGAAATAGGGGTGTCACAATATAACTATTGACGATAACAGTGACATTTTAAAAATGAAATATTGATATTATGGTAACAATGCACATATGATAATACTGTGATGGTAGATGTTAAGCCTTGTGGATCTTTTGTTTATCAGTTCATATCTGGTTTCCCTTTCACTATCCATTGAGTGTAATTGTTCTTTTTGTCCGCTTTAGCACAGTTGTGGTGACAGACTTTCTCTCCACCTCACTCCACTTGTATTTGAATCCAATTCAATGCAATAAACAAAGTTAATGATGAATTTGACTGATAGCATTATTATTATTATATATTGTGATGATGTCATTATTGTGAATTCTTTTGGCCACAGTAATTGTGTTGTGAAAATCTGATATGACAGCCCTACCTTGAATGAATCTAACCTCAGTTTACGGCAGTTGTTGACATGTTGCCAAATGGAAATGGACTGGGGATTAATGTTTTCCACGCATGTTTGCCTTGCAATGTGATTATGTAACGGGTAGGTTGTCTTCTTCAGTTATTGTTAGACTGACGATGATGATTTCACGCCCAGTCTGCAAAGTCGGAGAGAGACAGGGAAGATGCAGTGGTGGCAGGAGAAGAGGATGAGCCACGAGAGGTCGAGGATGGCGAGGGACTTTGCTCAAGCTGCTGCTCCAGGAAGAGCGGAGGACTGTCTCCAGGAGTGGGCGGCTACAACGCAGGTTAATATCCTACTCGCAGGTACTACATTCATCCTCTCAGGTTGGACTGAGGGCCAAATGGACGCTGCAGTGACTCACCATCGCCTTTTGAGGTACAAACTGGTATTACAAGATGGGATAGGCTGCGGCTAGCTATTTAGCATGCTAACTTCAATAGATATCTCTGCAACACAATAAATAGACATCTCTGGTATAATGTCAAAACTTTTATTTCTTCGCATTCTGTTTCTGATCTTAGTTATTTTTTGAATGTTTTAAACAAAAATACTCACATATAGCCTCTTTAAATAACTTTTTTTTTTTTTAATTTCCTAAGTTTTCTTGATTTAGAATTGTAGCAGTCTTGCGATGGCAGTATCTGTGTTTCCATTGTTCAAAACAACACATTTTGTCGTTGAATTATGGTTGAACAATGTTGCAAAACAGTGTCTTGAAAGAAACCTTTGCCCTTTGATTCTGATGCACTTAGTTTCAATAATCAGTCATTTAGTAATTTTAAAGTCGAAATGGTGAAAAATCTGGTGTTGGGTCAAAACAAGACATCTGAAGATCACTTGCATTGGTTTAACATTAGTTAAAAAAAAAAGTAATTGTTGATTAATCAGTAATGAAAACAATTTTTTCTATACAGTGATATCTTAGATCTCTGCAACATGTCTGCAATCTAAGCACACTGTAGCTGAGCAGTAAATACTGTCCAGTCAATTGAAGACATCAGACATTTCATCCAAGCAAGGCCATTTTGTTTTTTAGAAGTGTGGCCCCCAGAGTCATTTTTGTGTTAAAGTTGTGTTTTTCAGACAAACCCTAGGTCAGAGATTTAAGAGCAGAATACACACACAAAATAACAAATTTATTTTAGAACAAGAATCCGCAATAGCCGAGTATGGAAGCCTGTTCCTTTCAGTCTGGCATGCTATCAAGTGCCGGGTTTAAACTCATTCATGTTCAGTCCACATCAGTCCAGCTTCCAGCCTCCTTTTTTTTTTTTTTTTTTTTTTTTTTTTTTTTTCCCTTCCATGAGTGTCTGGAAAGTTGAGAGGAGGGTCTTGCTCCCTCACAAGCCAGATTGACCTGCTTTTTGTCCAGACAACCTCTGGTAAGAAGGGTCGCTGTTCTCTCATTGGTGTTTTGGATTTGAGTCTCATGCATGTGTCTGAATTGTTCATTCAAGACACTCGTGGTACTAGTAAGAGAAATTGCATAACAGTAGATATCTCCGTACCATTTACGAACATCATGATTTTTTAACAATAGTTTCCTTTTGAAAAGTCTGTCAATCCTCTGTTACTGTGCTTTTAAAATGACAATCATGCATTTTGGATTTCTGTTGAAATAAGAATATAATGTTCACAATAAGTGGTTGGGCATAGAAATGAAAGCAAGTGGCAAAGTTAAATACATTCATCAACAATGCTATGGCTTTGCTCTCATATGTTTGTGTAATATATTCCTGCTTGCTGGACAAACCGAGGCTCTCGAGTGTGCGCCTTCCATTTTCCCCTTCCCTACTTTTATTTTTGTCAGTGAATAATCATTTAAAGCAAGGTCATTTTGATCTTCTGCCTCAATAGGCCTCAATTAAATATTCATTGATTCTGATGTGGCCTCTTCAGCAGCTTCTTTGGTATGTGTGTTAAACAGACAAAAGGCTGTGCTTTTGATTACACAAGCTTGGGCTTTTTCAAAGGATCAGGCACCATTATATAGAGTTAAACACTCTTTTCCACCAATCAACAGAGTTGTTGGTAAAATGTTTACTTTGTCTAAGATTTGTGATTTTGTCCTTGAATGTTGAAACAAAAACTGTTTATTCAGTTTGCAAAGCTTAATCAAGCTCTGTCTCCAAGGCTTCTGTTTCATGTTTCGTGCCGTACCGCTACATCTTGAATTTCAGTCATTTAGTTGCAGCTCCACTCCGTTTGTTTGCCTGGTTTCAAGAATGCAACCTGCATTTATTCAATCTAATGTTATATCATTAAAGTATATGAATGTACAGCAAGATAAAACTAGATAACAGTGTTTGTAGGATTTAAAATTACTGACATGGTGCACGAGTGCAGAAAATGACTTAGCATTGGCACCTTTTGGCCACATTCGCTTTGTGGATGTGAGGGCGACAATCTTCATCAGTCCTTCTTTTGATTCAAAACTTTGGGAAATGGATCGGCATGACCTTTGGTGTTCACATTCATTGTCCTCAGAGGATAAATCAGAATTACTTTGGCAATCCCGGACTTTTAAAGTTTCCACCTTGAACAGTTCTTCAGTTCATGAAACTTTTAAAGCTAATTACTGAATTCCATCAGCCATAGCCCCGACCTGTGAGTCTGAGATTCCCTAAAATGACCACTGTACGTAGGATAAACCTTTTTCATGTAAGTAACAACATGTACCTTATACTTGGGTCATGCTCAGACTAAAGTTAGCCCACTCTTTAGAATAGGCCTATATCACAGCTGACATTTTAACTTGTCATAGCAGAAAGATCACAGGTGTTACTAGTAACATTAATAATAGCTACTCAAGTGTGGGACAGCGTCCACAATACCAGAGCTATGTCCAAGATTCCTCCCAATTTACTAAATATCGCACTATATGTAACCTTCACCATTTTATTCATCCAAATGGGTTAAATTTCTGCCGTATAAAGTGCCCTCAAAAATTTCAATAGTGGAACGAAAAGTAGCGCCCATGGCATGTGCAGCCATTCCTGCTAACAGTCCCACAATGCAGTGCCACACAATTTACAAAGAAAATTGAGTCACTCTGCACTACACCTGTGAACAATGACACAAATTGACAGTGTATCATAAATATCCAAGATCTCAACGTACTGCTGTTGGGTAAACTACTGGGTGTCTGTTATATAGGGATTAGTGACTTAGTGAACAAGGGAGTGATTTGGAAACAGCACTGCACCCTGAAACTGAACACATTAAATAAAATTCAGCCTGCTTCAATTTTATTATTTACTGCCCTGCTACTCCGACAGGAACATGTCAAAGTGACTAGCATTACAGCCTCTCTTGGGTTATAGACCTTTGCTCGTGTGTTGAAATAATACTATTGCTAAAATAGCTTTTACAGCCGATTCATTAATTATGTACAGAGCATTTCATTTGATGAAATATTGGCGACGACTTTGTCTTGTGTACCCATCAGATTGGTTGCAATCACTAATGTGGATGTTCAAAGAACACAAACATATAAAAATCTTTCCCCCATTTTTAATAAATAACTTCTATCTTATAAGTTTTTTTCTATGGTTTCTAATGTAGTAGTCATTGTATAGTAATACAGCAAGTCATGATCACAGTGTAGATATTACAGCATCTGTTTTGTTAAATTAAATCAGAGTAGAGACCATATTTGTATCAACATTTTTGGCTCTGAAGTAACTGAAAACTCTCTGTCAGTTAGTTCTAGTTCTATACTCTGATTAAGTGTAGATTTACTGTAATAATAAGAAAAAAGGCTCAGCGTCTATTTGAGTGAAACATTTAATTATTCCTTTTTTTCCCCAAACATAATAAATCTTTTCCAAAATGAAAGTGCTCAACCAGCCACTGTGACAGCAAATGACTTGGAACCATTTTAATTAATCGCTATTGACTCTAAGCACAGAAATAATCAGTTTTTGATCCTGTCAGCAAATATGTTCTCTCATAGGAGAGAAGAAAAACTGAACATGTTGGATATAACATATAAAGTCAAATAAACAAAAAGAAAAATCTGTATTACTCAAGAAATTAAGGTGGCTGTTGTTCTACCTAGTTGTACAAAATACCCCCCTCCCCATCCACCCACCCACCCCCCCCCCCCCCCACCCCCTTTGACCAAATGTGAGTGCTCTGATAAGTCTTATTATTCCTTTTCACTATATGGAACATATCTCCAGCCCTGCCATTACATTTATCACTTGATTCAGCAAGTATCTGAAAGCGCAGCGGGTGAACAATAGGTCCAAGGATGATTTGCACATGAATGATGTCTGTGAATGAGAGTGGGTTACAGAGGAAGGCTGTCTCTCCATAGTCAGGGCAGGAAGGTTTGCTCCCCTCTGCCCCCACTCCAAAGACCAGGTGAGATTCTCCGACACAAAGGGCCAAGTGAAAATCTGTTCAGCATGGACACCTAAAACCCTTATTATGGTGATGCGTTCGGGAGGATTTCAGTGGACGTATATAAAAGCACTGAGTTGCTCCTGTCTGCAGCTGGATAGCATGTCCGTAGGGCTTTGATCCTTTGATTACGAGACTATATTTTTGCCATATAGTGTTGTACAATATGTATCATGGTCTCCATTTCTGTGTGGAACCAAGATAAAGCTTAGAGAGTCTCTGTGCTAAGACTGTTCACAATAGGTTGTGTATTTACTTCCTGAATCTTTCTCACTCCGCAAAAAAAATCGATTGTCCTCACTTCCTCAAAAGTAAACTTTGCATTTTCAGCTTTAGTAGTTAGCATTTTTCATTTTAAGCAGTAATAAGAAAAACATCAGAGATAAATCATCCTTTGAATTGTTATTTCACTTCAAATGTATCCCCTATATATGACAGTATTCTTTTCATATTTTATATTGCTATATTTTCCAGTGCTGGTAACTTTGTTACCCTTTGTTCTATTTGCTTTATTTAAGTTGACACTGTTCAATTACTGCTGATTCTGCAAAGTAACAAGTAATTGAGGCTTTGAAAATGTAGGGAAAAGCACACTATGTGCCTCCAAAATGTCATGGAGATTATAGTAGCCTATAAAGTAAAAAATATCAATTTTGAAAGTACAATGCTTGAGTAAATGTACTTGATTATATGCCAATACTGATTATAAACATAAATTATATTATATACTGTATATATTACCTATATTGCAGAACCAGGCTAAATATGATCCCTTCACCAACCACTCCTGCTTCCATCCAATACATGTAAACAGCAAGCATCTTATTGTAAAATATGCATCGTGGCATATTTTGAAGTGCAGAACAACTACATGACTGTAAGAGGTCATGTATGTAAGTCAAAATTCAATTAACCTCATGCAAATATACAGTCACAGGGGAGCCACAGTGTTACAATGTTCACTGTGCAAGACTCAGTCAGTTTTGACAGAAAAGGTGTTGATTATACAAATGGTTCCAAACTGTCATTGACTGTTCAAGCATGTCTTTAACTATAAAGAAAAAGGCTATTACAAATGTTGAATAGCTGACTTGTATAGCAGATGAAATGCTGCCTGGAGGCAGTAGGCAGATATATATTCAGTACCTGATTCCTCAAAGCATCAAGGAAAATTACGACAGGATACCACCATCATTAGCCTTTTTTTTACCCCTTAACAAACTGTTTTTTATAGGAATTATATTTGCACAGCTGAGTGCCCCGGTTACTTCAGGCTGAAATTTTTTGAACATCAAAATAAACTATTTAAGCCACAAACAAAATCGATTATCTCCAACTCGAGCCAGCTGTGGCTCAGGAGGTAGAGCAGTGGCTTGATCCATAGCTCCTCCAGTCCCTGTGTCAAAGTCTCCTTTGGCGAGATACTGAACCCCATGTTGCCCCCGATGGATGCTTCATGGGTGTGTATGGCATGTACTGTAAAGCTCTTTGAGTGGTCCAGAAGTGCAGACCAGAAGTGCAGTCCATTTTTCCATTTAACTTGCTACCACTAGTATAGAAGCCACTTGTTAAAGAGGGCATCCACAGCACTACATCGTCCTTGCACTGAGGTTTGTCATATACCCATGTCAGGGTTTGACCTTCTAGCTCTTCCAGTGATAAATGCACGCCACCTTTCCACCACCCTCAGCATGACAGGATAACCCCACCAGAATTGGTCAATTGGCCGCTCAGCTTCAGCTTGCACATGATCTCATATGCAACAAAGCAAATGCCGTGTTTGGTTTGCAATTAGATTTTTTTGTCTATTTTGGCTTATTCACTATTATTATTTTTTTTCTTTTTTTTTTTTTTTAGGGAGAAAAGTGAGTAATGACTCGCAATTAAATACTATGACAGTGAAACCTTTAATTACAAAAGAAAAATAAGAAGAAACTAAAATCGTTTAAAATACATGATTTACTAATCACAGCACTGGATTCTGAAACATTCCCAGATATTGATGCATTAACTCAGGTTTAAATGACACGGGTTGCACCTGCCAGAATAAAATACACTAAAGGATTAAGAGTTTAAGAGTCAGAATAATCTGCCCCAAACATGCCGAGGTGAACATAGCCAGTGTGTCCCAGTTTTACTCTTGCCTCTAGTCCATTTATGTGATCCTCAGGCTGAGGGGGACGACAAGGGCTGGCTATGCTGAGCCTTAATGAAGAGACCCAAACTGGTGCTGTGGTCATGGAGCTCCAAATCTAGATTGCCAGATTCCTGCTCGAGATGCTTCAAATCACATTATAATTAACCGCGTTTAGGATGGAGAGCAGAGTCCCTGCTTAGAGCTATTCTCATGATTCTCTCTCTCCTTCTCTCCCTCAGACACTCTTCCTCTCTCACTCTCTTCATCCATCTCTTGCTGTCCCTATTTTCAGTTGGGGTAATTAATATGGAAAGATGGAAAGGCATCATATTCTACAAATTCCTATGAGATTGGCTTGCAAAAGCTGTTAAAGCCAAGTAGGCAAATTAGTATTCATGCAGGTTTTCCTGTTGCAAGTCATTTTTCCCTGTGGGACCAAGTAGTAGATTGGGTAGACAGGCTACGCTCATCCTTGATTATGTGAGCAGAATGCCACCACAGAGCCGAAGCCCAGCAGGAAAAAAAAAAAACACATTCCTTAGACAGTAAATCAATTTCTGTGACCTGCTAAATGTAATTGACTACACTCTAATTCTTTAACCCTGTATATGAGGGAGAAAACACATCCTGAGGTAGAATGATTACCGGCTTTTATACAAATCCATGGTTTCTGTATCAGTTAATAACCATTTACAGCAAAATTATACATTCGCCATGATTCAGTGGCAATAAACAATTGCTTTAATGCACTAGTCATGTCTTTGTTTAGTCAATCAACTGGATCTCAGAAAACCACCCATTATTCAAAATGGGAAAATGGCTTGGTAAAGAGTTTTTGTGCTTTTAGATGCATGGAAATTTGTATGTAAATTGAGATGTTAATATTTCAGCTTGTGCAGAATACTGGATATGGCCTTTAATGTTATGGTTCATACACCATAGGATTCACTGAGAACATTTGATGCTGTTACACTACATAAAATGCTTTGGTGATTATGGATCCACATCACTGCAGCCTCAGAGTTTTTGCACAGCATAACAAAGGTTAGGAATATTTGACTGTGTGAAATAATCAAATAATACATTTGTTTGAAGACAGATTATGTAGCATTTTGTTGTTGTTTATTGGTAGAAAAATCAGTTCATACTCCTGTGTGTTCAGTATTAGTACATTATCATGATCAAATTCAAATAAACGCATACAGCTATATTCTCCCTAAGGTTTTTATACATACAAGCACGACTTCTTTTTTTTTTTTTGTTAATTTGACAGTACATGTACCCATGGCCTCATTTTGACCAGTTGTCAGCAGGCCCAGGACATGGGCTCTGACTTTGGCCAGATTAATTAGCAGTCCGTCCTCTTCAGTCCATTCCCCTATTCCTATTAGACCCAGCTCAGTAATCTGGTGGAAGGTAATTTGGTGCTCCATGCGCACAGGGCGCAGCATTGACACCTTATGCTTCATGATTGAAGGCAATCTCCTGGGGACAGCGCTAAATTTATTCATGGTACGCTCTCCCACAGCCACTAGAGACGTGTCTATGCCCGCCTGCCACACATCCACAGATTTCCTGCTCTGCATCTTTCCCCGAATGCACAAATAATACTAAATGATCTGAGGGAGTTGTTGCAGTGTCTTATATTACTATCCATGTGGGGACCTGGTGATCTCTGGGTGACTGAGTTGCCTGTACTCCGTGTGTCAGACTCTGAAATGAAGGCAATGCATAATGTCAGGCTAGTGAATGTTATTGCATTTACAAATTTTCACCCTCACAACCCCTTCCCTTCTCCCTGTTTCCCATGGGAATACACATGTTAACAAACTTGCACGCACACACGTCCGTGCTCGGTGCAGCTGGGTCACAGGAAGTGGCATTAATGTAATTCCTTGTTGATGGCTGAAATCTGTTGGTAATAGAGATGTTAGCAAAGGTGATCAAAGCAGATTAGCCCAAGACACAGCAGGGGGACTGTTTGGACTCCCTGTCATTAACACAGGCTGTTATCTGGGAGTCGGCACGCTCACTAGTCCTCACTGGGGGAATACAGGGTCAGCCATTAGCATGGAGTAGATATGCTAATGCTCAGCTTGAATCAACAGACCCCTGACTGCCTACCACCATTTATTTACCGCTGAGGTTTCAAAGCTGTTATTAGCCAATGACACAAACAAGTGAACTGTGGCTCTGCTAAGCTTTGTGGGTATTTTCTTCAGGACACACAAGGTCACTTACAACATGACCAAGCAATGGCCTTTTGCCATGAGGCACATACTCTCTGAAATAGGTGCGAGGCTGGAGCATAACATCACATGTACGGCCTGGCTTTTCGTCTGACACATTTTAACCTAAAGCATCACAAACATTACAAACTCTGAGGGAGATGCACAGGTAAAACCGCAGATCACAGTATCACAGTAGTATCGCTGAGAGCTTTATACATCCCCTCAGCTCTCACGGTGATAAAAGGGAAGTATGAGCCTAGCAACACACATATGAGAGCCATCACTCCTGAGGCTGCAAACTTGTTTGGAGTTATTGTATCATCAGAACAGAAGAGGCAAACAAGTGCCCTCAAGTCTTGCACTGCTTGAGTGGGAAGAGGTATTTTGACAATTAGCCCTATGAATTTGGCTCCCTCGGCATCAAAACATGAGTGCTATCAATATTTGTTACACAATACACACACATGCTCTTCCCACACTGAGACTAGCCTGTTTCCTCTGGTAAGTGACAATACTGTAATAACAGAGCAGAAACATAACAGATCTGAGCACTGGCTGTGAGTATAGGTACGAGGGAGGAGTTTGGCATCATTCAACTGGAAGTGTTTGTGCTGATTTACCAGTAATCATTACATTGTCTGTGTAACAGGTCATCAGTATACTAAAAGCCCTATATATATATATATACACTATATATATATATATATATATATATATATATATATATATACACTATATAAAAATAGAAAATGAATATAAAAAATGGAAGAAAGAAAATAAAATCCTATGCATAAGATTAAAGGTGAGTATCACTTCAAGTCAAAGCTGGTGTTGGCAACAACAGAGCACTTGTATACTTTTATGTCATACAAAATATAAACAAAAATAAATTAGCAACTATATAATCTATGATTAGAAATGACAAGGTGTGTAAATTATCCATCATCACAGTGCATTCAGGCAAATTGTCCAGCATCAACCATAACACTTGATTTTCCAGCCAAATGTTTGTACACACTTTTCTTTAGTCTTCCCGTCACTCATTCATACTTACACACAGACAGTGCGGAGACTGAGCTGAAACAGCTGCTATTCTACTCATTCTCCAGACTATAGTAACCATGACCAAGTATTGGCTCATTGTAACAGCAGCAGAGAGTATGAGAAATATAATATGAATATGACAGGAATAGGAACATACAGATTTGTTCTATGAATATGCTTCTCTCAGTTTTGACATGTTATGTAGAGAATGCATCAAATCAGTTACTGAAAATCTGGAGGAAACATTAATAACAATATTAAAGAGATAGAAGATAGCCGGCTATATACCATTGCAGCCATATTTATGTTTTTTTTTCTTATCAAAAACAAGCAAAACCTACATAAATGTTTAACATTTGTTACTATAGCTGTACTTGTAATATCAGGTTCAAAGAGCTATTCAGCTGATGCTTAGATCTCCAGGTTGAGGGATTGATTTTGAAACATCTTTTGTGCTAACATCTAAATGCAGACTTGGGCAAAATTTGTTTGGTCTGCCACACAGTCAGGCACAGGAAAATGAGTGTAGCTCTTTGTATGCAAACACTGTTAGCGACACAGCAATGTATGCCATTCAGTTAGTTCTCTTTTCAAAAACCTCCATACTCTGCGACGGAAGGCCAAGCAGTAGGCCTATTCATTAGTCCCCTGCTTTGTTATGTGTTTGCTCGGTACTGTATGGGGATAATGTCCTTCAAAAAATTATTTTCCACGGGCAAACGTGTTTTTCTTCTATTTAATTCATCAGTCAGTGGGAAAAGAAGTTGCCCATATTCCGGCGATCAACAAACTATTCACAGTTTTTTGAGTAAACACCACAAAAACAAACTTTAAGCTGTTGACTTGCAGTGATAACATTGCGTTATATATTTACAGCTTTTATAGCTTTTTGAATTGGTGCTTTGTCTGTTTGTATATCTGATGTTCTGAATTTGTGTTATAGAACTTAAAGTATGAAGCCACTCATCACCACTTCATTCATCACAATTAGCTTGTTTTTATGTGGCCTTGAGTCAGCACATTTTAAGATATAAATGTAAAATATACCAAAAAAATTGGATATAATTTGATGTGGAAGTTCATCCCAATAGAGAATCATGAGGTTTAATAAATTATACTTTAATGCAAAAATTTTCACATCAAATGCTTTGAAGCATTCCCAGTGCAACGT
The DNA here is from genome assembly GCF_021018895.1 of Seriola aureovittata. Classification (NCBI taxonomy): domain Eukaryota; kingdom Metazoa; phylum Chordata; class Actinopteri; order Carangiformes; family Carangidae; genus Seriola; species Seriola aureovittata. The sequence continues at coordinate 18,178,099 of NC_079376.1, read as the reverse complement.
TGCAGCGCATTTCCACCAGTCAGGTGATGCTGTGCAGCAGCTTGTTAGAATCTACAGTATGTCTATCTATGTTTTATCTACATACATCAGATGACCTCTAGTAATGTGATATATAAATAGAATATTCATCCTTCAATCCATCAATGTATTCACTCATTAGTCCGCAAAAGCCATATACATCATGTTAAGAAGGACAATGTGGATTTTCTGTCTTTGAAAATATGGCGTTGCAGAGTTTTCTTCATTGCCATGGAATTAGCATGGAGGGAAGTCAGCATTAGGCAAGGCAGCTGGTGAATCCGCTGGATTTAACAAATTCAGCCTCAGGTACCTCATTGTAAAGGAGAAATTCATGAGGCTCTGTACCTGTGAGGGGCACGTCATGTTAGTGCATAGAAAATAATGAGGTTTCCTTCAAGTACTTTCATGTAGTGAAACACTGATTACCAGTATTGGACAATTTACTTAAAAATGTAATAAATTACTCAATATATAAATATAAATATACTGTAGTTAAATCATATCTTATCTGTTGTATTTAACATGTGAAATAGAAAACAAGGCATCATCACTAAGCAGCCAGCCTGTGGTTTGGAGATATCTGCTACTTGTTTTAAACTGCACGCGCATGGCCAGCGCATGTATATGGTCAGGTGATATGCATTTTCAGGTGTGTCAGTATGGATGCATATTAGTTCTGATACAGAGCTACAACACTCGTCTGGACGGAGAAGATTTTTGTTTTAAAGCGCTGTTTTAAAATGAAGACGTATTAGTGTGGATGTAGCCTTACTTACTTACTTATTTACATACTTATTGTCCAACTCGTCCACAGAGTGTTACAATATGTATTTCAGTGGTCGTACAGGTACAATGTCAGATATTAGCAAAGGCAGTAAAGTGGGTCCTTGGAAAAAATGTTGATGGCGTGTGTATCCATAGTATTTCTAGTATTTTTCAGTAAAAAAAAGATGTAACAGAACTACAAACCATAGTTTAGTCTGTTAGCATTTGCAAATTTAACCTAAAAACAAATACAGCTGAAGCTGATGGTAATGTATTTAGGTTTGCAGGTACTTGATCATAAACCAAAGAATTAGACGTATAAAGAAATTTGATGATAATGCTAGATGAAAAGTTAAGAGATCAGCTGGGGGTCATATTACAGTTCATCATTCATCCAACGGACCAGTTGTCAAGACATAATTTACTCAAAACCACAAATAGCAACTTCATGGTGGCACTACAGGAAAAATCTATGGTCACCAGAGTAATTAGTACACATTCTGGGAACCATGAATATCTGTACCAAATTTTGTGGAAATCCATCCAATAGTTGTTGAGATATTTCAGTTTGGAGCAAAGCTTTGGACCAGCTGACCTGGGAGCCTCACCAGCATTGGCTGTAGAATAAGTTAAGCAAGGCAGCTGGTGAAGGCAAAGTTTCTTAGCATGAAAAATACTCACCTTGAACTTTCAAAATCAGCCAAAGAGAAACATGGCCAATTTGAGTTTTATTCAGTCCCAGAATGTCTGGTATCTTCAATGGCATCTTCTGTTCCTTTCCACTGCCGCAGTATTTAATACAGCAGATATGAACCCTCAGACACTAATCACTATCTAATTTGTTGCATAAAGGCTGAGGATTAATATATAAAAGAATGTGGGCTGTTAGAATTATTAATGATTCCATCTCTGAAACGAATCACATTTAAATGGGTAAGTTAATGTTTCATTTCCCTCAATGCTTTTTTCAAAACAGGTTATTAGATTTGTCCTTTGTTTTCCATAAAAGACGCCTTGTTAACCTTGTCGCCTGGTTCCAATGGTGTAAGTGAGCAATGCTGCAAATGTTGACAAGCAAATTTTAGGGTAACCCAGTGAAAAAATGTTTCATTCCAAAATGAGGAATCCACCTTTTGAAGGCAAAGTTATTATTAACTTTGTTGAATGTGAATGAAGTTATTACTAATTTCTGACCTATTGCTTACATTTTCAAGGATGTAATTAAGTGTTTGTTTCTTTTTAAATACTGAACAAACAATGTTTTGTGTAGCATGAAAAACTGATATATATATAACTGATGTTTCATGATTTATGAAGTCCTACAAGAGTAATTTCACACATCTCCAAAATAAAATACTGCATACCTTTAATAATATTCAGCAATAACTTTGGCTTTTTACCATATATCACAGTAGATATTTCATAGTAGAATTTTCAAAATGTGAACATCTGAAACTGCATTTGTCCCCCATAAATAACATATAAATAACACATCAACATTAGTAAGATTCTTCATCTGGACTCATCCAACCATGTGAACAAGCTGCTTTCACAGTGAAGAAGATATGAAATAGCTTCTTAAATAAAATGACAGAGAAATAGAAAAATTCCAAACATGAAGTTATCCTTTTAAAACTGGACTATAAGCTGAAAACTGTTATCTTTTTTTTAATCATTTTATCAGCAACTCAAAAGTCAGATATGGTAAGAGGAAAAAACGAGTATACTTAAACAGAGTGAGCAGGAATATCCATTAAAGTATTTTTTTTTTTTTAAAAAAAGCTTGCAAACTCAATAGAAAGAAAATCATATTAATGCAACTTAGATATAACAGTATGTATGTCAAAAATGCTAATAAACCTAAATGCAAAATCAAAACTATGTTGGCTGGCAGAGCTGTCACCTTCCTTACTCAGCCTTCACTCTCCCTACTGTAACTGTCTCCCAGGCAACTCACCTCCTCTGCATCATACGTGATACATATTCATATAAACTCACTTCATCATCACAGTTTACTTTGTTCCCACCAAAACTGCTGGACTGCTGTTGGCCTCATGCTGGTTGTCACAGCTGTTCTGGTTGTATTTCATACTGCTGTTGTATTGTGCATTATTGCTGAAGGCAGTATTGTAACCCTGACTATTATTGCACCCCTTCACTGCTGCTGTCTTGTCTTTTTCTCTTATGCTGCTATACTCCTGTGCTGCTTAGTGCAGTATTTAACCTACTATGTGCAATAATAAAGTATCTGTACATCCCTCTCACACTATAACATTTTGTAGTGTTTTTTTTATTATATTTTATTGTATTATTATCATTGATAATAATGTTTATTGAAGTGTTTGAGTAAGTAGTTTTGCATCTGGCATGACTGTACTTGTACAATTACACAAAATAAACCTTAAAGGTGTCTCTGCTGCTGAATGTGTTTTCTTGCCAGGAGCAAGTGGTGATTGTTGCTTGACAAGACAAGAAGATATAATACGTCCTCTGAGCAGCGCTACATCTTCGGGGTTGACTGGAGGCTACAGTGAGACGCTATTGGAAAGTGAGGAGACGGGCCGGGGCCGGCTGGAGCTTTCCACCACTGGAGACAACTCTTGGTGAGTAAAGGAATGAAGTTTGATGCTGAACTCACGTTTCTTCTTTTTGGTAAGGAAAGCTGTGTGGGCTGATAAATTGCCGCAAATGATGTCACTTGAGGCAGCATCAGTTGGGGCAGAAGACTACAAATTTAGAAATAAAAGAAATCTGGGGGTGTGGAGTTAGAAAGAAGTGAGTTTACCAGGCCTCTGTAGCCTGCTCCTTATATCTGCTTGGAGCTAGCAGTTTGAGGCTACATTAGCGGCTGCTAGTGTAACACACCCGAATCTCTCACTGAACTGTCAGCAGTTGGGATGCATTATGGGTAAGGCAGGTTTTGACGAAGAAAAATATGTGTGGAATGGAAAAGATTATATCTGTGGTTTTGCTGCATCGGTTTAAATCCGTTTATTTTCAAACAGTCCATCATGAGTCAGACAATGTTAAAAAAGTGCAATGAAAAATCATACTGCAGAATATTATCAAACTATATTTAAGTTTGAGAGCTTGTCAGAGCTGAAGGCGCAAATATGTTGATAACCAAAGTATCAGTAAAATGTTCACTGACAACGTATCTGTTTTATTCATAAATATCCAGCATTATTAAATGTTTTTATAGTTATGTTTAGGCACTCACAGCACTTGATTTGGTAAAGATCATATAGTCTGGTTTTATACTGAAAGAGTTTACAGTGACTTCAGACACAACATGTTGCTTTAGTGCTTTTGTTGCCTTAATGTAACCACAGACGGGGCTGTAGACGCGAACCCTGTTCTCTGACTTCTCGGTCTGGGCTTTGTACGCCCACCATCTACCTCAGCCGTGTCCTTGCAAAATCATTGCTGTTAATAAATGTGTGGCTTCATTCATTCACAAAAAATGTTTTATCTGAACAGCCAATTTCCTACAGATCGTATTTTCTGTTGCACTTCATTTGAATGTAAACATGATTTCTAGGAGACAGAGTTGGCTGGAAGATGTTGTGAACATGTTTCTGGGTCTGTGATAGCCCTCAACATGAGAAAGCATGAGGCTGCCAGATGAAATCATGGTTGGTTAACTGCAGATGAGTGTGAGTGATGCTCTTTAATGGCTTCCCTGCTCAGTGGCCCAAAGGATACATACTGAATATACAAGTGCGACACAGAACAAGAACCTTTTACAGCATGCAATATTTGCATTAGATGTTAGAGTTTTTTAGAATTGTCACATCTCAGCTGCAGACAAATCATGGTCTGGACTTAAGTGCATCTTGAAAAGGTTCAATGTGACATAAAATACTGTTTCTTTCTATTGTGCTGTCAAATATTAAAAAGAAGTCAAAATCATAAATTACATGTGCTTTTACTTTACTACAGCACTAAAGCTGTAAGCATTCAGAGCCTTACCTCTGCCTAAAGCTAAAAACTAATAAAAGCGGTTCACAAAGGCGACATTTTAACTTTTATAACGTACAGTTTATTCATTGTTACAGCTCCAAGAGAGAAGAAAGAAACACCTCGATGTCTTGGCCAGTGGACCTTGATCTTCTGTTTCCTCTTGTTGTTCTTTTTTACTTCAAATGTTGTGTGGTTGTACTTGTGAGGCAGTTTGAAGCTTTCTGGAAGTTACCATGGCTGACAGTATAGGGCTGGCAGATTGAGCGAAGGGCAACACGGTCAATCAAAAGCCACCTTTCCTCTCTCAGCCCTTGCTTTGGGTCTTCCTGACGGTAATTCTCTGATTTGACTTTGATGTGCCAATTTGTGCCTGATGAATAATTGTCTGGTTTGCTGATAACTTGTGGGAGTCAAGTGTATTCTGGTGGCACTCAATGCAAATGGGAGATATTTGGGTCCTTCAAATCACGACAGTAGCCCCTCTACATTTGCCTCCCCGTTCCGTGAGTAAACTGACCAATTAGCTGTGTTTGAAGAAGCCATTTTTGATTAGAGCAATCAGTAAACAGCAAGGCCTCTCCATGATTGTCCCCCTGATTAGATGAGTTGTCACTTGAGAAGTTGTTGGAGAGTTTAATTTATGGCCTTATATCGCTGGAAAGTATGGTAATTACCTAATCCATTCTCCACAGTTCAGCAGTAGGATTCAAATTCATCTATACCGTCAATGCTGACGACCTCATTTTTCCCCCTAAAGTTTCTAAGCGATCTCTAAATCAGCTGAATCAAGCACATAAGAGCATTTAGGCTGCAGGTGGACAGCACTGATGTGAGCGGTAATGACACCCAGATGAGGAAGAAAAAAAAATACTCTACAAACAGCAAATTGATTAAAAATTCAACAATATGTTTTCTAACAGATGGTTTGGTTTATTTCACTTACAGCACAACAGCGTGGAAATATTTACAGTTGTATGTATGTACACCCTGTCGGCTCTGTCTCCTGCAAGTGGCTCATTGCTCATGAATAATCTGCATATGGAAACACATCTTATTATTCACACCCATCCTGGAGTGTCTGCATTAGATACTAATTAACATTATAGACTGGTTAATGGCTAAAAGACTGCAATAAGTGATAAATTACTATACTTCTCATGCAACAAAATTGCCAGTTCACGTTAGAGATTAAATCTCATTTTAAATACAATGTGCATGCAACTTTTCACTGATCCAGTAAACATAGAAATAAGCATTCAGACTAATGTAATAGCAAGACAAGTATTTTTGTCAGCACTGTTGTAGGTGGAACGGCAGCAGAATTTGAAAAAAACGTATAAAAGTATGAGAGATGTATGATCTAGTTGAAGATGAAAGAAAAAATTCCTTCACGCAATTTTCATGACAAATTCCTCATTTATTGAGTTCAGGTTACGGCCTGTACTGTTTGCTAGAGCTTGAATCTACATCAAGTGAGTATGAAAAGGGACTTTCATTACCGTACAAAGACTTCTCCTGTAAAGAAATAGTTTTTCATTTGTTCACAATATAGAATATATATGCACCATGACGTGTTTAAGAAAGACTGGGAATAATCATTTAAGCATAGTTCTGTAGAAAATCTGCTCAAATAACTTCTTAAGATAGTAGAGATCCTGGGGTCAAGGCTATAAAGGCAGGAGAGGAGATTAGGCCGAAGACATTATTACTAACAGAACCATCCAGAACTTATAGACTTTAATATATGCGGCATATAAATGTAAAGCAGCAGCACTTGACTATTCATTTCCTGTCATTTTATTCATAGTCTGCAATTTAAACTTGTTTTCCTCCGTTTTCATTTCTCCAATGACTTTGATATGGCGAATGATGAAAGAGAGTTAACACACTATCGCTGACATTTACACAATCATTTGAATCACTTGCTGGAGAGGTGAGAAAGTCGCCCGTGCTACAGATTGAAGCTTTACCTTAATGTTTCATTCAGTGACATCATACAGTGTTGTCAAGGGCACACCTATAGCCCACTGCAGATTGCTGCGTATTGACCACCAAATCCCCAAATGATGCCTTAATCAATACAGCAGATGGGGTAAGTAGACAGGGGAAGGGTGTGTGTGTGACACAAAGCCAGGATTAGGCCTGATTAGGGCAGTTTTAACATGTCCTGCTGATTAGGGGCCAGTGAATCTGACCGCTAATTAGCTGTGAAGTGTGGCTGGCCGCACAGACAGGACAGCGGTGGGAGGAGGGGTTGGCAGCCCAAACTCATCCCCTCCCTCTCACATGCCTCCCTCCTTTGCTTGTCCACTCACCACCCCCACAAAAGGGTCTGGGGGCTCTTTGATTGGGTGTACTGCATTGTGGAGTGGGGAGCTGAAAAAGAGTCCCATTTCCCTTTTGCTGTGCCACTACCCCCTGCAGGGGGGAGTCAATGTACCCTTTCTGTGCCTTCGTATGACCAGCTGGCTACAGCGGGGCAAATAAACACTCCAGATCCACTGGCCAGTATGACTCCCATCTGAAACAGAGCCTTTGTCCCATGTGGATTGTGCTCTAATTGGTGTCCCTGAGACAAAATCTCAGTGTGATTGTTATTTGCACTGATGAGGTTTTAACAGACAGATAATACACAGAAGATACAAGTAAATAATAGACTAATGTTAGCCTGCTGGAAGAATAGAGGGAGTTTTTTCAGAAGTGAAAACTGCAGATGCAGATGGATGGATCACAAAAATCCAAACTTTTCATCGGTTTAAATAATTCAGAAGCTAAACTTATATATAGATAAATACATCACTTTATTATTTAAGTTTGTTCTTTTGAACATATTTGTGCTAACAAAGTACCTCACTTTGTTGCCAAAGATATTATACATCCCAATCTCACCAGAAATGTAAGAAATGCCACATTTTGACCTATACTATACAAAAACTGTGGACTTTGTAGACTCAACCTGGGCTGACCTTTGTATCAGTGGTTTATAGACGTCTTTCACTTTCCTCAGAAGAAAAAAAAAGAGAATAATTAGAATTGTCAGAAAAAAATTATAAAAGTTTTATACTGAAGTAATACACTTAATATTTCATCTTATTAAGTCAGTTATTCACTCTGTATTTTATGACCCTATCAGGGGGGCTTAACCCACAGCTTGGGAACCATTGCTTTTGACTAAAGTGGAAACATCATCAGAAACTTCATCATAATTACATTATTATACATTACCATATCCCCCACCCCCTTAAAAAAACAACAAATAAAAAAAAAAAAGAAAAACTGAACCAAACTTGCACACTTGAAACATTCCAAAAAATCATTTCATCATCTTTTGTAGCATGTATGTTCATCATGTACAAACTGTAGTTAATTGCATGTCACTTATATCTATATAAGATCTATATAGGTCATTTGTGTATTTGAAGAATTTGAAGGGAATTCAGTCGTGCCCCCCACATTTCCCTTCCCTGCCTCCACCCCCGGTGCCCTGACCACAGCAGCTCAAGAGGAATAGAGGGGAGAGTAAAGGAACATGGGATTTGGGGCGTAATCCTGTTTGTGCTCGGGGTCACATGCTCTACAGAGTTGAGATTGTCAGCTACAGTCTGGAAGTTTATTCGAGGGACAAACAGCAGTCTAATTGTAATTCCCTCTGGAGAGCAGTCAGTGTCTCCTGCTGAATGCTGGAGAGGAGACAGGTTGCTGCAAGATGATAATTGAAAAGAAAGTGGGTGGTCCTATTTGGCCCCCGTGGCCCTCTGGGACAGTTATATTGAGACTCCTGCGTGTTTTTGAGGGGGCAGATTACTGAATGTTATATTTGAAGAAACGATTATGTCCTTCTGAGCTTAATTTGACAGACGTAGCTATTGAGTGGTGGCTGTGTCTGTTGTCTTTTGCCATTCATGTCGACGATTTGTGCGTCTGTGTATGTTTATATGTGTGTGTGTGTTTGACTGTTTGCTGTTGGATCATTGCCCCCCATTAACTAGTTCTGAGAGCATTTTTCAGTTGTTTTTTTTTTTTTTTTACAAACATGTTTAAAGCGTTGTCCTTGAATTTTCCAGATAATCTTTTTTCTTGTACAATTTCTGACTCCCTTGTGTATTTGTGTGTTATTTCTTCGCAGCATGCACACCTATTTATCTGAAATTAAAAGGGCATGACTTTATATCCAAATAAAATTGCTATACACTCAGATTCAATTGTGACAATAAAAAGAAATGAAAAATAAATAAATAAATAAAAGAAAGTCACACTCACACACAGACAACAATGTCCTAGCCAACACACACTGATCTTATCCATTGCGTACTTTCATTGAACTGCTTTCCAGCCCTGGCCCTATTAACCAGTAATCCGCAGACTGGCAGCTGGCCATTACCGTGGCAACAGTGAGTTGGGAGAAAACTGCTTGTATGGTTCAAAAGTAAAGAGGAGTGTTGTGAAGGACAGAGATGAACTCTTTTGTCCCGTAAATGTGTCTTTTTCATATTTCTGAATATAAAAATTCCATTTCTTACTTATTTTCACTTCACCTCTTTACATATTTGGAGGTGACGATTAAATGTCTTTTATGTTCCTTTGATTTTCTTTTTTGTTATTTCGGCCAGATTGAAACCCATTCCAAGGATGGAGTATGATTATATCATGTGTAGCCTTGCTGATATAACAGACAAACAGACAGGAGTATTCTGAATGGCTCACAGATCTCTTGTAGAGAAGCTTGTCCTTCATGAAAAATGTTGGTCACTGATGTATATGCTGTAGCCATTTCAGTGTGTGACTTAAGTCTCTGTCCCATTTTACTTCACAATTTTTAATAGCAGACGTCTAAGGACAGATTTACAAACTCTGTGGAATAGCATTCATTTTACAAAACTGTCCCTTTATTTTCTGTAATTACCCTCAAAAAAACACATTAAATTTCTTCTGGTAATAATGCGTTTAAATTGATCCTATTATTATAACTTAATCTCACCGAGTGCAAAATAGTTTAAGTTTTTACTATTCTGTACCGAAGCTGTCCCTATTTGCATTTTAGGGACACTTGATACATTTTCAGCCTTTTGTCAATAATTGAAGAATTACGACGAAGAATTTGAAAAGAAAAATGTAAAAATGTGAGGATGTTTCAATCTGACTTAAGCTAAAGGAAGAAAAAAGTACACAAATGGATTGATTATAATGTATCCAAATGTCACAGGCTTGCACAAGTGTCATAAAGCTGTTGCACACTACAGCAGATCCTTCTCCAACCACTCCTGTCTTGGAGTCTAAACACAGGGGCACCTCGGTTGGGGCTGCAGGGTTGTAATAGATTTTAGAATTGGCTAAACTAATTTTCTTAAAAGAAGAGTTTGTGGGACTTAATGAGGCATAACTAATGGAGGTCCCACAATCATCAGTGCCATGCTGGAAGCACTGTGGCAGGACAGAGCAGCCATTGATTCTTGCTTCAAACCTCTTGAGTTCCTAATCAGCTTCTTTGGTTGTGCGTTTCAGGCCTGACAAACCTATTGTTGGCCTGTGTCACTGGAGGTCAGTAGTTATTAGTGGCAACTGAAAACAGTTTCTCTAACTACTTATGAGCGAATTGAATAACATGCATAGGGGGACTTGGAGGGGGGATTACTGGCAGCGCAGCGAGTCCGGCTGGCGCAAGAGAGAATGTGACATGGTTTTCTAATAAGGGATGCTGCCCCCCCCACCACCACCCCCGCCGCCACCACACACGTACACACACACACACACACACACACACACACACACACACACACACCTAACCTGGTCCTTCATCCTTCACCCACCCCACCCCCCCACCCCCTTCTAGCTGTCTAGTACAGACAGTAGTGAATAGTCTTCAGAAAGGTTACTTTGGCCCTGCAATGTCTCATATTGCTAAAGTGGTATTCATAGTAAGAAATTGAGTTTTTTAGTAAAAGTCCTAGAAAAGCATACAGTGTGTGTGTGTGTGTGTGTGTGTGTGTGTGTGTATTTGATTTTATGTTATCATCAAACCAGAGCCAACAGTAAAAATATGGCTTCATGTATTTAATTTCATGGAAATCTATTAGAGTGAGAATTGCTTTCAGAGTCCTATGACCTTCTTGAATTTTTTTTTTCTCTCTGTAGAAAGATGATTATTTGAAGGCTATTTTATGCATTTGAAAATGAGTGGAATTAGGGAACTTTTTCCTTCCTAGGGCAAAGACTTGCAGACTTGCAGTGACTCATTCTGTGGAAGGCAAACAAAATGCAGCGGGCACAGGTTCGTCATAGAAAAGAGAAAGATTGTCTCTCCTTGGCAGAGCACAAGGGCAATACACTAATTAAAATCTCACTCTGTGTCTTAGAACTTGCCAGTTGAATGCATTCATCCGCACAGTGAAATGAAAAGCAGACCCCTCCTCTGCTAATCATTTCACATGGAGCAGGATTTGTGGACTATTTCTGGGGGAGAAGGGGAGAGGAGGTGGTGGGACTTGTGGGAGTAAACTTTGGATATTAGTACTGACTTAATATCTATTAATATTGTCTACCTATGATATGAAATGTATGCGGGTTTCATGCAAAATGACATAGATAAAACAATATCTTCTCTGTGAAGTGTAGCCACACTTTACCTGTCTGTCTTAAGGACAAATCTTACTCATCCACTACATTCCACTCAGACACTAACCCAGACTCTGCTTTTAGCTCTGTGCTTTAATAGCTTTTTTCTTTTAGTTAAGACCAACAACATGAAACGGCTTCCCTTGCTATTGTACCAGCAAAACACTGAACTGTGTATGATGAGGGTTATATGTTTGGCCTGTGTTTCTGTGTAAACTATGCAGCCAATAATGTTAAGCCCTTGCCAATTAGCGCTCTCTAGGTTGCTAGGTCGCCATGGTCAATTGAGGAACACATCAATAGGACTTGAAAAGGTTTCTCTGCGATCAGACCTTCTGACATATTAAGTAGAATAATGGGGAGGAAGGGAGTTGTGGGGGGAGGGGGTATGCAGAGGCTGAAGCAAGGCTTCCTTCTATATTCACATTATGCAGTGCAACCTGCAATTACCTGAGAAGAATGACCGAAAAAATTCTTTACATCACTGAAATAGTATATCCTCTGCTTTGTGCTCTATGCTAATAGTACATATGACATTTAGGTAGTGATAGACTCCTTTCTCGCTTTGATAGAAATATCTGCTTAGTGTAATATAAGCAACTTTATATTGTGTATAACTTATTCCGTTGCTTTGTTTGTTTATGTGAGTTTATGTGCATCCGTATATATATATATACACATGTGCATATATGTGCACATGTGTGTGTGGGTGTGGATGTTGTTAGCACAGGCGACCTTTAAGCTGGTTCTGCAGCTACACACATGGAAGTAACACCACACAGTAGCGGCTGCAGCCTCAAAACTTTCCAGACAGAAATGATGATGCCAGCACCAATTACTGTACCCAGGCTGTCTCATATGTCCTTACAAAGAGAGGTACCCCCCAATAAACTGAGGGAAGCAACAGGCACAATAGCCAGTGATTACCAAGCATAGCCTATTAGTGCGCCATAACTATGGCCATTGAAAAGAGAAAAGAATGGCTTCACCTCCACTTTCATTTCATGTGGTCCACCTTCAAAAGCTTTGTTGACAGCTCATTCATGCCCTCAATTTAGAGACAAAATCTATCAGAAACATCTTGCAGCATCAAAGTGTATATTGTGGAATGCATTTCTCTTTTTAATGCTCTTATCAAACTCTCTTCTGATGGAGTTGTCGTGCTCAATTCCAAATGTCAGGTGCATATTGGCTCTGATGCTTCCTTCGAGTGTAGGGATGATAGCACATATACATACAGCTGCCAGGTATGTGAAGGGGTTTGAAATGGAGGCTCTCCAAGGTCTCCATTGAGACACACTGATAGCCATCATCATCATCACAGGGTGTCATCAGCAAGGGGATTGAGAAGTAATTTCCAAACATGTTTAAATGACCACAGGAAATGAAATGTTAGATCCTATTATCAGCCGCTGCTGGTGTAAAAAAGGTTTTTGGAGGACAGAAGCAAAGGGGAAGCGTCACTGATACTAAGTGATGACCTTAAACACTTTGGAGTTTGTTTGCACAAATCGTTCATCTTCTAAAGAGATTGATCAGAATGAGGCTTTTCTGTGTGTCTGTGTGTGAGTCCATACAGTGTGTGTGTGTGTGTGTGTGTGTGTGTGTGTGTGTGTGTGTGTGTGTGTGTGTGTGTGTGTGTGTGTGTGTGTGTGTGTGTGTGTGTGTGTGTGTGTGTGTGTGCTGCTGGGTATTTGGAACATGTACAGGGCCTTTAAATACATCAGAAAAAAATGTGGATATCAGTGCTATTTGAAATCAAAATAACATAAATATATAAAAACTATTTTTGTCAACTTTTTTAGATATCTTTAAATTTGTTGTCATTATGTTTGAGATACATTTTGTCAAAATACAATTGGATCAGAAATTATAACAAGAAAAACGTTTTTTAAGAGAGATTTAACCATGTAGTCCTGAAACATTTTTGAGGAATCTGACAGAGTGGAATTAATTTAGATAATAATAGAATATTCTCATTTTAATTTCGCCAACAGTGTGCTAATCCTAAATATGAGTGCCCTTAAAAAAAAGTCCCTGACTGCCATGGAGCTTCATTTACGCTCAGGTTCAGTTTTAGTCAAAAACGAGAAATTTAAATTTAAAGGTGGCAAATTATTTAAAATTGAAATGTAAAATTAAAAGTCATATTTTTTAATTATTTGTATTTTATTTTAAAGTGATGTTAGGAACTTTTGATTTGATAAATGTGCAATATAGAAAAACGTCCGAGGCCTGTGCATAATAATAATAATATAATAATAATAATAATAATAATAATAATAATAATAATAATAATAATAATGTGAGGCACGTATCCATTCCTTTAGTTAATATAGTCCTTCCTATTAAACTAATTGGTTGTAATTGTGTATTTTATGGAGTCTCGCATTCACAATAAAATTGACCAATTACACTATGGCAAAACGAGGGTCTGGGCCTATTAAACAGAGTAAGATCAATACGTTTAAAGAGTTAGTTAAAACAGGAAATATATTCTTGTATAATAATTAATGTAAATATTGAACTCGCTGGGAAAGTGTTAGTGATTTTAAAAAGAGTGATTTCCAGGTCTTAGATTCTTGCAGACATCCTCCATGAAAGGCAGCCCTCCAAAATGTCACCTGAACAATGCTGGCTCCCTCATCGACCTCAATTTGGTCTCAATCACAACATAATGAAAATGCACTCCAAAACAGATCCCTTTTAAAAAATTACTTCTTCAGGAATAGCTCTCACACGTCAAGTTATTTATTGTTAACGTTCACTTGGTTTTGAAACATATACAGCAGCCATCACGCATTTGTTCCTTTTTAACTTACAAAAGAATAAAGAAAACATAAAAGTGGACGCAATAACGATTATTACACAGTTAAACGCATTCTTGTGTGTTAGCCAAATATACAAGTCCCTACTTTATTCAATAAGTCTAAATGAATACATTAGTTTACAATATTAATATGATAAAATACCAGGTTATCACCGCAAAGAAGGAGTGGTGGTTTAGTGTACTTCAAACCTGATCCCACCTTTCCCCCCAGTCCAAACTCAAGTGAAGCAGCATTCCTTTTGTTTCAACAACATAGACTACGTTTAAAACATCATGAGGAAGGTCCAAAACATGGATTACAAAAGGTCCAGAAACGACATAATTGCTTTCAAGGGCAGCCATTTCTGTAATGTTCAAAAATAGACTCTCCTCTCAGAGATGTCAAGAAAATGTGCCCTGATCAGCTGGTGCGCCTTGTCCCCTCCAGCACCAAAGGGCCCCCATTTTCAGCCTTCACACAACATATATATAGATATATATATCCATATATATAGATACATATATAGATATATATATATTGCTCTTGCATGGGCTCATCCGCAGGTTCACATAGAAAAAGTGGAAAGTGACAGTACTGTATTAGGTCCTACCACGTTCGGCCGTAGAGGAGGTTTGAGCTGACCATGTTACTGGTGTAATCTACAGCTGATGTGTCTATCTGGGCCATGTTGAGCTGGCTGTGCAGTGAGGGGGGGCTGGGCGACATCTCCTCCAGCTCCAAAGCGTTCACCTGCTGCTGGCTTTGATGCTGGGTGAGGCTGCTGGTCGAGGATGCGAGCACGACTCCTGCTCCGTTCTGTTGTTGGCTTTGTTGTTGGCTCTGTTGTACCTGTTGCTGGTTCGGCGTCGGCGTGTTGGAGCCGTTCTGGCACGGTTTACCGTCCTTCACCAGAACTGGCACGGCTACGCGCCTCGGGGACTGCGCCTGCTGTTGGCACAGGTTACCGTCCTGTTGCTGCTGCTGCTGCAGCTGCTGCGCTGCCTTGTCCTTGGCTTGGCGCTTCATCTTGTACCGGTGATTCTGAAACCAGATCTTCACCTGAGTCGGCGTCAGGTGGATCATACTGGCCAGGTGCTCCCTCTCAGGCGCCGACAGGTATTTCTGCTGCTTAAACCTCCTCTCCAGCTCGTAGACCTGAGCCTGCGAGAACAGGACGCGCCGTTTCCTCCTCGGCGCAGCGTGGAGAGCTGGCATGGATTTGGTGGCGTCCGCCATTCCTGTGAGACTGCCCATGCCGGTCATGTTCATACCTGTGGAAGGTCCCATGAATCTAGAAACTTAAAAATATACATACATATACATGCGTTCAATAAACAGAAGAGGAGAACACTATTTCGCCTGAAGTAGTCTTTATGATTACTGGCTTTGATATGCGTTAATTATTAAGTTGGAAAAGCATCAGTTTTACACAAACACTGATAATAATAATAATAATAATAATAATGATAAAAAGAATAATAATTATGATCATAATAATAATAATAATAATGATAATAATAATTATGATGATAATAATAATAATAATAATAATATTTAGAGCTTGCTTTTAAATGTTTACTCCTGCCAAAGGTAAAAAAAAGTCGAGCCAGACTTGAAAGAATGATCTCCTTTTCAGTTTAACCGTCAGAAACAGTAATTTTAAATGAAAGATTTCCTAAAATAATGTTCACTATTCACATCAACTTTTTATCGTTAGTCCCCGAGTACAGATGAAATGTTTTTTTTAAAAAGCGATACATATTTAGTCATGTGCGTTTCCCCCTGTCAGTCGTGAAATGTCAATTTAATTGAGTTATTTGCAAAGAAAAAAAAAGATCAAAGTGTGTATAAATAGAGGAGAGAACTTACTTGTGGAGTATCTGGGATCAGGGTTGGCGCTGTACCACCCTGTTGCTGCACTATTCCGCATGCTTTCCTGGTACGACGGGAGGTCTCCCATGTTGCCAATGCTTCCATTGCAGTATCCCCCCATTGCGCTGTGGGAGAACTGGGAGACGGTGTGCGGCATGTGGTAAGTGGTGGCCACGGTGGCGTTATGGCCCATGGAGTGTTGTTGCATGCCGGTCTGAGACACCTGAGGCTGTCGGTAGGCTCCCAGTGGAGAGGTTAGGTTTCCTGCGCCGTCCATGCCACTAAACTTCTTGTAGGTCTCCTCGATTGGACTCAAAATATCTGTCACTGAAAAAGGCGTTGTGTGCTTTGGGCTCAACGACATGATTCAGAAAGCAGGTAGATTTTTGTGTTTGAGCAGATCAACCGTGTTGTTGTATCGGCTCTCTCCTTGGTGGATGTCTACGTAAGAGAGTGCTTGTAGTGCGCCTGAGATCCTATTGATCGCCTTGGAGAAGGAGGCGAGCCCAGGGCGCTCTTAGCCCGGGTTTATTGGAGCCAGGAGCCAGGTTTACGACAAACACAGGGGGCGGAGCAAAACTCCTAAACCAGCAAACAATAGTCATTGACATTTTAGGGGGGAATAGTTCATAAAAATACACTTTGCTTTATATGAAGTCGTAAACATGAATAAAACGACGCCGCATATTTATGATTCTGTCCTTTCTGACAACTATATACAGGTGAGAATCACCCATTATGTTCTGCACATCAGCTGATCTGACCACATATGACTATTTTGCGTCAGTAGGGAATTCCACTCTTTCTAGAAACTTTGAGAGCACTTTGAACAGACATAAGGGCCACCGAGTATCATCAAAGAGGCACAATGAAGTTGTATGACCAGCTTATTTATGCTTCTTAAGCATCATTTTGCCCCAGCAGAGAGGGACAAGACCAAATAAGCTCAAAATGACAAAATGCTGAAAGGGAACGGCAGTAGGGCTCCAACCTGTGAGTATTTCACTACCTAGCATTCATGATCAGCCAGAGAGGACATGTAGATTCTCTTTTCCAAGCAGCTGCAGTTTTCCTGATTTAATATGGAAAGAGCAGAAAACTAATTTATGCTCACATTTCTTAGTTACATTTACGTTTCTTAGTTTTAATTCGACTTAATGCAGTTTGGAGACAATATCCAAACCTCAAGTCCTCAAAGTCTGGTCAACATGCATTAATGACACTTCGCAGTTTTGACCTGACACTGTAATCTCTGAGCAAACTGACTGGCGCCAGGGGAAGAATCAGAGGGAGACAGAGAGACAACAAGGGGGGGTCAAAAGAGAAAAGAGGTGCTACAAATCGCAATAATGAACACCAGTTAATATGGCTTCCTATTATATCCTGACGTGTGACATTTATTGATCTACAACGCATGATTGAGTCTGTAGCTCAGCACTACCGAAAAATAAAAATAATCTGACTGTTATGCTGTAAATAATCAATATGATGATGATGATGATGACGATGATGATGATGATGATGATGATGATGATGATGATGATGATGATGATGTTTGTTATGGCATGTTATGTTTTCCATCACCCTCAACACCTCGCAGCAGACATCAGCAGGAGCAGGTGTGCTGCTCCGAGGTTATTTTCCAGACGTGAAATGCGTTCCCATCTTCCTTTACTGGAGGAAGGAAGCACTCGTCTGCGTGAAGCCACTAATGTAATTTAGCATGGCACCGCAGCAAGTAGCTACCTACCTTAATTGAACAAATGAAGATGTGACATGGTCAGCCATCAATTATAGCGACATATCAAGAACACCAATCTCCGGTTAAGTTGATAGCCTGATTGTAATAAATCATTGTTCTTATGCATATTTCAGTAGCCGAATTCCCCCCCACCCCCACCCCCACGCACCCACCCACCCTTCCTTCCTCAGATGCCCGGACTCCGCAGCGGATTTAAAGTGAAGTGGCTGGACTTTATTGTTGTTGTGGAAAACAAAACAGTACGTGCGTATTCCAAAGTCAGCTGGAGTTGGCTGAAAGACACTGAAGTAGAAGAAAAAACATGAGTCCTAAAAATAAAAAGCCGTTTGGCAAGAGGGTGTAAGAAGGCGTAAACAAAATTATTTTAATTAAAGTATCAATTTTGTGCAAAATGAACTTGTGTTTTTTTAAAAAGTAAAGTAATATTTCCTACCTGAAAATATCCCTATTCTTGCCCAGACTTCTGTGCGCCTTCTCCACTCTATTGGCAGCGGCAGCCTGGTGTCTTTTCAGGGCGAAGAGAAAGGTAGGCCTCGGCCCAGACCTCTAACATTATGTAAATGAGGCAAACCTCTCAACCTTGTGGATTACTGAGTCAGAGAGCAGGACCCTGGTCCACAGACCCTCCACATTAGGATCCCATAAAAATCTGGAGCTGGTTGGCTGCATGCGACGCTTATGAGAGCTCATATTGTCCACATTAATATAGTTGTCAATCTAAGTTAACTTTTACATCCATTGAATATGATGTGGCCATGGCAGCAGGAGCGGGATAAACGGACGCGCCAAGGAGCTAAGAAGAAAAAGAAGAAGAAGAAGAAGAAGAAGGCCCCTGCCGAGGTTGGTTCATAAATATGAGGCTTTTACAGAGAAAATACATAAAATACAAAATCTTTTGCAGCAGTTTATGCTCATAATTATTGCACAGAGCTTGATGTTGTGTGTCTACAGGATAAAACAAGTGTGTGCGATGCATGGTAATAAATATGATACAACATATTAATTCAGATTAGTCTACACTGACCACTGCCGCCCCAGGGAAGACATGTGGTAACTTGGTGGCAGCTTGGCGAAGAAAAATGTATTTAATTCTCAAAATTACGCACAGAAACGGTTCTAATTTGCGTTGTAACTGTTTTGACAGGTTTTTAAAATTCTGCTCTTTGAGTTTCTGCAGGCTGCTGAATACATCTGTTAAACTTTCTCCATAATTGACCTTGGAGAATATTTCAAAAACATAAAAAACTTAATTGATAACACAAACTGAAGTCTATAATGAAAGAATTACGTTTCCCATTATTCAAAATGGTGCGATCAGTGACTAAATGATACTGTAGAATTGTGTTCATGAAATTAGACTCAGACGCAGAATCGCTGTATCCAAATAAACAGTGCCTTGCATGTTTCCATGTTTTTATTATATAAGATACCTAAGCTTTCATCGGGCCATGTGTTGTTAACCAGCACATAATAACATGTTGTTGTTGGTAGTTTATATCATACAAATAACCTTTTTTCCCGATATCATCACCCCCCCTCAGCTCAGCTCAGCAGATGGAGCAAAGCGTCTGGTTACTGGAGTGCTTTTCTCCATCTCGTCGTTGCTAGTTCAATACCCTGAGAGATGTGGAGAGACGGCTGAAGGGCCAGGGTCCTGACCTGCAACCTCAGGCACACACCGGCCGAGCACAAAGTGCAAAGACGCGGGGATTTATTTAGTCTTCAAATCGCTAACTTAACTTTTAACTCCTTTTCTCTATAACGCGAGTGAAATTTAAACAGATTCCAAAAATGGTCCCAGTTTTCTCTTCGGTTTTCACTTCACAGTTTGGATCATTTTTTTTTGGGGGGGGGGGGGGGGGGACATTTTGCGAAAATTAAAGATTAAATGATAAACGACAGTTTGCTGCTATCATAAAACTTTCTTCTTGTAAGCGATGTGGTGACTCTATCCAGGTTAAATTGTGCGTGCGTAAATTACGCACGACCAGTGAACATGCTTTTTCCTTTGTCTCGGGCCTCTTAGTGCACTTGCTGGATTTCTGGGGATTTGTTATCAGAACACCAGCCTCATATTTCAAGAAGAAGATGCGTCTTGGTGATGGTTCTAAGGAAAGAGGTAGACAAACTTACAAAGTACAAATCTTGGTCTGATGTTCTCCGAAAATGTGTGATTACGCACCAAGCTGCTTCCTTTAAGCGTGATTTTTATCTCTAAATATAAGAAGGAGCATAAATATATGATTCTGCTAGTTTAAGGTCTGGCAACAGAAAAAATAAAATATTTTTCATATACATTTTTTTCCTAAAATTAGGAATATGCGATTAATCGGCTTTGGACATTTTAGATGACAGCAAACATGTCTGTAGTTGTGTTTGTCTTTTCTTACAGTTTATTGAAATATTTATCTATATTTTATTGAGACAGTGGCGTCATTACGCACGAAATAATAATATGCCTTTTTAATGTTTAGTGGAGCAGGAAGGAAATCTCATTCTGAACTTTCAGTGACAATGAAATCTTGCAGCACCAAAAATGAATTGTTTCTTCGCTCCGAACTTAGAATTCAAACCACATCTGTGCCGTGGTCGGCCCTGTGTCTGACTTGGTCAGGAAATTTGTGGAGGAAATCCCACACCTGCAGGCAGTGTAGTGCCATTTAGATCAAATACTTTCTCTCCTCTTAAATCGCCGAGCAGTGTGAGAGTAAAAAGCGGGCAGGTGCATATCTTTCAGCTGCACTACTTGAAACGGTGCGGTTCCTCAGCTAAGTAGGTTAAAGGTCCTCCCAAGTGGAGAAAGTATGTGACAGGCCTCTTGAAGACCGTATTCTTCTGCAGGAGTTTGCATTCATTCACAATTAATGTCGCTTGATGGACGAAATGATGCTAATAGGGCGCCAAAAAACAGAATATGGGCTTTTATGGGATGCTGACCATAATCTGACAGTTGGGGAAAATGGAGAGCAGAAGAATTCAAAATGCTGTAATAGGATTACAGCGTGGAAATTAATCTTAAAGTTTCACAGTATAATGTGCTGAAGTTCATTTGGTTTATTACTTCTACAGTTAAGGTTCTAATCAGACACTGGGAGCTGTGCAGGAGGCTGGGGTAAGCTTCACTGGCCATGTTGCACATATGCAGCAAATGTAATGTTTCCTCCTGGAAACAGTTTCGTCTTGTAACACACAGACCATTTAATTACCTCAAGCAGCCACAGTTGCATTGTTCGACTGTGTTAAATTCCTGTCTCTATCATCTCAAAGAAATAATGTTCTGTGAGTGTTCAAGCCACCAAACCAAGGCCATGAAACACCAAAAGAGAAAGATGGGCGAGAAAGGTGACAGTAAATAACTATTACAGAGCATGATCCAAAACTGTTGATAACAATATAAAAAATAGCCGTCTGCTCTTTTTGAAACCAATTATGTCATAAAAATATTTTATATTATACAACTTTTATGATATTACAGTACTTTGAAAACATGAGTCACCATTAAAAACTTTAAGAGTAGCTGAAATGTTTTGAACTTAAGACACCTTCGAATTTAAACTGTGTGGTCATATTGAGCTTATATTAAATGATGATGTGCACTCCAAATCTTTTATCCTTTCACCAGTGAGAGGATGCAGAAGTCACTTCCTTTTGTTTAACAAATCACTAGAGCGTATGCAGACTGATCAGCTGCCTCTGAACCAATGCAAACACAACTTCAACCTTGGACTTCAACCTGTGTTCTTTTCTAAAGTTAAATATTTTATATCACAAGGTACGGTCACTACACTTATGAAATTTCATTGTGTTGATCATGATGGCCATTTTCAATCAGAAGCTGATGATTCACCTTAGACACAAAAATAAAACGTAAATCTCCATCCTGTATTTTTTTTTCTCCAACCTATAACATGCAGTTAACATGCCTCCCTGCATGCTGGGAAGTAGGTGAATAAGCTCTCATGGTCCCTGTAATAAACGCTGATATGACCAGTTTTAATGGCTATGAGGTTAGCCTTATAAGTCTTATAATCAAGCATCAAATATTGAACACTAAACTAAATGCATGTACATGTACATATAAATAAATCAGCTGTATATTTCTGTGGCCTGTCACCTTGGTTTCCTGAATTTTAGGTGCAAGGGCTTCTGTGAGTTCTCTGCGTTGCTTTGAGTGGAAACATTTTAGCATAGCTGCTCTCTTTTGTAACAACAATTAAAAAAACACAGCAGCAGAGCAGTGCAGATTACCAAATGCATGGCAGAACAAAGCAGATAGTGTACTTGGATGGGGCGCTTGGTTCCAAGGGTACCTGGTTCGTCCACTTCTCTGCTGCATTAATTGTGGCAGCAGTTAGGGCAGGTAAACAAAGCTGTTAGAGACTGTGGTTGTGACTCAACCACGGCTCACTCTAGCCTTGTCACCCAGTTACTCATATGGCAAAATGTCTCTGCCAATCTCTCTCTGTCTAGTTGCCCCTGGCAGCCAGTTGTTGTGATAAGGTGAAGTCTGTTTAATGACATGTCCTGAAATGATCATTTTGAATATTTTATGTAACAACATGTCGTTCACTTCACTGCAGAAAACACACTCCTGTTCAAGTAGTGGCAGGTATCTTGGAATTATAAAGTAGAAAAGCTGATGTTGCTCTCCAGCGACATAAGGATTGTTTAATAGTTTGCAATGGTGTGTCTTGCCATTTATTTTGTTTTATTCTTTTTATTTATTTTATTCTTTTCCTCAATTTGCATCACACGGAGCAGATTGTGTGTGTGTGTGTGTGTGTGTGTGTGTGTGTGTTTTACAGCCAGGACTTGCTTTAATTGGGACTTTATATTACACAGGTTATAGGTTTAAATCAAACAGAATTGTAAAATAGTGACTTTACTTTTGGGCTTTTTATGCTGGCACAAAGCAAGCTGTGTTTTTTTAGAAATTTGCATGGAGTGTGTGTTTTTAAAAAAAAAATTAATTTCATTTTATCATTATTAATTTTTTTTTTTTTTTTGCCTTAGTTCGATTATTTTGGAGCGAACTTTAGCCTGATACTTTTCTAGCGGTAGATGTTTCACATTATCACATGTGCTAAAAGAAATAATAATAATCAGACGTGGTTTTTCACCTGAAATGCATGCAAAGAGCTGCAATCTGCATCAAGTGTGTCCTGGTGTCCATTTGTGCAGGAACTCATTTATTTGGCTTGTTTTCATGTTAACAGTCGAGAGATGCATCTTCTAATGAAAAGTTTCAAAGCACTTGAAGTGCTGTATGTGGAGACGGAAACTTTTTTAAAAGGCTCCACAGCTCAACAATGGAAATGTGAACAGAAGCTGCATATCAATGCAACATTTTTACCTGTGTGTTTGTCCCCACTTTGCGATGCTTTTACCCAGTAGGCCACCTGACAGCCTACCATTATTTAGATGAATCCACATAAACACATCACGAAACTACTTCAAATTCTGAATGTATTGATCCTGACAGGTGCGAGCTCATACCACATGCTACAATTTAGAACATAAAGTCCAACCTGTTTTTACTGCGCAGTGTAAAGAGATTAACATTTTCATTTCTATTCGTTTTCTTTCCAGAAACTGAACGCTGCTTAAATCAACTGCTTCATGCCGAAGGGGAGTACCACTTAAACTGAATCCTCTGAGAGTAAAGTATTACCCACAGAATTATAAAAAACAGAATGGGACCGAAAAAAGAAAATATATCAGTTAGTTTAACATCATTTTACAAATGTGTCCACATTGTCACTATTGTACTGTTTCTTGTAGGATTGTATCACTGTGTGTATGTAACAAAATTTCGTCAGAATATTCTTTACAAATTGTTATTTATTTATGCTTTTAATTGATCCTTTAAGTTGTCTTTGCCACCTAATTCCCAGTGGATCATATCTTATAATGTAAATTCATATTTGCTTCTGTCAAAAAACAAACAAACAAAACATTATTTTAGATAATGTATTCTCTGTAGTTTTATCCAAACATTATTTTGTAGAAATGGTGCATTTTTTTTCTACATTGTATTATTTCAATAATTTCAATTATTTCTCATATCATTTTCCTTTTCATCTTGATCAACCTTTTTCCGTCTTGCTCATCATTTTTCAAAAACAAACAAACAAGCACAAAACCAACCAAACAAACAACAAAAAAACTATTGATAAATGGATTATTTATATTTGGAAAACCAATTTGGTGTCTTCAATTCTTGTTGACCCAGAATTGTTTATCAAGATTATACATATAAATGTTATTTTTTAAGTGCCTTGCTCATGGTTTTCCCACGTTGACTTTGTTTACTGGAAGAGAACCAACCTCTCAGTCAAATGAATGTTATCATGAAACAGGTTTATTTTTTACCAACAGGAAGTTGCTTATAAATTCTCTTAACAGCCTGAATTTATTCCCAAGGAGACGTATCATAATGAAAAGTATCTGCACTTACCCCCAGTGGACATTAAGGAAGTACTACTACTGTTAATGTGATAGATGGCCTCAGAGATAGTCAGAGCTAAAGCAGTGATTCTGTGTAAAATGTCCCAAAAAAATGTGGCAGTGTAACATAAAGCTGATACATTATGTGGCCTGTTCAGATCACACCGTGCAGCGTTCTCTAATAATAACACCTGTACGCAACACATCTGTTATCAGTCACATAATTTGTGAGAAATTTCAATATCAATATTTCTTTAGTGGCAATCTGAGGAACTACAGCAGGAAAAAAAAGAGTCACAAATGACCTGGTAATAACTGGAGCACCAACACACACTGTAGGTGCATTTAGTTTTTCCAGATGACTTTCTCTGTGTTTTCATGAGAACATGGATATCTGAGTGAAGACGCACACTGCCCTGAGACACAGGAGGCGGGTTTCAAACAGAGAACTGCTGCTTGTGGCAGATTCAATTTAACTTGTTAATACAGTGAGTGAGAACAATGTGTTCGTATCAAGCAAAAAAAACTAGTATTAACTAAACTACATTAAATTATGGAGGCTTAAAAAGGACACCAAAACCTAAAATTAAACCTTTATGAGGTGAGATTAAGAATCATCATCAGTGACATAAATCTTTTTTTTTGTTATTGCTATGAATCAAGCTAGTTTTCTAAATTTGATTTATTGTTTGCATAAATATCTCTTTATCTGTAGTAAAAGAAAATCATATATATTGCATAAAGAGTTTATAAAATCATATCAGTGAAAAAAGAGGAAGAGGTTTTAAAATGTCTGTAAAATGCTCAAAAACAACGAAGTCTGACATTTTTACGTTTAGAGCATTTTTTTTTAAAAATGTTTTGAGTCCCACAATACACAACACACCATTTGCCTCATAGCACTGGTTTGAGAGGGGTTTAGCTGACAGGCTTGTCTTTAAATGACAGGAGAATAGTATGTTCCAGGTCAGTTATCGCACCTGGTATTGATGGTGTATTTTAATAGAATAAATTCTGAATGAAGGAAGGTATAATATAGAAAGTAAATCAAAAAATAATTACATTGGAAGTGACACATGCAGTTCCATTTCATTCATGTTAGTGCTAAATAAATCATGTAGGCGTTATTAATTTACTGTTTAAGGCTGACATGTTTGTCACTTTTGTGTCTATACAAGATCATGAAATGTTATAATTATCATACAGTCTGAACTGTCCAAGCATATGTAGCATTATATTGTGTGATTAACCTATTTGTATAAGCATACAAATGCTATTCAATTCAAATATATACTCAAATAGATTACTTGAAACTACTGTAATAGTCAATCCTTAAACAGCTGTTTTAAACATTCACACATTCTCTTATTTTAGAGTTCACTATCACATCTGTGACGACATATTTGCAATAGAAGGTGATTCATTATTTATTGTATGTGTTGTGTACTTTTACACATCCTACAGTTCCCATACCTCCAGTTCTCTGGACCCAAGAATCTTGGGAATTGGAGGAATTGCAAGTGTAAAAATGTAAATAAAGCAGGCGACACAGATGATACAGTATTCTTAATGCGTTTGTTTCTGTTGCCGGTACACACTGACCGCAGAGAAATGCAAATGCTAACAAGCGTTACACACAGATCGACACGTTTCATTATGTATCTACAGTGTTTAAATCTCTTTGTCTCACCCCTGCATGTGCTGCACTGAGTGTCTGACTTTCTGCTGCTGTACAGTAATAACAAGACTGCCTGAGGCTAATGGCTCTTTTGTTTGTTGGTTTTGTCTCGTCCTGTGTCAGTGGTTCTTTTTCTCTGGAAGGGTGTCAGCTCTCTGTGCCTGGCCATCCCTGAGGACGCTTGATGTCATCTTGTCTACCTGATCATTACACTACCTGCTCTCCTCTACAATGCTGCCCTCTCGCTGCTCCGCCACTTGAAATGCTTGGCTGGCCTCTTCTCTGAAACCATCATGAAATTGTGTGCTAAAACGCTGCAGACTGTTCCTCCTCTCTCTCGTCCCTCCAGCCATGTGTGCAGGAGCCAGAAAAAGATTCCGCCACTCGGACGACTGCTGCTCAGTCAACGGGAAAACAGACAAAACCTCCTCCAGCCTTCTGCCACTGCTCACCTCTCACAGCTTTTTATTTGATTTACTGATGCTTGTAGTGTAGGACATTTTATACACTGCAGCATTATCCAAATATATCAAATGGACTCATACCCAGTTGTTTAAAAAAAACTGTTCAAATCATGGATCTTTCTCTCTCAAAATACACTGTGTAAAACACAATCATTTCTCCCTGCAGCTTATTAGATAATGCAACTTGTTTAAAGAGATTATTTGATATTCATGCATCACAAGGGACGCATTGATGTTTACTATTTGCTGTTAATACAGACTTTAAAGTATAACCATATTTGATATTTCATAATTTGCAAAAAGAAAAACATCCAGATACTGATTCTGTGTAGAAGCAGATCAAGTCCTTTTGCTTTGTGGCCCTAATAGAGTACACCAGGCCTTTTTCACAGAGGACACTTTGATGTGTAACAGTAGGGAGTGGTATTGTGCAGTGCATGCTGGGTCACTGTCAAGGCCAGCGTTAATGTTGTTAGTAACAGCTGTGCTTTTGCTATGATGACAAGTCAAAAAGTCTGCCTTGAAATATGCAGCGTGGAGTGCAGTGTGCTCACCCTGCTTGAAAGCAGAAGCCACTGCTCAAGCGAAGCCTCACGAACACTGATAATGTGACCTGCTGCGTTGCAGAGATCGTCCGTTTACGCTCATACCAAACAAAATATCACACTCATCATTAGCGTCTGTAAAAGCACTGAACTCTAACAGACAGCCTGCAAGTGGCGTGCTCAAGGTCCATCTCATAACATGCAGTTCAGACCACTGTATGAGTAGCTGCATGTGATTCAGATATGAGAGGAGCTACTAACAGATGCAGGAATGATGTAGTGTGTATATTAAAGGATAGGCTCACAAGTTTTCGTGTCTTCTGTCCTAAAACAGTCGTCAGGTGCTCACGACTGAAGCCTCATATAAGCTTCTGGTAAACTTTGCATAAACATAATACATAATACATACTATATAATACATTTTGGACTGTGAACTTTTGTCCCACATCACTTACTGTACTTTGAAAGTGCATTAGATAAGGCTGTTTCAGTGGCCAGGCTGAATGTGAGGAATGATTACAGCAAGCTTCTTTCAGTGTTCATACGGGCACCTGACTATTGTTTGATAAGAAAACAAATTGGGAACTTCAATTTAACGCTAGTACACACTAACGTGTTTGGTGAAACATTAATAAACCCAGATTCATCATGCAGCCAAACTATTTTTAGCACTTTTATTCATGAATGGATGTTAGGAGTGTCTCAGTATCTCGGCAGTAATTTAGTTCACATCCAAACGGTGGAGAGGCGACACTCGTGCCTCTGAGCCGTGCACTGTGCGTTACCACAGTCCTCTGCTGCTGGACATCAAGCAGCAGAGAGGTGATAGGAAATGTTGAGGAAGAGGACTCCTCTCAGCCTCCTTTCTCAGGTGTTCCCAGCTCACCCTGGGATTGAACCACTCATAGATGCGCCTCTCTTACCTGTAGCTGGCCCAGTTCCATTGCATGCTTCAAAAATATTAAAGTCCTAAAAATAACTGTGCTTTCACAATAATATCCCTTTTGTATTCACTAAAACTGTTTCACTTCCACCCTTGTGTACTTTGTGTATTCAGTTTAAAAACAAAAATGTATCTGGTTCCATTGCTCTCTACTTCACTGACCACTGTTCTTCATTTCCGAAAAACTTACACTACACGTGTCTGTATGTTTCCCACGTGGTGACATTCTCTGGATTCTCTCTCCTGTATATAATGTTGTTCATGTCAGATTGATGTCAGATGTTTTCTAATTTGAAATATGAAACTTGAGCATGAGTTGTTTGTTTCCAACACGTGTGCACCTCAGGTGATTCAGATGAATAAAAGAGTGCGGTGTCACGATGAACCAGTATAGCTGCTGCTAGGTGGAGGGAACTGGACACAACATACATGTATAGTATGTAACTAAATATAGAGGATTGAAGTGTGCAGTATTTCCCCATTAAATGCAGTAGAATAAAAGTCTCACAAAATTAGCAAATATAGCACGTGTAAATTACATACAATATGTTTATGTTATTATATTAATATATCCATTGTGGTAATTATGTTTTATAATGTTAGTTCTTTTTTTCCTGATTAACACAATTATAAGACAATTATAAAATTACTACTATGGTGGCATGTATTTTATTGAACAATTCTAGTCACTTTTATTTATAGACTACATTTTAAAACAACCAACTGTGACCAGGCTACTGTACAGAGAGCTTACAAATACATACAATACAAAAAGTGTGGCACACAGAAACACATGATATAAAATAGACTATAAAAACTGTGTATTTATATTTACATTTGTGAGTGTCACTATTAAGCTGAAGTAAAAATGTTGAGTACCAGAATGGATGTAAAAACATGCCGATAGCAGGGGAAGACCTGTTCCACCCTGCTCCACCAATCCCAGGGATTTTAACTGGGGCCACGGAGAGGTGCGACTGGACAGAGGAGCCCAGGGGCCTGGAGGTTGAGTGGGGGGACTGAGGATGTCACGAACATAAACTGGTGTCAAACCACGCAAATTTTAAAAACTCACTGAAAGATAAGAGATATGGCCTCTGTTCTCGGTGCTTGTGAGGAGCCTCGCTGCTGCATCCTGCACTAACTGTGGCTGAAACAAAGTGACTCCCACATAGACTGAGCTATAATAGTCAAGACATGAAGACATTAAAGCAGGTTGTTAGTCACTGCATATCATTCCTAGACATAAATTGCATATTATTTGGAATGGTAAAAAAATAAATAAATAAATAAAAAATGAGTGGGTTTTTGCTCAGGTGTACTTTGGAAATAATAGGCGTGGATGTCAATTGTCTCGGCCCTGATACACCTCTTTTGTTCAGCTGATCGGACAGCAAAATAAATCATTATTAAAGCAGCAGGGATTGTTTCCTTAGTTTCCTGTGAGTTGATTTCATCCTTTGGGATAGCAATAGTAAACAAACTCAATGGGCAGTGGGCTGATTGGAGGTTGTTTGTGTGACTACACTGCCTTTGTGTGGATGAAAACCTGGTCAGCAGACGGCATCTGACTGTGACAGTAGAAGATAAACAAGTTGAAGGTTATTGCTTCAGTCTCATGCATCACAAAGACCATAAAGACTGAAGGGACCATAAAGACTGATACACGATACAATAAAGGCAGACAGTGCATTGATCGGTTATATTGAAATACTGTATCTATTCATGGATCTATTCAGCAAAGCAAGTCGACATAAAAAAAAATAAAAAAAAGAAACGTCACAGAGAGGCTTTTTTATTTATTTTACATCCAGTACAGTTATCTCTGAAACACATTATAAATTCACCACAGGACACAAGTGCACAAACACATGATAGGCACAAGTTGCTACACATATTTTACATCCTCTTTAAACAGGAAGTTAATTAGGCAACTTGAATTGGTAAAACACATTGTGGCCATATTGTTGCTCTTTGATCATCACGCGTGCTGATTGAAGCATGCCTGAAACAGATGACGGACGGTCGCCGTCAGGCTCAAAGCCCCAGGATCCATTTGCAGTGCTGGCATCTCAAGCACCTCATGTTCATCCTCTGAAGAAGGTGAGACAATCCATTTAGTGAAAGGCATAAACACTCAACTCTGGGAACCTGATTGTTGGCGCTGTCCCCCATCCAGCCCACCTGACTGCAGCGGACTGTGGGTTTTATACAAGACAATTCAAGTCCTAAGGTGGAACATTGAGAAAGAGAAAACAAAGGGAAATAAGACCATATGGCAATTTGCATATCATAACACAGAAGCACAACTTTCAATAGAAGAACTCACAGATGAAAGATATTTCATTATTAATTATCATGCATTGTGGGTTTAAATTTACCTGCAAGAGATAGAAAAAGTTCACAGGTCCATCAATTTAAATTAACTAGGTTATCAACTGTATATCTTTAAATGAAATGAGCATTGGGTTTGGGCACATGACATGTTTGTCATGTGTATATTGAACTTTTTTTTGGAGCGGCACAAATTCACTTAATGATACAGAAGGGAATCAATTTGACATTAATTACATTAACATGAAATGACATTAATATCTCGGGTTCATAAATTGATGGGGATGAAAACACATGTTTGTGTATTGGTGCTGTTTGTTCATCCAAGTTTAGTTTAATTTAGTTTAACTGCACAGCATCATTAAAATGTAGAGTGTCAGCTCTAAATGAAGACTTAAATGGCACAAATCTCATATTGAACAGAAACAGTTGAATGTTGAATTAACATGTCTCATAAGCAGCAGACAATAAGCATTTGCTCACTGTTGTCCATCATTGTTTAGTTCATTACAAACAGTGTCCTGAACACCTCAGATGTTTATAATAAATATGATTTTACAGTAAAAAACAAAAAAACAAAAGTCACCAGGAGTGGGATTCTGTCTTTGGTTTGATTCATTCACACTCAGCCTGTTGTTACTCACTATGATCCAGTCTGTTTGCTAACCACAAGAGTGTGTGAGAAACCCACAGACACTGTGGACGCTGCAACTTAAAACTAAACAAATCCACACAACTGAAGCAAGTTTCTCTCAGGAGGGTTTAAACATCCCTTTCACATTGACATTGATATAAAACCACGAGCTGTTGTGATCAAATATTTGCTCCAGGGCTGCTGAGTGAAGCGCTCCACACACTGTCAGGCTGCATTGTTCTGTATTGCACCAATCAACCTAACTTTTTTGGAATAAGACTAACTTTTCGAAATGTAAAAGAGAGATTTGAGGATATCACTTGACCTCACAGGTCATCAAATACAAATAATGTTCCACCTTTGCATCTTGCAGATTAAACCAGCTTCAAAAGTGATGGATGAATGGCTGCATGTATATTTTTTCTCTAGTAATGTACAGTGTTCACACACCAGTGAGAGCAGGAGGAAGCTGATTTAAACACTTTTGCTTGAGACACATTCAGCTATTAATAGCTCTTGACAACTTTTTTTTTCCCACAGCGACTGTCGCCGACTCTCAGAGAAACAGATGGTCCATCCACTGTGAGAATATAAGTTAATGATGTATACTAAAAAAATGAATGTTTTGCTTGTAGTTATGAAATCCATTGTCTCTGTTTCTCACACCTCAGTTTCCACATAAGCACATGATAAACTCTTTAATCCCTTTATTATGACCTTCTATACATTAGAAAGTCTATACATAAGCCTGCTCCTTAGAAATAATGACCAATATATAAATGATTTTTTGTAGTACTTTATTTGATTCATCATACAGATGATACATTTTTACATGGACTCTTAGAGAATTAGTTGACAGATGGTGTAAAAAAGAAACCCTTCCCCGTCTGAGCTGTCTACCAGATCATCCTGACAGTCTCCTGTGTCTCGGCAGACTCTGCTGTTTTCCTAATCTCAACATTTAGCAAAGTCAAGGACCTTGACGCTCACTTTTTTTTTTTTTTTTTTTTCACAAAGATGACTCCAAACTGGCTGCAGGTCAGCTTCACTACTTCAAACTTCAGGCCTTCTACTACTACCACAATTTAAGAGCTGCACCATCAGCGTCTCCCGTAGCAAAACACTGCTGCATGTCTTGTCTTGTCTGAGGAAGCCAGAATGAAATAGACATCCATGTATTTCAGTGTGAAGCACTCACAAGATCCAGTTCACTGACTCTGTTAGATATGACTTTTAGCATTTGAGCATCAGAAAAATGTCACAGTGGATTTTTGACAGAGTGTGTGACTGAGTCCTGCCTCAGCTTTACCTCAGACTGATACGGAAGGGAAAAAAAGAGCCAAAAGTGCCCGACAAATACTTACACTCCCAACAAATGAAAGTTTGTCAGAATGACCTTACACGGAGACAAGGACACTTAAGCAAATGGGTTCTACATTTCCTCTCAGACATGTTTTCAAGCATGTGAAAGAACAACATTGTACACAGCTGATAAGGAAATGGAGCTAAAAGCAGCAGTCGTGCACCTCAGACTAAGTAGCTGCAGAGCAAATTGAGAAAACAAATCAAACAGCATCGTCAGGATGTTTATTTGGTGGATACATGAAAGTGATTCAAATGATACATGTCGTACAGATGTAAAATATGAGGTATCTACTGCTGCATGGCACAATAGGTTTTAATGGTCATAGTTTTATCAGACTGCTAAACAAATTCTTCTCTTTTCAATTTCACACACTAAATCTTCTCATCTTATTTACCAATATATTTAACAATATATTTTCCCAATCAATTCAGTTCAAACCAAACTGCCAAATGAACAGTGGGGAATGTTTTGTATAGGATCTTGACAGACAAGGACATTAAGTGTAAGCAGATAGAGGGGTTTATTAGTGAGCAATTATTCCACCAATTAAACGTGTGAAATAAGCAATCTACAAATTGTGAATGCGTTTGGAAGATACAGTGAAATGCCTTTGATGAATTTATTCCCTCATTTGTCATGAAATAAAAAGACTTTACATTTCATGCCTAGATTTTCTGTATTTACCCCAAAAACAAATTATAAGTCTTTACTTTCTAATTGAACACAATTAAAATAAAGGTAAGTAAAAGATTCTGTAATTCATGTTATAGATGGAGACATGATGCTCGATGATTCTCGACGGTGCTGCAGGGATCTTTATTTATTTATTTATTTTCTTTTGACTTCAGCTCCACAGAAAAGTGTCGTCAAGCTGCAGCTCTTCAGTTTCTTCCTTGTCCAACCCACAGACACTGGTGTGTTTGTGTCAGTCGCCAGGTTCTTCTCACACAGATGAGAGGCTGATGTTGATCTGAACGATAGCTACTCTGCTGCAGACGCTCTGTGCCACTGAGTAAACTGTGTGGATTCACACGTGCACACACGCGCGCGCGCGCGCAAGCACCCGCACGCACACATACACGCACGCATTTATGATCTCAGCAGCAATTAGAAAGCAGGTTGGTAATTATTTTGAGATGATACTTTTCCATGTCCGTCTTTGTCTTTCCACAAAAAATTAAACACCTAATTTAAAACATAGCCATCTGGATGTATCTGCGCTGCTGCATCCACAGTAATGTTGTTTCAAACTGTTTGTTCTTTCTCTGTATTTTTCTTCCCCACACCAGCCTGATGAGAGTGGCCAGAACTCTTGCAGATCAACACTTATTTTAACACACTCCTCCTCTCTCCTCGCCCCTCTTGCACGGTGTTCAGCATCCCTCCACCCCCCTGCTGGTGCATCTTTCCAACCCAATGAGGCCCCCTACAGGTGCAAGCTCACTGATGCTGCACTGAGCAGGTGCACGAGCATGGTAGCCTAGCCTTTCATTTTGACGTCATTTGACCCATTTTGCAAGTGCTCTGCATACTTCTTCTCTGCATGATCGATGATGGCACTTTACACCCTGGGAAGTAAGTCTACATAACTGCTGGACGTGACACACATTTAAATGACACAATGTCACTGGAGTCTAGGGAGATTTAGTTCTACAGAGCTGCTGCTCGACTTTGTTAATAGGTGGATATTTGTTTGTCATATTTTACACTTTTAGAAAAGAAACAGTTTCTCCTCTTTGATCAGGTTCAGTGGAGAAATATCAGTTTTTCATATTACTGAGGACATTTATCTCACAGTCTTCTTTGTTGTGAAGGACACTGACTGAGTTAAGACTTTCCTTCCAAAACCTCACTTCAGCTCTATTGTTCACTTTCACTGAAGTGAATTAATTTGCACCATATTTATCCCTCTATCCTATTGCGCCACACCGTGGAAATACCCAGTCTCTCTCTCTGTCTCGCTTTCTCTCTCTCTCTCTCTCTCTCTCTCTCTCTAACTTTGAAATGGAACCAGTGCTAATTGGCTGTGGACTGTTTACGTCGAGTCTAGTTTGTTTTCAAGAGCGACATGATTATGCTCTCAAGATCCGTAACAATGTCATAAACCGCAATCATGCACTTAAAAAGACAGTCAAGTTTGCCGGGATGTCTGTTCATTAAAGAGGAAGAAAAAAAACAAACAACAAAAAAAAACAGGTTGACTTCAGGAGCCGGAAGATGATTCGCTTTGCAGTAATTTGTGGTGGAAGAATTGGATGATGTTGGGACTGTTAGACATTTGCAGGTAGAAGCTGCGTGACGCCAACTGAAGACCTCTGCTTCCATCTTGTGGCAGCTGAGCGCAACTATCTCTCCTCTGCCTCTCCCTCCCTCCATCACTCCCTCTCTCTCTCTCCCCCTCTCTCTCTCTCTCTCTCTCTCTCTCTCTCTAATATCGGCACTGTGGCGAATCTAATCTGGATCTCCTTTAAGGCAATAAAACCCAGATAGCTTCCTTTAAATGAAAAGCACCGCCTATTATAGCTTTGAAATCCTCGTTTATTTGGCGATGTGCATGATAGAAAAATGATTCATGTCGAGGTTCAAATGGGCAGGATGACGAAGATCCATGGTGTCCCAAGTGCACATTTCCTCAAGTATTGTATTCCAAGGTATATAATATTGTTATCCACGCAGGTTGAACTACGCTGTGCGCCAAGATGCTTGTTTTAATGTCGCACTGCTTTATCCCTTCAAGCAGCCATAAGCAATTTCCGATAAATCTGACCCTGTTGCTGAGCTGGTGGAGAGACGGTGTAATTTTCTGCTACGTTAATGACAATACAGGGGTGCAGCCGTAAAAGTTTACCACAGAGGCTTCCATCACAGCTAACGCTTTTATTTCTTGGCTTCAGTTTGGGGGAAACAGCGAGACTGATGCACAGAGAAATGTGTTTAAATCTACAATCAGGCTGCAGGTGAGCAGCCTCAGTATGATTTAGATCCAGATTTTTTTTTTTTTTTTTTGAAGAGAGGGGGCCCTGAAAAAATGTAAAAATGTATAATAAGAAAATATTTCAAAATAAAATATACTATAATAAAACGTAATATTAGGAAATACAGGCCAAGCTCATGCGATAATTCCCAGTCTTCCCAGCGGCAGTAAATCTTGGCGCATTAGTCCAATAAACCTCTGCCAATATCCTCAGTTCTGGTTCCCATGGAAAAACAAAATATATTTGCATCCTCCAACATCTCCTCCAGTAAAAATTAAGATGCAAACAGTAGCTTCAACATTTACGTCTTAGATTAATCAGTGGTGCTATTTGCATATTTCTGTAATTGCTACCAGCATGAAAAGCGCCAGAACTGAACAACACTACATGTTGGCGTCAAATCTCGGAAAAGTGTTTGTGAAATCCAGTTTTCAGTAGGAGCAGTGAACGTGTATGTGTGTGTTTGTGTAGTCCAGTTTTACGCCTGACACGGAAGTCCTCAAAAACGGACTCCTAATGGGGGCGAATCGTGTCAAATATTTTTCCATGCGTCTTTTTTAGAAACAGGCCTACGCCATTTCCAGCGGGACTCAAAGCAAACAAGGAAGAACACTGTCTGGAATTAAAAATAGTTTTTGCGCTGTGACGAGCCACTTTTTGGGACAGACAATAATCAGCCTTTCACTTTGGAGAATGGTGGGATAGAGGGAAAAGAGAAATGAGAGGGCTGTTGTTGGCATAGCTCTATCAAGGAAGAAGGACTCCCTGTTATCTGTGAATGGGGCTTCTTTTTTTGACCAGAATAGATATAGCACGAATTTTTAATTCGTTTTTCTTTGAGAGACAACAATGCTTTATTTGAAAGCGTGATACAAATTGGGGTTTGTGAGAGATCCTTTTCTCCTTGTCCGAGCCCAGCTGCCCATATGGGATACAACGTGTGCAGCAAAGATCACAATGGCACCAAGTGACAGGCAGGACAAAAAGCCCAAGGATACATCTCCCTGACTCTGAACAGCACCAAGAAACTCTGTCAGTCTCTCTATCTCCACTGTCTACATCCTCACTCCTGCTGCTCGTTAACATGCACGCCTCTAACACCCTGCAAAAACCAGGCCTGGGCTTTTGTCTGTGTTGTGTCCGTGTACTGTATTATGCAATGATAGAGTCAGAAAACCGCCCCATCAGAGAGGACACGCACAGAAGACTACATTTTTCTTTTACTTTTGAGTTTTTAAATGATTATTGTTCCAAGGCAAGTTCAGTTTAAGATTGATTTGAGAGAAATCAGCCAGAGTTCAGTATAAATCCAGCCACACACAGAGCCAGCCCTTTATCACAGCCATTTATCAGTTCACTTTATAATTTCCATAACACGCACTGCGGATCATATCATATTTCTCCCCACATCACTTTCCCATAATAACAGTGCTATAAGCGATCATTGTCAGGCTGGAGGCAGCGCTACTTATTTCTCATTTCCTCTCTCTTTGTCTACAAATAAATAAAAAAAATAAAATAAAAAAAACCGAAAGCGATGAGCAAGTTGCTGATTTATTTGACCTACAAGCTCAACCAGTGGTGAAACACAAAACCCTTGTGTCAGGGACAAATTGAGTCTGTGTCGCCTACAAAAGCAGTAGCCCCCTTGAGACTCAATTCTGTAAATAATTAGCAAATCTGCCCAATTTAGCTGTTTGTTCAGTGATGATAGGGGCGACTCTGACATCTGTTGTGAGATTTCTGTCCCGGGACAAACAAAAATGCATAGATTTTTCTACTAGGTTATCATATTTACCCAAGATATTAACTGGCGTCTGATAATCCGCAGTGCTCTCTGCAGATCACTGGGGAGCCAATTGTGCTTGTTTTGGTTCCACCTTAAAGAACATGGTGCCTAATAGGGCAGGGTGCATTTTAATGCGGGGCATCACTGCTAACACGCTATAGGAGCATATGAAAAATAACTTTATTAGGCGGTTAAAGCTCCATGTGAGCCGTGCGCACTTTAGCTGATGGTTGGCCGTGGTTAAACAAAGAAGGCTGCTGGTGAGTCACTGATTATTCCTGTTCTATTTGCAGTTTAGCGCTGAACAAGATAACAAAACATTTATTGCATTAAACGATTTTTACCCCCCCACCCCCACCCCCCCTCCCTCCACAATCTCCCACTTTACATCCAAGGCCGGGAGTGGTTGGGGATGCTGACAAAAAGGAGAGCTTTTGACTCAAAAGCTTCTTATGTGGAGAAGCCCTCTTATATTAAGTAAGTGGATTTTAGTCCCATTTCACAAGTGACTTTAGACTCTTTATAAGTGAGGTGTTCCGATTCAGAAAAAAATATTCCCCGGATTAAATTTGCCTAAACAGAAAAGAGTGAAGTGCGCTGGAGATTTATTCCCATAGTCAGGCTCCATTCTCTGCCACAATCTAGTGCTCCTTGCCTTTTCATTCTGGCGTTTAGCGATGTCTTTTCAGAGATGATCAGATCGAATAGGACACTTTACATAAACCAAACCCTCTTTCAGAAACACAGCATTTTATTTAAAAATCCTTATAAAAAAATTTAGGATATTGAGCCATCACCGCGAGGCTACACTGTTATTTACATATGTGATCTCACACGGCAGTCATAATGTTTAGCCAAAAATCACTCCCTCATTTTTTTTTTTTTTTCAATTTGGAAATATATATATAGGCCGATCTTCAGCTGAACGCTCCCGAAAGTTCTCTAGGTTTTTGCAAACATTTGCCACAAAATATTTACAGGAAATAAAAACAAAAGGAAAATAGCTGAAAAGTTGCCAGTGTTTATTCATGGCCATAAATATTTTTTCGGTCCATAAAAGAAGCAAGAAATTAAAATTTCTATAATTATAAAGTGGTTCGTACGTGCTGATAATAACAC